>NW_010972580.1:398831-430355 GCF_000737465.1 Haliaeetus leucocephalus | reverse complement strand
GTGGGGAGTATGGCTGGGGCAGGCTATAGGGGCCTGAAGGGGAATGTAGGGCTGTTGGGGGGGTTATAAGGATGGCTATAGGGGCACCAGTGGGGGTTAGGACAGGGAGGGGGTGGGAGCAGGGCCCGGGGTTGGGGTGGGAATCCTTGCCCAGCCTCAGGCTCCCCCTCCACCACTTCACCCCCCCGCTGACACATTACCCCCCCATCCCTCAGAGTGCCTGAGACCCCTGGGATGTTCAAGCCTTGAGCTGTGTTCTCCAGCCATCATCATGCCCCTACGGCAGCTCCCCCATGTCCCCATGGCGCTGGCCCCCCTGCCCCAGGAGGGCACCATGGCTGTCATGGTGCGCGTGCGGCCCCCCAGCCCCTGTGAGCAAGAGCAGGTCGTGCACCGCATCCTGCACGTTGTCGACCAGCACGTCCTCATCTTTGACCCTGAGGAGCACAGTGGCCCCCCCAGCAGCATGCTGCCCACCCACAGGCCCAAGCAGCAGGGCAAGGACCTGAAGTTTGTCTTTGACCAGGTTTTTGGGGAGGGGGCCACGCAGGAGGAGGTGTTCGAGCACACCACCTGCGAGATGTTGGACAGCGTCCTCGATGGCTACAACTGCTCCGGTAAGACCCGGCAAACGACGTCAATCCTTGCAGGAGCTCCTGCCCCATCCGCTCCTGGGCTGGGTGGGCTCAGTGGAGCCACGGATTTATTTTGGAAGCCCCCAGGCAGCTGGGGAGATGGGGGGGACACAACAGCAATGCAAAAACATGTAGCCTCAAACTTGTTGGTGGCAACAAGCTGGGGTGATTGCAAGTGTGATCAGGACAGGGATTATCCAGATGTGGAAATGTCATCTGTCTTGGTAGGTAAGTGAGGGGAAGCAAAACATGCAGTGCTCTTACAGAATCACAGGAAAAAAAAAAAGCAGGTGAGCAAGAAAAGCGTGAAGATTAACACAGATGAGTGCAAAGTCTTGCACTTGGGGTGGGGTAACTCAGGAGCCCAGTACAGGCTGGGATCTCTGTGGCTGGGGAGCAGCCTCGCTGGGAGGGACCTGGGGGTCCTGGTGGACAATGACCTGAATGGGAGTCAGCAGTGCACTGCGGCAGCAGCAAAGGCAAGTTGCATCTGGGGCTGCATCCACAGGGGCATTTCTAGCTCAGATAGAGATGTGATCATCCCACCCAGTGCTGTGTCCAGCTTTGGTGCCCGCAAGACAGGAAGGATGTGGACAGAATAGAGACTTTCCAAAGGAGGACCATGGAGATGATCTGAGGGCTGGAAAGCCTGCCCTAGGAGAAAAGACTGAAGGAGTTGGGTCTCTTCTCCTTGAAGAAGACATGGGGGGAACCTCATCCGTTTTTGAGTACTTAAAGGGCAGCTACAGATGGGGATGGAGGCTCTCTGGTCACAAGAAGACAAGGGGCAACAGGTACATGTTGCATCTGGAGAGATTTCATCTCAGTATAAGACAGACATTTTTTACAGTGAGAACATTCACTGGAACAACCTCCCCAGGGACGTAGCAGAGTCCCCACGGCTGGAGGTGTTCAAGATGCCACTGGACAAGGTGTTGAGATGATCTCATCCAGGCTCTCTTTCCTACGAGAGCTTGGACCAGATGGTCTCTCCATGTCCCTCTCAGCCTGGGCAGTTCTGTGATACTGGGGGGCTGCAATAGTGCTTGGCACTGCAGGACATTTGATGTAGAGGATGGAGGTGGGTGTTGGGATAGAAAATGAGGCTGGGCAGGCTCTTTCCAGGCATTTTGACGGACAAGGGTCACTTGTTCTCTGCTCTCCTGGGGTGGGAAGGATGGGAAGAAATCAGGTGGATCCTGTGGTACAAAGAGCACCTTGGTTTTGCCTTCCCAGCTCGAATTGCCGTGATAGGCAGAACTTTGAGAGGATGCTGAGTTTCAGAGCGGGATCTGGGGTGAAGCAGACATGTCTTGGGGTGCTTTGGGGGTTGCCATGCCCCTCGTGAGCATCTCCCAGGCTGGCAGCTCCGTAAAGCTGGGTCTAAAAGTTCCTCATCTGACACCACAGACCTCCGTGCTGTTCACAGGCTGTCAGCAGACGAGCGGCTTAACAAGCATATCACTTCTGTGAGGCAGGCACCGAGCGGAAGACAACCACTCTCCTGTCTAATCATGGGCCGGGCACTGGGACTGGGGATGCTATTCCTGGCTCTCTGGCGTGCTCTGTGAGCTGCTGAAGGCTGCCTCTGTCACAGTGCCCACCTGGCAGGCATGTCTCGTGTCTCTATCTGCATAAAATAACTCTAGGATCATCAAATGAGAGAGTTGCGAAGCACCGAGTGCTGCTAATGGGGAGAAGGGCTGAGGCTCTCTAGATTAGTGTGTCCTGCTCTGATGGTGGTGCTTCAAAGAGGGTGTTGAAAGATGGAGGGGAAAAATGAGATGAATTACAAGAAGCACCTTCTGGTGAGAGATGGGAATGGGACTGCTCGGCTTGTTAAAGGGAAGGTTCGGGGGTGACTTGAGCATCTAAGCAGGTGATGGTTTGGGGACTCGTTCTGTCTCTGCTAAATTAGGCTGAAACGAGGAAAAAAATTGCACTGAAGGATAGCACAGCTAGTGTGGAGGGTAATTAGCTTTGCCTCGTCTCCGCAAAGCCCGCAAGCGACCTCCACCACAGGAGTTTCTGTGGGAAGCTCTCCCCTCCAGCAAGGAGTGGACGTTACTCCACTCCTGTTAATTAATGATTGTTTCAACCGTCCACCCTTTCTCCTCACAGTGTTTGCCTACGGTGCGACTGGAGCAGGAAAAACCTACACCATGCTGGGCTTGGAGAAAAGCCCCGGCATCATGTACCTCACCATGATGGAGTTGTACAGGAGGATTGAGGCCAGAGAGGAGGAGAAGAGCTACGAGGTCCTAGTCTCCTACCAGGAGGTATGCTGTGGTTGAGCCATGCCCCCTCCTGCCTCTGGCTCACCATCGCCAAGATTTGGGGTTGATCCGGACCCTGTAGTGCCATGTTCAGGGTACCTGCTGTGCTGTCAGCTCTGCCCAGTGTCCCCAGTGCAGTCCTAGAGCCCAACTGGAAGCAGGCTCACCCGCCCAGTCTGGTGAACTGGTGCTGCTGGTTTCTCCCACCTGGAATCGTGGAATTTTCTCTTCCTCGCTGTGGTCCACACAGCAATGAGGGCTTGCTGGGTGAAAGGGCTTTAGAGGGGTGGTGGCACAATGACTTGCCCATAAAGCCCTCCTGAGCTGTCCTCTGCATTTAGAGCACCGTCAGCTGCTCTTGGTGTAACGAGGTCCTGGAGGTGATGTTGGAAGGGACACCAGGTCGTGTGTGACCCTGGGGTACAAAGCTCCTCTCCCTGCTCGCTGCTGGGGAACCAGACCTCAGCCTTACATTGTGTTCTCCGCTCCAGGTGTACAACGAACAGATTCATGACCTGTTGGAACCCAAGGGCCCTCTGGCCATCCGGGAGGATCCCGAGAAAGGAGTTGTAGTTCAGGGTCTATCTTTCCACCGGGTGGGTATAAAAATGGGCACAAGGTCTGGGCAATGCTGCAACTACACCAGTTCTGAAAGCAAATGCTGGGGGACGTGGAGGGGTGTGAAGACACAGGGCTGCTATCTGCATGGCTCCTGGCTGGCAGCAAATGTGACCCTGAGCTGAAACGAGCCCTGCAGAGCTGCAAGATGCCTCAACCTAAGTCGCTGTGGCTGCTTGGTGCCCGCGTACGGGGTGTGCTGATGCCTGCCCTCTGCATGTTCCCTCCCAGCCCACATCGGCAGAGCAGCTCCTGGAGATGTTGGCCAATGGCAACAAGAACCGGACGCAGCATCCCACCGATGCCAATGCCACCTCCTCCCGCTCACACGCTGTCTTCCAGGTGAGGGCTGGTGGTTGCAGTATCGCTTGAGATTTGTGCGGAAAAGGGGGCTAGGGAGCAATCTCATGCCAGGACAGACATCTCGGGGTTCCTGCCACTGCTCCTGGTGTGCCAAAGGGAAAATCGGAGTGATTGTGGTGCCGAAAAGGGAGGTAGGGGGCTGGGCAGGCCACTAGCAAGCACTGTAGCAGGACGGCACGTACTGGTCATGCTGGTGGCCATGTCTCCCAGACAGCCCCGTACTCCCAGCTTGGTGTTACATGTCCCAAGGGCTGAAGTTTCACTTTGTGCTTTTGACTCGTGTTGACTTAGCATTTGGGAGCCATACCTAAAACCTGACCCAGAGCAAAGGGGGATGTTTATTGCTGGCTCATGCTTGTGCCTCCCCCCAGGTGCTGTGGGCACATTGTCTCCTCGGTTGCTGTGTCCCCCTTGGCACTAAACTGGGAATTACACTCCCCCGGGGGCTCTGAATTTGCTCCCTGGTTTCTCAGTACTCTCCTATGCAAAGCTGCCAGTTGATTTCAATTCCAGCCAGGCCCTTCCCCGAATTAGCAGGGCCATCACGGCTGCATGGGGAGACAGAGGGCTCTGACTGTAATTTCAGTCTGAACCTGGTGCCTTGCCCGTTGCTGCTTGCAGGGGGGAAGTCCAGGTGTCTGGATGCTTTCCCAGGCGGCTTCCCAGCTGGGCTTGTTGGTGGGTGCTGGATTCCTGCCTGCCGTGAATCCATTAGCTGTGCTGGAAATCTGCCCTTCCCACTGCCGGCTCTGCCTCCTGGCAGGTGAACTGCGGTCTGGTGAGGATGCAAGACCGGTTACGGGCCTCCAGCATCTCCGTGGCACCTCTAGTCCTTGCAGGAGTTGCTCCTGGAGCATTAAGGGTGTTATAGGATGGTGGGAGAAGCATTTGCTTCTCCTGGGAGATCTTTAGGGATGCAGAAGGGGAAGTTACAGGGTGATGCTGCTAGGTGAGTCTTGGTGGCTGTGTCCCTCCTCCCCTCCACCAGCTGGGAACTGGACGGTTAGTACCAAGAGCCCTGGCTTTATGCCACCCTGGGGGCTTGCAGCCGCTGTTGGAGTCTGGATTGCTGGTAACATCCACAGTCAGAGTCTGGGCTGGGGCTGCCACTGTGCATGAGCACTTCCTGGGTCATGCCGGCACTCTAGGTTGGCATGTTGCCCTTCAGGGTCCCAACCAGCTGTACCCCACTTGCTCACCAAGTGTAGGAGATGCTGATTATTTTCTGTAGCTCTGTCACTTCTTGTGAGAATCCCTTCCGTGGCTTTGCTACTCATGTCATCACTGAGTTTTCAGCTTGTCTTTTTGGCATGCCAGGGTCCTGTTTTTCCCCTGTTTGATCTGGTGGTCTGCATGATCCACTTCGCCACCCTTTTGTAAACATTGAAACTGGTGATGCTGGCTCCAACCAGCAACGTCGTGTGCCTTGTTGAGCTGCCGCCTCACCAACCTCTGTCTTCGCAGATCTACTTGAAGCAGCAGGACCGCATTGGTGGCCTCACTCGGGATCTGCAAGTGGCCAAGATGAGCTTGATTGACCTGGCAGGCTCGGAGCGAGCTTCGGTCACCAAAACCAAGGGAGAGCGGCTCCGTGAGGGTGCCAACATCAACCGCTCACTGCTGGCCCTCATCAATGTCATGAATGCACTGGCTGATGTAAAGGTAATGCTGTTTGTGTGGACCTGCTGTGCTCTGGCTCTGCAGGGTGGGTGAATGTGAGCAGTATCAAGTGATGGTCTAGCTGGTGCAGTGAGGATGGCAGCCTGGGCTGGACTCAGAGGTGCTGTGGGATGAGCGTGGCCATCCCCTTGTGACACAGGATTCAGAGCTGAGCACCCAAGGGCCAAAAGCTGAGCAGACCCTTGATCTCTTGGTACAGAGCAAGAAAACCCACATCCCGTACCGGGACAGCAAGCTCACACGCTTGCTAAAGGACTCCATTGGCGGCAACTGCCGCACCGTCATGATTGCTGCTGTGAGCCCCTCCGTCCTGGCCTATGAGGACACCTACAACACGCTCAAGTATGCCAGCCGGGCCAAGGAGATCAAGCTGTCGGTGAGGCTCTTGTGTTGCGGTGGTGATCTGTTGTGTGTTTCGGAGCTGTTGGGGATGGGTGGGAAGGAGCCTGGTCCATGGTGGGGTAGATTAGTGGGTGCCTCCCTTCTCCAGCTTGAGTTTTCCAGCACTGGGGATGCTGCTTCAGGCAAAGCAGCTGGTGAAGCTGCAAGACACTGTGTGCTCGGTCTTCTGTTAAAGCCCCTCAGGCCAGAGCCCAAAAAGGCTTGTGACTGTGGCAGCAGACCCCTGAGTGCAGATTGTGCCCAGTACAGCCACCCTGGGGACACTGGAGGAAGCTGAGTAGCTGTGCTGCTCCAGCATCGCAGAGGGGTATGTGCTGCCCCAGTGCTTCTGTAACCTCTCCCTCATCCCTGTCGCTGCAGCTGAAGAGCAACGTGCTCAGCTTTGACTGCCCCGTTAGTAAATACGCTGTGATCTGCGAGCAGCTGAAAGCAGAGGTGAGATGCTGGTGGGGAGGGGAGGGCTCTGTCTTTAGCTGTGGTTTGCTTGGGATGTGGACCTCTGAGCTCCTGGGGGTCATGAAACTGTCTGATCCTTCCTCACAGGTGGCAGATCTGCGGAAGAAGCTCCGTGCCTATGAGGATGCTGCCCAGGAGAAAGAGAACAGGATGCCGGCACCACTGTCTCCCATCAGCTCGAGCACAGTGGGGCTGCTCAGGTGAGGCTGGTGGGGAGGAGGGACAGAGCTTGGTGTGACCTCCTGGTGTCCCCTGTGTCAAGGAGTCTGCAGGGTTTTAGTGCTGGTCAGAGCCCAGATGTCCATCAGAAAGCAGATGAACTTCTCTCCTGGTGTGCACCATCATCTCAACTGGTCAGGTGTAGTTATGAGCCTGACGGACCACAGCAAAGCTGGGCTGCAAAGGCCAAATCTTCTTCTGTTTGATCCATCTCCAAACTTCTTAGGTAATGTGATGGCTTCCCCAGAGGATCTTCTCTGGCTCAGTGGCTTCTTCTCTGGCTTCTGTAGGTTGGAGGAAGCTGTCCCAAAGACATGCGTGGCCCTTGATTTTCAGAGGGAGAGTGATGGAGAGCAGCAGAAGCTGGAAGATGGATGGCCTGTTCAGCTGCAGCTGGAATTGGAGAAGGAGGTGACAGAAGGGGTGGACAGCGCAGGAGGGCTTGGCATGACGAGTGGTGCCTGGTGGGGGGGCTCAAATACCCTTGTGGGGTACACTGGGCATGCTGGGAGAGGGCAGGAACTCAGCCAGTCTACAGGGTCCTGGCTCAGCATGTGTTGGGCTGTGGATTGCTAGCAAAACCCCTTAACTTCCCAGCTAACAGGGAGTTTGGGGACCAAACTCAGCTTAAATATGGGCTAATCCTGGACTTCTGGGCAATTGCTCCAGGCTCCAGAGGAAATGCCTCCCAGCAGCCTCAGAGCAACCCACCAGACAGATATCCAGCTGGAACAGAAGAAACCAAGCCATCTTCTACAGGGGTTGTCCGGCAGCCAGCCAGAGACGTGAGTGTCTTTGTGCTGTCCCCACATGCCACTTCCTCTTGTTTGCCTGTACACGTAGCCTTGTTTGCCTCCTGTTGCACATAGCCATCCTAAGGGTAGTCTAGATGGACGTGGGACCAGGTCTTTGCTTGCAGATGACTGCCTGCCCTCCAAAATAAGGGATTTGGCTCCTGGGGATCTAATCCTATGGGATAATCTCTCCTGGAAATGCCAGCAAGGAAGGTTTCCAGGCACAGCAACTGCGTGAGCCTTAAGTGCTTGTTGTTAGTCCTGAAATTACCTCCACGAAGTCTTTTCTCCTGCTTCAGCTCCCCCAGGTCCTGCCCTGGCAGGGCTCCCATGGCACCATCTGCTGATGTCTCTGCCCCAAGCATCTTGGCAGAATGAACCTCTTTAGAAAGGTCTCTTGAGGGAGGCTGGCCTTGACATGTTCCTGGATCTCTGTCTGCCTCTAGCTGAGCTAATGAGTGTCTGAAGCCCAGCAGAAAGTCTGTAGGTGCCATTTTGTCCCTTGTAACCAACAGGTGAACATGCAACTCACAGCTCAGGTTCTCCAGTAAGAGATTTACAACTTGGGTATCTCACAGCTTCAAAGTTTGCCTCTCTTCCCCCAAAACTCTGCGAAGAGGCTCTGCCCTACCCAAGGAGGTGTCTTGGAGGCGATGCTCGTGGTGCTGAGCCTCTGTTACTGGTGACACTGGCACAAGCTCACCTGCTAACTGGTTCTTGGGTCTGTCTGTGTCCCAGGCTTGTAGCTGCCGTACTGAATGTTGCCCAAAAGCAGTATTCCCTCTTGAAGGATGCCAACCTCCTTACTCCTGACATGGTCTCTGAATTTGAGGAGCTGGAGCGCCTGGTCCATCAGGAGGCTGATGTAAACCTGGAGCAAGCCACATCTCTGAACAGACCCACAGAGGTCAGCGGGGCCACCCCAGCCCAGAGGATGCAGCAGGGCTGTGACGGTGAGGATTTGGATTTGGGACAGTGCTGTCCCCTCTCCTTTGTCTTGACATGTGCCAGAGGAGCTGGTGGTGGTGGGGGACAGCTCCCAGCCACGGGCCCAGGGCAGGGAGATGAGTTTCTCCTGATGTGGTGCCCAGTGGGTTATGCCGAGAGTGGTTCCAGCCTCGCTTTGTATAGCGATTCAGGCTAGCCAGCATATCTGGCAGCCTGGGGCACGGCAAGAGCCGTGAGCAGCCCTTGTCTCTGGGGAACTCAGCATGTGTGTGCAAGTCAGCTTAAATGTGAGTGATATTTCTGCTCCAGGAGACCAAAGCAGCAGTTCTGATCGTAATTTTTTCTCGTCTTGTTTATTCCTCCATGGTACATTTGCCCGAGTCAGCCTGGCTGCAGCCTCCTGGCTGGCAGCCTGCATCTGACCAGGGCTGAGCTCTTCCTCCTCATCCTCAGTGCCAACACATTAACCTGATAGCAAAGCTGTGGGCTCTGCAGACCGTGTTTTCTGGGGACAGACCAGGCACTGCCACGGGGCACTTGCTTTGGGACCAGTGTGGTGCCTTTAGGCTGGCAAGGCACAGGATTATTTGTGCTGGCTCTTTTCCTCTGGGTTTAACGTGATTTGATGAAAACACCCGCTGGCAAACAGCTGCTGTAGGGCTTGCTGGGCAGATCTCTGCTGAGCTGTGAGGGGGGGCAGAGGGGGATACCCCAGGGTTTGGGGGTGTCTGGGAGCTGCAGACAGGGAGGTGACTGTTTCTTCTCTGCTCCTTTAGCAGAGGCATCTGTTGCTGTGTCCAGTACCCCTGTGACAAGCACCACCCTGCAATGCTTGCGGCAGCTCACTCCACTCTCCAGTTCCATGCTGATGGCTCCCAGCCCAGTTAAGAAGAGGAGGAAGTCTGGGAGGAAGTTGGGAAATCCCCGCAGCCTCAAAACACAGATGAAATGCCAGCGGGGATGTGGGAAAAAAGCGGAGACTCCTAGGGCGATGCAGAGCCTAGGCATCTCCTGTCTCAAAGCAGCAGCCCAGACACCCCCTGTCTCCCCGGTGCCATCACGTTGCACCCCCAAAATCTGCACACTGACAGTCACCAAAAGCCATGTGCCCCTGGCAGTGTCAGCTGCTCAAAACTGCTGCATCTGGCCTGCCCTGCCCGTCCATGACCTGAATGTGACTTTCGAGATCTGCAAGGGCTGCGATTCACCTGGCATGGCCAAGCCAGCTGCCTTCAGCACACCTGAATTCTCTGTCTGGGACAATGTTCAGAGCATCCTAAACAAGAAGGACACACCCTTTGTGCCCAAGTAAGTGCTGCCCTGGATGGGTTACCCATGTTTTTGGGGAGCCCCTCTTCATGGTCTTGCTGTCTGGGTGAATCCTTTGTGGATCACTGCAGCTCTGCTAAGAGGGGAGGCTGGGCAGAAGATATTTGGCCTGTAGACGGGCAGCCAGTGGGCCAAGCTTGTGTGTGAATCACTTGCAAAGATATAAAAAGCATTCCAAGAAAATCTATTTCTCCTTCTTCTCTTCCCTTTGGACATGGAGGAGCATCCTCCACATGGCTTCTGGAGCCCCATGTGCTGGTTGGGAAGCAGGTGGGATATTGCCTCTCCTCCCAGAGAGGTTGAAGCGAGGGTCGGGACTGCGCAGTGTGGTGTTTCTAGGGTGTTTTATTTTTTTATTGCTGGTGCTTCAAAGCTTCTGGCTTTCACAGAGCTGTGTGAATTTGTGTGACCAGCCAAAAACAGAGATCAGCATGCCCTTGGTAATGCAGGACACCCTTAGGTCTCCCTATCTCCTCCTATAGCTCTAGGAAATCATTCTTGTAGAGGGTAACTGGGGAAACTGAGGTACAGGGGAACGGCCCGACCACCTTAGGGAGCAGGAGTACCCAGGCAGCTGCTGCCACTAGTGCAGATCCCCTGAGGATTCACCCCTGTTTCAGTCATCTTCCCCTGCAAAACCAGACACGTTTCCTGTGACTTCTGTTCCCTGCAGGTGGATGGTGTTGGCCCAGTTGCCTCCCAGCCTTGTGAGAGTGAGTGGTCGGGATCTAGCCCTGGCACTAACCCTCTTTTCCTTGGCTGCAGATCCTGTGTCCCAGTGTTTGCCATGAGGGGTTCCTCCATCCCCAAGCCCTCCTCTGTCTCCAAAGCATCTGCGCAGAAGCGGAGGCAAGTGGAGAGGTGAGACAGCCGCTGGCACCCTGTACCCTAGAGCGCTCTGTGCAGGCAGCAAGGATTGGCAGCTCCTGCCTGTGCTCGCCTCTGGGACTCGAGCCCCTATCCCTGCCTGTGTTGGCTCCACCCTGCCTGTAACATCTGGGGGTGATGGGGGGGCCTCTGCCCTGAGCCTCGAGGGTTTAAAATGGCCCCTTTCTCTTTCACAGCACCACTTACCCCTCCCTGGGTAGGCTCCAGAGCCGCATCGCCCAACTCCCGAGCAGCAGCCAGAGATCTGTGAAGCCCTCCCGCATCCCAGGTGAGCCCTGTGCCCTCCACACCTGGCCAGGTGCCTAGGGAACACCTCTCCCTACAACATGATGGGCTGCGGGAGTGATCCCTGCCTCGGGAGAAGCAGCAAACTGGTGTTGTGCCAGCCCCGTTCCAGCTCAGGGGGTGAAAATACCTGGGAATTGGGATGCTTGGTGCTGGTGGAAGATGCTGTTTGGGGTTTGCTGCTTTCTGGCTGCAGCCACAGCCTTGGGGAAGGGCGGTGGGTGCTTGGGGAGGGGTAGAAAGGAGGAGGGAGCTGGTGGCAGTGTCTGGTTGCCAATCACGAGGGGACCTGGGTTTGCTGCTTTTACCCAGGAGCTGCCTCATGTGCTTCTCTCCTCTTTCCATCCTCAGAATGTCCTTCGGGCGCCCTTGCCTGGAAGGGCAGCAAGAGGACCACCAAAGGGCTTGCGGCACGTGACGGCACAGCCCCTGCTCCCACCCCCCAGCCAATGAAGTTCTAATGCTTATGGCCCCACCGACCAGGATCCCTCCCAACATCCAAACCCAAGTGTCAAACTTCTTTGTTTCTCTGAGAGCCCTATCCCATCCCTCCTGCAGCCCCACAAGTTTCCCCTCAAGCCCTTCTTCTACACCTAACATCACCCCCAGGGTCCCGGTTGTGTCCCCCGTTGCGTGTTACCCCCCCTTGGCGCAGCCCTGTATATTTTTTGCAGCAGATGGATTATTGCTGTTCCCTCTCAGCCCCTCTCTAATCTGCGCCAGGGTGTCGAGTGCTAACAGATGGGTGATGCTAAGAAATAACACGCGCTTTTAATAAATCCTTTCGTTTCAAACCAGAGGGGCGAGGGGAGACGTGCGGCTGTTTCTTCTCGCCTCCCCCTCGTGCAGGGAGCTGGGATTGGGTAGCGGCTCCTGTCTGCGGGCCTGGAAAAGGCCCTTGCTTCTGGGGGTGGGCTCCATAGTAGCTTCCCCCCATCTCCCATCATCATAGGGGCCCCATGGGTGCCTCCTGCCCCCTTTGCTGTGCCTGTGGGGGTCTGGGCTGCTTGCTCAGTATCCCAGGGTGCAGGCCAGGGGCGGTGGAGGCTGCCTGCCCTCCCAGCTCCTGCTGCTTTGTGTAGTGATTGGGGCAAAAGTTCCTGTGCTGTTTACTCCCTGCTAAAACCCCATCGCTGCCACCCCTGTCTTCTTGTCCCCCTGGGATCCTCACTCCAGCTGCCTGCAAACCCCCAGTCTGGGTGCAGAGAGCTCTGAGCATCCCTACCCAGGGACCACACCTGTCCCCTGACACCCCTGTGACCCCTTTTCGTGTCATGCCAGGGCACATCTAAGTACTGACACATCTGGCTGCCTGCCCAGCTCCTTGTTGCCACCCTCAGAGGTGACCAAGGGTGGCAGGAGCAGGATGGGAAGGGTGGACCTAGCTCCGGGTGTGCTGCTGTCCCATGGGGACCAGGGTCACCGACTCCTCCTGTCCTACTTTCCTGCCTGACAGTGGCAGATCTTGCCTTTGTCTTCTCAGAGGCTGGAAGCTTCTAATTAAAACTTCCAGCCCGCTCCCAGTTAATTTGTCTCATTAAGAGGGGGCCTGGGAGGAGGAGGAGGGAGAGCCTAGCTCTGCCTCCACGCAGCCACCGGGAGTGACAGCTTTCCGTGCTTTGATCCTGGCTGCGTAGGAGCTGGGAGAAAATAAATCTCTGGGGAGTGGCTCATGTAGGACCCCGAAGCCCCTGCGCCCCCGCTCCGTTCCCTCCGCCCTGCGAGGGCTGTGCACCCCAGGGGACTTCAGGCAGTCTAGAGCGATGGAGGTCCCCTGTCACCACGGGCTGTCACACAGCATGTGTCCCCAGGGATGTCACTGTTCTGGCAGGCTGGGGACACCAAGCATCACGTGTGGGGTATGTAGGTGCCCCAAGCCAGGTGATTCTGTAGGCAAAACCCTTGCCTGTGGTTGGTGACACCAGTCCAGGACAGCAAGGGGGACATGGTGTTGGCTGGGGACAAGGAGCTTCTTGGGGATAAAAGGGGGATTTGGCAGCAAGAGGTTGTCCCTGAGCACTGTCTCAGTGCCACCAGTATGACCCCCAAGTGGCTCTGGGTGCCCACAGATTGCACCCATGGCGACATGGCTGCTGCCACAACCCTTCCTGACCAGCCGCTGTCGGTGGCCCAGCGATGGTGGCTGGTGTCCAGTGGGGCTTGGCTGCCTGTCCCGAGCGGGCAGGGAGCCTTTCCCAGCCATCGGCTGCCATCTAGCTGCCGGCTGGTGAGACCTGTCCCCATCCCTGTCCCTGCAGCATCCTCACCAGCACCCCAGGGCCCCCCGTCCCCCAGCTTCCTCCCAGCTGCCTCTTGGGGCATCCACTGTGTGTCCCTTATGTCCCTAAAACACCCCCGTCCCCTGCCTGCGCTGTCCCCAAGGCCTGGCTGTGCCTCAATTCGTGGCCAGGGTGCGGTGGCTTGGAGGGGACAGGGCTGGTGGTGGCCCTATGCCCATCGCTGCCACCGCCCCTGGATCCGTCCCGCCGTGTTTCCCGGCAGCGTGGTGCCCCAGCACAAAGGCACCCCACGGCTGTGCCGGGCAGCACTGGCTCCGGCCCTGCACAAAGCCCCTTTCAGCCGCTTGGGGAAAGCCCCTGGCACCTGGCCCCTGCCTAGGGAGGGGTCCTGGCCCTCAGTCCTCCCCCACCGTTGGCCAACAGGGGGTAAAAGACCCCCCAAACTCTGTACACATGTGACCAGTGACATGGCCATGCACATGCAGCCGTGGCCATGGCAGGATCAGGCCCCCTCAGAGCTGGGAAGGGGATCCAGTGTCCTGAGCTCCGGCCAGGCTCCAGTGGCGACCAGCCAGCGCTTTTACAGACCCACTGGGGTGGAAAGGACTTTGGAGGCTTCAGCCACTTAATTAGCAGCCTGCCTTAATTAGCAGCCTGCCCGCGCTGCAAGACTGCCTGAAAAGTGCCTCGGCCCGCTGGGGTGGCTGGTACTGAGCTGCTTGTGCCGGGGCTCGTCCCGGGGGGATGTAACATGGGGAGCGTGGGTGTGTGTGCACGTGTGTGTGCGCACACGTGTGGATGTGCACGCGCGTGCATAGCAGGATGGCCGTGCATGTTGTGTATACATGGAAGGGTAGATGTGCTTCTGCAGCTCTGTGCGTGTGCATGTGCACAGGTGTTCAGGGAAAGCAGCATGCGTGTGCGGATCTGTGCACGCTGGGTGTGTGTGCACATGTATATGCAGGGGTAGGTGTGCATGTGCGTGTGCATTGGACGTGGTGTGTGTGCACATGGGCATGGAGGGATGGATGTGCATGGACATGGGTAGACATATGCGTGTATCTGTAGGTGCATGTATGCACATGTGGATGTGTGCATGCATACAAGTGGGTGCGTTATGTGCCTATATGTAGAAGTGCACATGCACGTGTGCGGATGCCTCCTTATGGGTGTGTGCGCAGGACGGGGAGGGGGTGGGGTGTGCGCACACGCATGCAGGCATGTGTGCACGAGGGGGTGGCTGTGCACGCGTGCACCGGAGCCTGCCTGGTGTGTCTCTCTGCCTTGAGCACCTCAGACGCTGCTGGGGCCAGGGGTGTCGTGGGGACGGGTTCCCGGGGCGCAGATACAGCCTGGGCCCTTGCAGCGGGCACCCTACAGCACCACACCCGCCCTCGCACCCAGCACCCACAGTGCCCTGTGGCGTTGTACCCAGTCCCTCGGTGTTTACCCAGCCTTGCACCCAGCACCCACCCACCGGCTGCCCCATGGGTGCCCGTGGCCACTGCTCTGCCTCCCCCCTTGGCGTCTGCCCCAGGCTCCCCCAGGCCCTGGCAGTTCTTGCCTTGGTGGGGGGCAGGCAGTGGGCAGGGGGCCGTGCCGCGGTGCCTGGGCTGGGTGCCAGGGCGCATCCGCCGCTGCCGGGCACCACAAAGGCTGGCTTTTGTGCTGGTCCTCCGGCTCCTTGGCTGGCGGCCAGCGCGGGGGTGGCCGGCAGGGCCAGGGGCCCCCAGGCTCCATAAAACTCCCCAGGCCAGGCACATCGCACCCACCCCTTCAGCATGGAGAGCCAGCGGCTGTCCTCCTACGGCCGCCGCTTCGGCCCTGCCACCCCAGTGTACCGGGTGCTCCCCGCCAGCCCCCCAGCCCGGCTCCGGGCTCCCCGCAGCACCCAGCCAGGTCCCCGTGTGGGTGCCCGCCTGGGGTCGGGCAAGATGGACTTCTCACTGGCTGCGGCGCTCAACTCAGAGTTCAGGGAGACGCGCACCAATGAGAAGGTGGAGATGATGGAGCTCAACGACCGCTTCGCCAGCTACATCGAGAAGGTCCGGCTCCTGGAGCAGCAGAACAAGGTGCTGGTAGTGGAGCTGAACCAGGTACGGGACCAGGAGCCCTCGCGTCTGGCTGATGTGTACCAGGAGGAGCTGCGTGACCTGCGGCGCCACGTGGAGCAGTTGGCTACAGCCAAGGCCCGTCTGGAGATCGAGAGGGACAACCTCACTGAGGACCTTGGCAGTCTCCAGCAGAAGTAAGATGCTGCCCTTCTTGGGGTAGTCCTGGGGACCGAGGTGGCCACCAGGACAGGACTGAGAGTGGCCACTGGGATGGGCATCAGGGTGACTACCAGGACCAGAGTGGCAGCAGGGACCAGGAGGGCCATCAGGGTGGTGTTGAGGGTTGTCCTGGGGCCCATGATGGTGGCGGGGCCCGTGATGGTGGCGGGGCCCGTGGTGGTGGCAAGGACCTGGGACCAGAATGGGGACTGGGCTGCCCCCAGGATCAGGGTGGCCGCTAAGACAGAGACCAGGGTGGCCACCAGGACCAGGGTAGCCCGGGGGACCAAGCACTGATGGGTAGCAGGGTGGTGATGGGGACATGGGTGGCAACAGGGACAAGGATGACCCCTGGGAACAGTAAGGGATGGTGGCACGGGATGTGGGATGGGCACAGGCACCGATGCGGTGTGCGGGTGCTGGTGCTGGTGGCGTGGGGCTGTGTCGACCCGGTGGGTCTGTCCATGGGACTGAGAGTAACGAGTAACGGCGCCAAATGAGTAACGATGCTGAACGGGTAGCGATGCCAAATGACTAAGGATGCCTCTCTGCTCCGGTGCAGGCTGCAGGACGAGGTCACCCTGCGGCTGGAGGCCGAGAGCAACCTGGCTGCCTACAGGCAGGTGAGGGCAGGGGCTGGATCCTGTGTCCCCCATCCTGCACCCCAGGGGTTCAGCTCAGGGATGGGGCAGGGGTGGGACGGGGATGGGCACGGACAGACAGGAGAGGGATGGGGCAGGGATGGGCAGGAACAGGCAGGGCCAGGCAGCTCAGGAGGGAGCAGACCCAGGTGGCCAGCCCTGGGGACAGTCCCTCATGTCCCCCCGCGGTGACAGGACGTGGATGCCGCTGCCTTGGCTCGCCTGGACCTGGAGCGGCGGGTGGGGACCCTGCAGGATGAGATCGCCTTCCTCCGCAAGGTCCATGAGGAGGTAACCCCCGGGGGGACTCGGCAGGGGGGGGCCTGGGGCTTGGGGGGGCCCTGGGGCTCAGAGGGGGCCAGGCTGACCCTCGCTGTTCCCCCAGGAGCTGCGGGAGCTGCAGGAGCAGCTTGCCCGGCAGCGGGTGCACATTGAGGTGGACACGAGTAAGCCGGACCTGACGGCCGCCTTGCGCGACATCCGCAGCCAGTACGAGGCCATGGCCGCCAGCAACGTCCAGGAGACCGAGGAGTGGTACAAGTCCAAGGTGTGGTGGGAGTCGGTCACCCAATGGATGGGTGGCTTGGCTGTCCCCTCCTGGGATGTCACCTGCTTGGGGCTGGAGTTGACCACTCCAGGGTTGGGTGGCTCTGCTTGGTGGTGGTGCATGGGGTTTGGGATCCCCACTGTCCCTGCTCATGTCCCATGTCCTGGTTTGGTCCCTGTGGGGAGCAGGGATGTGTCCCCTGTGACACCCCAAGGCACCATCCCTCCCACCCACAAAGCAGGGACGTGTTCCCAGCAACACCTGCCATCAGGGATGTCCCCCGTGTCCGCTGTCCTATCACGTCAAGGGAGCAGGGACATGCCTCCACAATACGTGCCATCGGCCACGTGCTTCGTGTGCACTGTCCCTTCCACCCACGAGAGCAGGGACATGTCCCTAGCACCACGTGCCGTTACGGGCACATCCCGTGTGCGCTGTCCCTTCCTCCCATGGGAGCAGGGATGTGTCCCCACGACACATGCTGCTGGAGCCACAGCCCTCCCACAGGAGCTGGATGTCCCCAGGACACGTGCCTCTGGGGATGTCCCACATGTCCCTTCCTGCTGTGGAAACAGGGATATGTCTCCAGTGCCACACCAAGCGCATATCCCATGTGCACTGTCCCCTCCTGCCATGGGAGCAGGGACATGTCCCCAGTGACACATGGCACTGGGGACATGTCCCATGTGCACTGTCCCACCACCCCCCAGGGTCAGGGACATTTCTCCGCGCCACATGCTACTGGGGCCATATCCCTCCTGTGGAGCAGAGGAGGGTCATGTCCCCACGCCATGTGCCACCAGGACATATACCTGCCACGTGGTCCCATCCCATGGCACATGTCCCCCCACCCAGTTTGCAGACCTGACAGATGCGGCCGCCCGGCACGCGGAGGCCCTGCGCGCAGCCAAGCAGGAGGCCAATGAGTACCGGCGCCAGCTCCAGGCCCTCACCTGTGACCTGGAGGCTCTGCGGGGTTCGGTAGGTGATGGCTGTGGGGTGCAAGGGGGTGGGGACATGGCCTCGGGGAGCTGCCACCACCATGGGGTTCTCTGGCACAGCAGTGGGGACCACCACCCAATGCTGGGGGAATGGCTGGTCCCCAAGGATGGGAGATGGATGGGGACTGTGGAGAGGCCCTAGGTCCTGGGAGAAGGTGGCCATGGAGGGTGTCACGTCCCCTCGTGGTCCCCCAGAACGAGTCCCTGGAGAGGCAGCTGCGGGAGCTGGAGGAGCGCTACGCCCTGGAGACGGCCGGCTACCAGGACACGGTGGTACGGCTGGAGGAGGACATCCGCAGCCTCAAGGAGGAGATGGCCCGGCACCTGCAGGAGTACCAGGATCTGCTCAACGTCAAGCTGGCCCTCGACATTGAGATTGCCACATACCGCAAGCTGCTGGAGGGCGAGGAAAGCAGGTGAAGGCAAAGCTGCGGCTCGATCCTGCCCCCTCCCCATCCCCAGCCATGCCCCAAACCAAGGCCAAATCCTCATGGTCCCTCTGGGGTGTCCAGCTCGGTTGGGGACCACCCTCCAGCCTCCTGCCCCAGCCCTGGGCAGGGTGGAGCTGGTGGGCAGCAGGACCCTGTGCTCTTCCCAATGCCCCCTGTTGCTCCTGCAGGA
The DNA here is from genome assembly GCF_000737465.1 of Haliaeetus leucocephalus. NCBI lineage: Eukaryota > Metazoa > Chordata > Aves > Accipitriformes > Accipitridae > Haliaeetus > Haliaeetus leucocephalus. The sequence continues at coordinate 412,139 of NW_010972580.1, read as the reverse complement.
TCACTATCCCTGTGCAGAGCTTCTCCAACCTGCAGATCCGAGGTAAGGCTGTGGCCACCTGTGGGGTGGGTTGGGGGGTGGGAGGGCAGGATGGTTGCACAAGCAGGGGTGGCTTCTGGTGGCTCCATGGGGGACATGCCATTTTGGCCATCCCTACCCCATCCAGAGGGATCAGGAGGTTTTCCTCTGAATCTCAAGGAACCAGGATTCCTGGGTTCTCCCAAGATGGGGGGAGGAGTGTGCCATGGCCACATCCCCAAGGCTGAGCATGTCCCCAAGGCCAATGACATCCCCAAGACTGACCATATCACGATGTCCATAGTGCCAGCCACATCCCCAAGGCCAATTGTGTTCCCCAGTGCCAACTGTATCCCCAAGAACAACCCTGTCTGCAAGCCCAATCACATCCTAAAGCCACCCATGTCCCTATGGCCAAACACATGCCCATGGCCAACCACATCTCTAAAGCCAAACATGTCCCCAGTGCCAACTGTGTCCCCAAGGCTAGTCACATCCCCAAGCCAGCCACATCCCCAAGGCCAATCATGTCCCCAATCGCATCCCCAAGCCAACCATGTCCCTGAGGCCAATGGTGTCCCTGAGGCTGGTCATGTCCCCAGGGCTGCTGTCTCCCATGGTTCAGGGCTTTCCAGCCCAACCTGTTTCCTTTGGGCCCCTCCACTTGTGTGTAGCTGGAAGGGCTATACCCCAGGCACCAGGTCACCACCATGTCCTGCCCGTGTCCCCTAGAGACCAGCCTGGATGCTAAATCTGTGTCAGAAGCCCATCTGAAGAGGAGCATCGTGGTCAAAACTGTGGAGACCAGAGATGGAGAGGTAGGAAGTCCTCATCCGTGTCACCCATGCTGCCTTCCCTCCACCCCCGCCTTCCCATGGGGTGTCCCTAAGGGGGTCACTCATCATGCACATGGGGCCACCATCCCTCAGCCCTGGGAGCAGCCCAGGCAGGGAGCCAGTGATCCCAGTGCCCTGAGAGCACAGCGTGAACTGGCTGTGGACCATGGTGGAGCTGAGCCTGGCAGCTCATAGAGAAAACCATCCCTGTCCCCATCCCCAAGCTCAATCAGAGCCCAGGCAGGCTCAGCCGGGGAGAAGAGCCTGATCCTGGGGTGATGGTCCCTCTCCCTCTGTCTCCAGGTGATCAAGGAGTCCAAGCAGGAGCACAAGGAGGTGGCATAGGGTGGGCGAGCCACAGCAGCCACACGCTTGTAGCTGTAGCTCCGTAGGTCCTGTCCGATGCTGCGAGGGAGCCCCACGGCCAGGCATGGGTCGCGGGAGGAGCTGGTGGTGCTTTGTCAGGGACCATCTCCCTCTCATCAGCCCCTTGCCTATCCCACGTTGCCCCGTGCCCCAGGGACCCCACTGACACCCTGTTTAGGGCTGGCTGTCAGCAAAGCAGCTGTCTGACCAGGCACTGTGTGGGGAGGGGATGGGCAATACCCGGGGGACGTGAGCGGTACCGGCCAGAGCCAAGCTCCCCTGCCGGGTTGCTACCACATCCCCATGGCACAGAGGGGCCAGCAGTTTTGGGGTTGTGCCCACGCCCACCCTGGGTCTCTGGCTCGTCAATGGCCAGGGAGAGAGTCAGTCCTGTTCCGATCTCCATGCACTGGTCAGACAAGACGGTGGTGCCAAGAGCATTTCTCCCTGCATCCCACCTTGCTGCCCTCTCTCTGGTCTGGGAGGCCACCCTGAATCTCCCCAGTGTACCCAGCCCTTGAGCACCCTTGGGGTGGGGGGCTGCAGGGTGCAAGGTAGCAGCTGGTGAGAGATATTTCCCCATCACCAAGCATTGGGTGGGCTTAGCCAAGAGGCACGGGCAGGAGGAAGGGGAGGATGGAGAGGGAGGGTGCTGTCAGGATGGTGTCAAAGGGTGATGAGATGGGGATAATGAGGGGTTCCTGGGGACACTGGGGTGTCCAGGGTGGTTTGTGGGGCCAGAGCAGTGGTGGGCAAAGCAGGCTGGGTGGCCTCAAGGGTTTCTCCTGGCACAGAGCTATGGGGCTGTTCTGACCCCCACTGGGTGTCTGCCACCAAGGTGTCCCCATCACCGTAGTGGGGAAAAACAGTCCCGAGTGGCTCGTGGTGAGGGGCGACCCACAGCCGTGCATCTGGCCCCTCACCTGGAGGGGTCCCACGCAGGTGAAAATGGAGAGGAGGGGAGTGCCGAGAAGGAGGAGGAGGAGGGTGTTGGGGCACCCGCGGGTGTTCTCACAGTAGGAGGTGCCTCCCGCACCCCAGGAGTGACGGGGAAGGACAAACAGAGCCATCTTAATTCTGCCTGTCCCTCCTGGGGTCACACTAGGAGCCAGGAGGACGGGGGACCGGGGCTGTCCCCAGTCACAATCCCTGCCACGCATGGAGCCCAAGCCCACCCTCCGCATGGGCATTCAAGATGGGGTTGGAAGAAATCCCTTGTTCCTGGGCTCCACGTGGCCCTGTCCCCCATCTATCCTCCCGTGCTCCCCCCAGACCAGCACATGCCACCGGCCCACCCAGGACCATTGCCCAGCCTGGTGCTTGCCCGCAGCCCCTGTCCCCACCTTCGATTTAGCTACTGACCACAAGCGAAACCTGCCCTGATGCCACCTAACGTAGGAGCAATGACCCAGCGGCAATTCCTGTACCCCGTAAGCCCTTTGGGATGAGCACATGGGATGCCACTTGGATGCCATCCCCCCTGTCCCCTCTGTCCCCCTCATCGCTCAGGTGCTGAGCATGCTTTGCAGCTACCGACTCCAGAATGGCCAGTCCCGGGGGCAGGAGATGTTATAGGAAACCTGGGTGCTGCCCAGGTTTGGCATCTGGAGTGGGATGGCAGGGGCCCAAGGGGCTTGGTCCCCCTGCGAGCAGCCTCCGGTTGGAGCTTTGCAGCCCACGTTGCTACTGAATTAATGCACTAACGCCCGCAGCAGCTTGAGATGAGAAATAAAGCTAATGCAAGTGCTGTGCTTCCACGGTCATGCCTGCAACCTGCCTCTCCGCAGCCAGTGCTGTGGGTTATTTGGGATTAGCTGGGGTGGCGAAGCCCTTCGGGAGCCCAAACCGAGCTCAAAGTTGCCAGGGGACTCAAGCTCAGTGCTGTACCCCAAGGCATGGCCAACACTTCATGGGCCAACACCCATAAAGGACTGCAACGCAGGGGAGAGGGGTGCAGGAATAACCCCTCCAAGAACCAGCAGCTGGGCAGTGGGGTGGGAGAGATCCCCTTCCCAGGAGGGAGGGAGGGGAAACAGGGATCTGCTCGGGGTTCTTCAACCTCAAACCCAGCTCCTTCCCCACACAAACCCCTGCTGCGGCTCCTGGGATTGCCTGCAGCTGTTAGGACTGATGGTGGATTTGAGATCCTGCGCATCATCTACATGGTTCAAGTGCCTGAGCATCACTGGGCCCCCCAGTGCTGCCCTCCTGGACAGCAGGATTTCTCTTGGGAAAGCTGGAATCCCCAAGCCACATCCTTGAAAAAAGGAGTGGAGATGAGCTCCGTGGGGAATTCCTGCTCCACACTGAGGAGCAAGCAAGTGGCCACCTAAACCCTACAGAGATGCCATCCTCTTTGGAGGACATGCATATTAATTTTTTCGGGCACAAATATTGACTCGTAAGTCTGTGCTGAGTTGGGCGAGTTAAGTAACACAACCAAAAACCAGAGAAATTTCTGAAGAAAATCACCAGATTAATTTCAAAAATATTTTTTTTCCTGAAAAGATGCTTAAACCAAAATCTAAAAAAATGGGTTTGCTCCAGCTAAGGAGCTCAAAGGAACATTGAATGTTCTGAAATGTTGGCACTCGAAGTTCTCAGCAGTGAAAAAAAGTTAAAAAAAAAAGGGTAAGAAAAGCAAGAATTAATTGGATTAAAATAGTTTGGTGTATCTTTTTAGCAGCCTCTTAGAAAAACAGCTCAAATAAATCACTGATGGAGTTTGAGAACTCTGTAGAGCTTGGCCAGAAGATCTTGCAACAACTCCAAGCATTCTTTTAAGAATGACTATATTGAGCTTAAAACCCCACCGCAAGCCAGCGGCAGAGCCAGGAACAAATCGTGGCAGTGTGAAATCCCTGCCTGTCCCTACTAAGCCGTGCCAATGTGCAGCACGGGGAGTTTTCCACATCAGTCCTCACTGTCACGCTCTTGACCAAAAGGGAGGATGAGCAGGTGCTGGCAGCATTTTCATTTCTAATGATCAGGACATTAGAAATTTCTAACGGGAGGATGATCTGAGGTGTAAAAGTGACCCATCAGGGCTGTTGTGGAGATGCTATGTTCTGGCAGGGCACCTGAACACTCGCCAGCAGCAGCGGCACACGTGGATGACGATGAAGATGATGCTGATGAGGACATAGCTCATGCCGATGGTCTTGACAGCGTACAATGTCTCAGGATCGTCAAGTTTCCGCCGGCGCCGGTGCTGGTAGATCACGCTGAGCCGGAAGCCGGCCACCATCTCACCCTCCCGCCAGCAGAAGTAGGTACCTCGATCACTGACTCGGACCCGCTGGATGTGCAGGTGGTTTCCGTGGTCAATGAAGACCCGCATGCTCTTGTTGACACCGACAAGGTAGCGGGAGCGGTAGAGCCGGATGGAGTCCTTGTCCCAGGCCACAGCATGCTCAGGCCGGGCTCCTGGGCACGCAATGATCAGGCCACTTCCAGTGGGCTGCTGGTGAAACTGCGTGGGGACGCGGGGCAGCCAGGGCTTCTCACCCAGCTTGGAAATGACATTGGAGATGGCCTGCACACCTTCCTCGGGGACCTCCTCTTTCAGGCAAGGGGTCAGGCAGCTTCGGATGGCCACCTCAGGTCTCCGGAGGCGGCCAGGGCGCTGGATATTTGCAGGGACAGCTCTTGAGCCACAGGACGTGACGTTGGGCACAGCGGTGCGGTATCGGGGATGCAGCTGGGTGCTCTGTATGTAGCAGAGCCCGATCCGCCGCTGCTCGCCTCTCACCCCACAGCGGTCGCATCTGGTCCAGTCCCAGAAGGTGGTGAAGAGGCTGAAAAGCTTCCTTGTGTAGTCATCCTGGACGTGCTGGCCTCTGTCCACAAAAGCTACCGTGATGTGCTTGGTGGGCTGCACGTCCACATCGTAGCCATAAAAGAAGTCCCCTTTCTTAGTGCCACACAGGTAGTGTCCCGAGTCCGTCACCTGGGCTCGGAAGACAATGAGACTGAACATCCGGATACTGAAACGCTTCAGCACATCACTGCCCGTGTGGATATGGCCCGAGTCGACAACCACGGTGCCAGCAAAGTCCGTCAAGACTGTGGTTTCATGGCTGCCCATATTCTTCTGGAAGTACCAGATGACAGAAGAGACCTCTTCGGGCTTGCAGTTGCAAGGGAGTTCGAAGGTCATGTCAGCCAAATAAGCAGCATTGTCAAACATCAGGAAAGCAGGACAAGCCATTCTCTTGAACACATCTCCTTTCTCTTCAATCGCAAAAGCATGGAGAACACCTACCAGGCAGAGGAGAATGGCGGCTCCCAGCAGCCTCATCTCCATCACACCGGGCGGTCTCTGCAGTCAGCAGAACTCAGCCACTGCGTCCTCAGCGGGGACAGCAGGAACCCGCACATGGGGTTAGCAGTGCCAGCGCCGGGCAGCGACGATGCACACTCAAGCCTGCTTGCCAAAGGTGGGGTTTGCAAATGACCCCCCGCCTGCAGTGCACGTGCTGACAGCAGGGATCAAACAGCGGCTGAAATATCCCATCCCAGCTGCTGGGAAGTGCTCTGTCCCCGCTCCGAGGGCAGGCTGTTCCCTGGGACACAGACTCTAGAACCTTTCCTCTCACCCAGCTGCTCTAGAGTGTTGTTGTCCGTGCCCCAGACAACAAGTGGGCAGGTCATTTGTGCAGCACAGCTGCAGAGGAAAGATGATGGGAAGCGTGGTGGGAACAAGGGAACTGCTGCCATCTTCTTGAAAGACTCATGTGCAGTAAATGTTAATTATTGCTCTGACCCCTGTAAGCACAACGAACCCAGAGAAGACTCTCCTCCGACGGCAGCTGACCTCCATAGCCCAGAAGAAGAGGTTTCAAACATAGTATTTATACTTCTACATCCTCCCTGTTGGCTTTCCAAGGGTTTGTGTGCTGAAGTCCTTCCACACAGGTAATGTTTGAGATGCCCCCTCTCTGAGTGATCAAGGGAGGCTTTTTGTTCACATCACCCTTGCCTGGGCTGATGCTGCAACCAACCCTGGAGGCCTTAAATGCATCTCTCCTACAGTGAAGGTGAGCCATTTGCTCCCCACTGACTCTGGCTGGACCTTCAGCTCAGCTATTGGCACTACTTGAGCAGACGCTCAGGTCAGACCATGAACCAACTGATTGAGAAACTGATCCTAGCTGGTCTAACAGCCCATCCTCCCATAAATATTCACACAACCTCTCCCATACTTCATTTCTCCTTAGTCTTCTCACCAAACCATGAGGATTTTGCCTTTCCCCAACTGATGGGGATACAGCAGGCTGCTCCCATCCTTGACTTAGGATGTGAATGCAAGCCCTGAGCCTTGAGACTGCTGAAAGCACTATGCCTGTTCCCACCAGTGCTGTAACTGTCATGCCGGGGCTGTTCCTGCATCAACATCCTCCATCCTGACCTTGGGTAGCTCCAGGATCTTCTTGTTTTGTTTAAGACTTCAGTTCTCAGCTTTCTGCTAATCCTCAGGTTTGCAAGTGTTATGTGAAGGCAAAAGGAATGGCATTCACAACAGATTGCAGGGACACACATGTCCCCAGAATAGATGCCACAAAACCCAACATTCAAGTGCCAGGCCTCAGAGATTAATCTGAAGCCTGCAATTAGGTGCCTAGTGGTTTCTACAGAGAATGTGGGAGAGGGATGGTTATAGTCTGCCAGTGTGATTCTACCTTTTGCTCTGCTAGATGGGTTTTGGAATAAAATGGACCTGACAGTTGTTTCCGAGCTGATTTCAAGGCAGTCTGAGCAATGTACACCAGGCTGCTCAGCATGCTTGGGAGAAGCTTGAGGATCCTCCCAGACCAGAACAAGAGAGCTTGGTGGATAGGTGCAGAGCTGTGCCATATGAGGGCCTCTCTGCTCTGCAGCCAAAACAGAAGTGCGACTCAATTTAGACATGGTATTAGGCAGCTCTGGAGAGTCTCTTTGTTGGACTGATGCCTGTCAGTTCCTTCTAAATTTCAGTTTATGTGGAATTTCAGCAAACCAGATAGTGTCCGAGATCATAGGACCATGAGGTGACAGGATCTCTGAGGTTTACCCCATGCCCTGCTGTTTGAGGTAAAATAATAATAAAATAGCTGGTTCGATCAGTCCCAGATATATCACCTTGCACAGCATTTCCACCTTTCTCAGCCCATTCTACCTTCAGTGGCTGCATGGTTAAACATCGAGTGTCATTGATTACATTTCTTAAATCCCCTGAGTGACAACAGATAGAGATGAAAAAGGGAAGGGACCATTTAGTTTTGGTTTCTCCTTCAAAAATACCAGTTTTTTCTTTCTCTCAGTTGTTCTCCTCGTCTAAAAGATTCTCACAGAGCCATTCTGTGAGGACACCCTGCCCCAGAGATCACAACACAGTACTCTTGGTAACTAAATTTTATTTGTGCGAAACTATTGCTCTGGGTGGCTCCCAGTACAGAGAAAAATGTACAGCAATGCTCCATAAGTATCCAATTATCCATCTTGCACAAAGTCAAGCTTTGAGCCTCTTTTGCACTTTGTTTCTGCATGACCCTGGTGCTTCTGCTCCTTCAGTTGACCTGGTAACATTCCATCAGCTCCATCACTATCCTTTCCTTCTCGGCTTCCTTTTGCAAGCTGGTGTCCCTGAGGTGGGCTTCCCTCCTTGCTTCACAACCAGCTGGGCTGCTGGGACGGCCAGCAGTCCAATAATCCCTGCTCATGCTCTGCAGCTTCCTAAACAAATCCCTGCTGCTCTCCTTCTCTGACTCACTCAGAAGATCCACGTTTAACCCAAAGCGCTTGGTGCCCGAAAGGCTCTGTAAGATCTGAAGGATGGCATCTCTGTCTTCATGACAGACATTCTCTGCCAGCACCGTAAGGAATTCACCCAGGAGGCCAAAGCCTAAGTCAGTCTGAAAGATTCTGCCCAAGGCCTTCCCTCCGAGTTTAAGTAAAAATTGGTATTTTTCTTTTCCACTTTTTAAGCATCTGCACCAATCTCTGTAAAATTCAGCAGAGGTTCCAGGCAGTTGATCCAGTTCCTGAAGGAAAAAATAGTTGCCCAGTTCCTTTTGTTTTATTCCCACTTGAAGATTTTTACCCCCACCCCCCCCGCCCCATCAACCTGTAGATGGCTGAGATGTTTTTAATACAGGCTTTGATAGCACAAAGAGCTGCATAAAGCTTGTGAGGTGGCAAAACATAAAGAAATACCGGGTTCCTCAAGCCCCATAGAAACTAGAGAACTTCACAGGAAAATAATGGAGGTATGGATGAGACATGAAACACAGCGTGGATGAACACAGACCAGGAGTGGAGTAACCCCAACCCTAACCAGAACCAGGCACGCTGCCCAGTCTGGATCCACCATCACTGCTCAGGAAGGGATCTCCGGGAAATCAGGGTAGTTCAGTGAAAAACTCTGCTCCATCTCAGGCACTGTGAGGCAAATCAAAGGAGTGAGGAAATAAAAGATATGAGATGTAAAACCCAGAAAATATGCAGATGGCCCTAACACACTGTCTCGTAACATACTGCATTCGTATGGGTCTGTGGCAGAGCTTGCACTAAAAGAGAGCCAAGCTCAATGTGGCATCTCCAGATAAAAGGAAATCCTGTTTTATACAATATGTAATTGAACTGCTGAACTCATCATCGCTGACTTAACTGGCGCACAGACTGAAGGAGGATTAAAATGTTTAGGCTTTTATACAGATAGTGAGAACAAGGCACAGCATCATCAGGCTGTGTCTAAACACAAAATGGAGAAGCCCTGGAGATCAGAGCCCAAGCGCTAACAGGATTAGGAACAGAATTTGCTCTGGGGAGATCATTGCTCAGTCCAAGAAAACACAAAGCTGCCTAGAAGAGCTGCAAAAAGATCTCATAATAAGCAGGCAAATGAAATTCAGTGTCAAAAAAATCCATGAGAAACATCCCCAGCTACAAGTCCAGTGATTAGGACTCTCCAGCATGGGCAGAGTCCACTCAAGGGGGGCAGGACAGATGTCACTTAAATCACAAATGACCTGCCTAGAAAATGTTTAGTCACTGTATCCCACAAGCGAAGAACTAAGGAGCATCCAGAGAACTCATCGGGCAGCAGGTTTAAAACAAAGTAGCACTTTTCCATACCATGCATAATTAAACCCCGGGGTGAAAAAGAACTGGCTATGTTCACAGAAGATCTGCGGTCTGTGCCTATTAAACGTGGTGATCCAGATGCACAACCCTGGCTCTCAGTCTCTAAACTGCAGCCAGCTGGAAGAGTGCAGTCAAGGGAGGGCACTCTTCCCCAAGAATCTGTTACTGGCCACCATCAGAGGCAGGGTATTGGGAGCTCTGGTCTGATGCTGTGCAGCTGGTCTTAGATTCCCACAGGGGTGAAGCAGACTCTTCTTGAGGCAGCTGGTGCAAGCCCTTATCAGATGCAAAGTAGGGGCCAAGACTGAACCCTGTAGTTATCTAAACACCAAAGTTCCTGGGGACTTTGAGGGCTTAATCACATGTAGAGATATTTCTGAAGAACTCTCACATTTTAAAATAATACACAAATTATTCTGGAGTAATTTTTACATGTGGACAAAGTCCTGGAAAGCATCTCCCTCACCTGGGGTACTTCCACGTCGCTGGCTTGTGTGGCCTTGGTCTGGGCTGCACAGGGATTCCACAGCACGTTCCTCCTCTTACCCATCTTGTCCTTTTTCTCTAGGGGCTTCAGGTGTGATGCCAACACAATGTTCCTGCAGGCAACAAGAAGGGGATGGGATACTTAGCAAGATCAAGTACTCTGAGGCTTCAAGCTTCTTCTCTGAGGCAATTTCTGAGTTTGGGCCGCCTGTATCATCCAGAGGGATCTTGACAGGCTGGAGGAGTGGGACCATGTGAACCTCATGAACTTTGACAAGGCAAAGTGCAAGGTCCTGCACGTGGGTTGGGGCAATCCCCAATATCAGCACAGACTTGGGGATGGAAGGATTGAGAGCAGCTCTGTGGAGAAGGGCTTGGGGATACTGGCTGTTGAAAAATTGGCCATGAGGCAGCAATGGGCGCTTGCAGCTCAGAAAGCCAATAGTATCCTGGGCTGCATCAAAAGCAGCGTGGCCAGCAGGTCGAGGGAGGTGATTCTGCCCCTCTGCTCTACTCTGGTGAGACTCCCCCCCAGAGCACTGCATCCAGCTCTGGGGTCCTCAGCACAGGAAAGACATGGACCTGTTGAAACGGGTCCAGAGGAAGCACAGAAATGGTCCAAGGGCTGGAACAGCTCTGCTATGGGGAGAGGCTGAGAGAGTTGGGGTTGTTCATCCTGGAGAAGAGAAGGCTCCAGGAAGACCTTACTGCATCTCTTCAGTACTTAAAGGGGGCTTAAAAGAAAGACAGAGAAAGACTTTCTACCAGGGCCTGTAGTGACAGCACAAGGGGCAATGGTTTTTGACTGACAGAGGGAAGGTTTAGATGGGACATAAGGAAGAAATGTTTTACAATGAGGGTGGTGGGACACTGGAAGAGGTTGTCCAGAGAAGCTGTGGATGCCCCATCCCTGGAAGTGTCCCAGGCCAGGTTGGATGGGGCTTTGAGCAACCTGGTCTAGTGGCAGATGGCCCTGCCCATGGCAGGGGTTGGACTGGATGATCTTTAAAGGTCTTTCCCAACCCAAATCATTCTGTCATTCTGTGATTCTATCAAACAAGACTGGGGTTCAAATGAGATCATAAAGCATCAGAGATGGGTCAGAGGAAAACAGAAGATATTGCACAGGGCACTTGACAGGCACATCCTCCTCACACACCCAGTGTTAATTCAATTGTTAGGACCAATGAAGCAGGAATTTCCCCATAGGCTGCAGCACCATGGTTCCTCCCCAGCATGGGGAATTGTGCACTCCCCAGGAGCTGGGCATTTCCACCCAACAGTTGTTCCAGAGCCAAAGCCTGAGGAACTGGTAGGACATTTCTTCCTCCTGCATTTTTCTTACACTATGCTGAAGTTTCTGTGGCTTTGGGACTTCCAGAGGAAAGACCCTAAATTCTGACAGCACCTAGGGACTGTTCTGTAGCTTGCAGCACGCTGGGAAGGTTTGTTTTTGTAGATTCATTTGAATTCAGCATCTTATTACACTGACATCTGTAACTAACTACAGCAGCCTGGACTCGGTGGCTCACATGGTTCCTCTCATCCCATGGGATGAATCCCTGTAGTTAATCCTCCCAATAATGGGCAGGAGATCTTTGAAGGGGTCCAGCTCTCTGCTCCTATGCTAGTGTGGACTATAGGACTGAAGACACTGCACCCACAGAGAGAAGCTGCTTCATTACCTCCCTCAGATTACTTCTACCATTACCAATACACTGATAAAACAGCTTAAAATCATTCAGGAATCCTTTTATAGGGACTGGCGAGAAGGTTGGGGGAGAAAATGCCATTTTAAAGTGTTTTCCTGCCTTTCAAGGATCAGACGACGTGACCAAATGCAGGTGGAGATGAAGCCATGAATGAAATTTGATCTAGTCCCATGTAAGTCTACCAAGGGGTGGTCGAAGTCCTGGATCCACCTACAGATCTGTCGTGGATGTCAAGGGACAGGGACTTCCCCAGATGGATCTATAGGTGGATCCAGGACTTTGGTGGGCGTTGGGAGTGCCCTGCGCTACCTCTGTGGAACATCCCTGCCATCCCCAGGCCACAAACCTTCTCCCAAACCACCTTGGACAAAGCAGTGATGGGTTTTGGAGCACAAACATGCTGGGCAGGGTGCACGGGGACACACGTCACCCTCTTCTTCTGCACCAGCACCACGGCATGGGGCATGTGGGGAGGAAAGGGAGGGCAGGGCAGACTGACAGGGCTTGGAGGGTGGGTGTTGTGCCTGGGAATGGGGAGAGAGGACAGCATGCCGGAAAGGGGATAGCATGCCATCCCACAGCTTGGCCACCATGAGGACCTGCCCCGGAGCTGGCTGTTCTGGGTAGCAACAGCTGAGACCTTAGCCCACACACGTCAACCTGATGATTTTTTGGGGGCACATCTTAAACAAGGATGAGTTTCTGTCCCACCAGGGCTCCGTGCCACGGGGCCTTCGTCTTTTTGGGAATCCCAAAGCTGGGTTTGCTGCCCTGTCAAGCCATGCTCATGGTCGCCTGGAGCAGAAAGCACAGATAATCAGCTCAATCCTCTCTCAGAGCAAGGTTTGAGCTCAAAACTTGCTGGGTGACCTTGTCTCTTAAGAGGTCCCAGAATTGGAGCTCCAAAAGAACGAGCTCCAAAACTCACCCATGAGGTTGGGTCAGCCCTGTGGCAGGAGCACCCGGCACTGAGCAAAGCTTTGGTGTTGACGAAGGCCTTTGGGGTAGGGAAGCACCTGAATCCGCCCCCCTGCCCCAGGCGTCCCCCGACAGACCTGAACTCCTCGTAGGAGGCGACGCGCTGGCGCATGGCCCGCAGCTTGGCATCGTTCTCCCTCTCCCGCCTCTCATCGGCTGCCACCGCCTCCTGCAGCTCCCGCTCCAGCACCCTGGGGTCGAGGGCTCCATCCGCCTCCATCCTGGCCCTGCCACCGACCGGGACCGCAGGCAGGTGGGGTGCAGGGACCCCCAGCAGGGATCTGGCAGAGACCTGAGACCTGTGGGGACAGGGGGTAACGCGGGAGACGGGGCCACCCCTGGGTGCACGGGGATCCCACTCCTGTCATGACAGCCCTGCCGGGGCTGGCCCTGGGCACCCTGCTCCTGTCGTGACAGCCCTGCCTGGGCTGGACTCAGAGACCCCACTCCTGTCACAAGTCCTGCCAGGACTGGTCCCCGAGACCCCGCTCCTGTCCTGACAACCCCACTCTTATCGTGATAGTGCTGCCAGGGCTGGCCCGGGGGACTCCACTCCTATTGTGACAGCTCTGCCAGGCCACGGACATGGATGGCAACTGGGAACCTCACTCCTATCGCGACAGCCCCGCCGAGCCCCGACACACCTTTGGCCCCGGTCTCTATCGAGACAGCCCCGGCGGGCCACGCGCACCGCTGGCCCCTGGGGCCCCTCCTTCAGTCGCGACAGCCCCGGCGGGCCACGCGCACCACCGGCCCCTGGGACCCCTCCCTCTATCGCGACAGCCCCG
>NW_010972580.1:375135-398821 GCF_000737465.1 Haliaeetus leucocephalus | reverse complement strand
GCCTGGGGGGGGTCGCACACGGGCCGGGGCCGGGGCGAGCAGGGCCGGGCAGGGCAGGGAGTCCCGGCGCGGAGCAGTGCTGGGTGCTGTGGGTGGCTCGGGCAGGGATCCCTGGGTGCGTGGGGCAGAGTCTGCATCCTCCTCCGCCCCCAGCATGGACACCGACCTGTACGACGAGTTTGGGAACTACATCGGGCCGGAGCTGGACTCGGACGATGACGACGATGAGTTGGGCAGAGAGTCTAAAGATCTGGACGAGGTGAGCGGTGGGGATGGGTGAAGGGGCAGCGTCCCACAGGAGCCTGGCGTGGGCCTCATCCTGCCATGTAAGCCCCACGGGAGCAGGGGATGAGCGCCACGGTCTTCACAAGCTGCCGGTAATTCCTCTCCCACGCCGGGCTCTGGTTCTGCAGTGAAACTTTGTTTAGTGGTGGAATTTGACTCCTGAGGATCAGAGTGGATTTGGTTTTTAAAGGATTCAGGAAAAGCTGCCCTCCTGTTCCTGTGATAAGGGAAAGACAAAGTTTCTGCTTGAATCGTGGTTAGAATTGGGAGCTGCTATAGCTCAAGCTGTGGTTGGCTTTTTTCTTCGTTCAGTCAAATGGAGGATCCATACCCATTCAGTGAGGTCTTCAGGCCTTTAGTAACATGCGCTAATGCTACAGCAGTATTGGAAGGAGCTCAACTCCTCGGTGGAGAAGGCAGAGCGAGACTCCACAAACACTAGAGAAGAGCGATGAGGGCAGGGAGGACAGCAGAGGCTGCTGTGCCATGATGGGGAAAGCATCGGAGGACTGTGGGAGCCCCTTCCAGTCTCCCGTTCCTGCAGTTCATCTGAAAGTGGTCTCTCTGTGTGATTGGGGTTGGGTTGTGCACAAGTGTGTTCTGTTGTCTATGCAAGTGAGGGGCGGGAGTTGCTGCCTGTGCAGGCGTCTCTGCAAGTCCTCTTGCTGTTCATTTTCAAGGTGCTGTTAATTTTCAGCAAGAAGAGGTGTGTTGTTTACAGAGAGCAACCCTACAAGCTGCTCTGCCGATGGATGTGAGGTGCCGGGGCTGTGTTGTTGGTTCCCTGGCTGCGTTTGTGTCTCTCTTTTGCCATACAACACCAAGCCTGTACCTTCAGGGGTGATTGGTGTTTGTAAAGCACTTTGGTACTGGCAGCAGCTAAATGTGAGTGTTGGTTGCAGCTTGAGGATGATGACGATGATGATGATATGGGGGACCACGACGAGGACCACCCTGGCATGGAGGTGGTGCTGCATGAGGATAAGAAATACTATCCCACTGCTGAGGAAGTCTATGGGCCTGAAGTAGAGACGATAGTACAAGAGGAAGACACACAGCCTCTCACTGGTAAGTGGTGAGGAAGCAATGAGTTGGGTATGGGGAGAGAAGAAGACTCTTAATGGATCCTTGGAAAAGGGAAAATAATACTCCTTTCTGTTCTCCACATTGGTTTTAGTGCCCCTTTTGGATTCCCTGTCAGCCCCAGGAGTGCACAGACTCTTGTTTGTCTAGCGGTGCGCAGATTTTAGCGCTCAGGATTATTACAAATGCCAAGCAAACTATCATTTGAAGAATAGATATCAGCAGATACTGGAAAGATATTTAAGGAGAAATGAAAATGCATTTAAGTCATCTCATTTGATCCTTCTATAATAGAACAGTTCAGTTGGAAGGGACCTACAATGATCATCTAGTACAACTGCTTTTATAAAAAGCTAAGAGAATCTGTCAGCTTGAAAATTGTGGTTTTGTCTGCAAAAGTCCCTGTTCCCTGTGATTGTTTCTGAGCCTGCTGGGTTCGGGGTCTCTGGTAACAGTGTTTTATTGTTCTTTCTCTTGTTTTCAGAGCCTATTATTAAACCTGTGAAAACCAAAAAATTCTCTCTGATGGAACAGACATTACCGGTCACTGTCTATGAGATGGAGTAAGTAGTATGTAGGGGTTTTAAGCGTGTACGTTGGCTCAAGCCATCTGTGCTGCGATTTCCTTGCTTTTTGTTATTTGCAGGCAAAGGTAGGGAGGCAGAGTGGTGTGTACCATGTGGAGGAGGCAGATTTTGGGGGGCATTGGCTTTGTTTCTTACTGATAGAAGCAACAGAACTGAGTGCAGCCATTTCCCAGATTTTGAACCAAAAACAAGAGGAAGAAAGTAAAAGACTAACCATTTTACAGATATTTTCCCTCCACGGTATGCAGCAAAGTACATAGTTTTCTGAAATAGAATGTAAGTATTACCTCGATAGCTAATGTAAAGCTTGATAATTAGAAACCCTCGTGGTGCAGATTTGCTGAAGGCAAGTTTTCTTGACTGGCTCAAGAAATATTTATATGGTCAGTGTGTGGCACACCTCATACTGGCACATTTTTGGTTGATCCCAGTGACCATTGGCCTACTGCTGTCTCAGATTAATTCCCATCTATCCTGGAGGAGTTTCCAAGGGGAATTTTTATGCCACTGGTTGTATGCAAAGTTGTGCCTAGGTCAGCATAATGCTGCAGCTAAGCTGCACTTCTGCTGCACTTGATGGTGTCTGCTGGTTGTGCCCAGCAAAGCAACCCCTGGGGCACCAGGGTTGGGAGAAAACCTCTTGCAAAAAAAATCCAAATGAATTTAAAATTCAAGATACAGTATCTCACGCAACTTTGGTAAGGAATAAAAATGGTTGTTTACTTTCTCTGTTAAAAATATAATCTTAGCGTCAACGTCTACATTTTGTCGATGGGTGGAGGGGCTCCGTATCCTCGCGTGCATAGTGTTTCTGTATGTTGTCTTCTATTTGAGGATGAACAGATTGGGCTGCGTGAGTGTCTTGTTAGGCTCATCTTTCCATAAGCCACTTCATGGCTAGTCAGAGCTTTTTCCAGTTTTTAATAGTCATCTTCAAGTGTAGATCCCAGAACCAGATGCAGGCTGAGTAGCAGTTCCCTGTGTGCCAAACAGACCCCAACATGAGCAGTCCCTCTGTGTATCATCAAGGATCCTGTTATTTTCTGGCAACAAAATTTCACTGCAGTTTGTATTCAGTCAGTTGGTTATTTGGATGCCCAAGACCTTTTTGGAATGGCTGCTTCTTGTGGCTGTCCTCTGATGCTGTCAGTATGGCTGTGTTCATTGATCAGAGAGATTTTTTATACAGCCAGATATAAACCAAAGAGCCTGCTGGGTCTTATTTTTCTAAGCAGTCCATTTTGCTCTTAATCAATGACCTGTACTCTTCATTATCTACTGCTTTGCTGATCCCTGTGTCCTCTGGTCGTTTCATCTGTAATGAATTCCTCTTTGTCCTGTTAGTTGATATAAATGTTTAGGATGGGGCCAAGAGAAATTCCTTGTGGGACTGAGCCAGAAGCCTGCAAGCTTGGTATTGATTTCCCATTTAGCCTTATTTTAAGCCCAATAAGCAAGCTTTTAATCAGTATTATTATTGATTTTTGTATTTTTTAGCTCTTAATCAAAATGTTGTATGTTAAGAAGTCTACCTCATCAGTGAAAATTAAATCTTTTCAGAAAGGAGATTATTTGATGGGACTTACTTTCTGCAGACCCATGGCAATGGATATGTGTTTTGTAGCCTCCCATTATTTTTTAGGGGACTTAGTAATTTAGGATCTCAATTATATTTTGGCCAGGATCCATGCAGAAGTGACTGGCTCGTCACTACCCAGCTCAGTTGCTGATTCTAAAAAGATTTAAATTCCATCACTGTTTCTTTGAGTCCCTGGGAACATCACTGTTTTAAGACCTGAAAATCAGAATTAATGGTCTGCGGAGCCCCATGGCTACCTTCTAAAACTGCGTGGGGTGCTTGTTATCCAGCTCTGTGATTTACTTGACTGCCTGCCACTATTTGAGTGGAAGTATTTCATCATCTGAGTACATGGATGTGACTTTTGCTCTAATACTGACTAGAAGAGAAGAAAAATATTCAATAATATTCCATTGCTGGCAGTTTTACCAGCTCCATATCCTCCCACCCACGGCCATCTGTCTAGGACTCCAACTCTCTTGTCCTCCCCATCTGGAAAGTGGGATTCTTCCTCCGCAGGGCATTGGCAGAATGAAAGTTTGGAGAGGATTCAGGGGGCACCTTGGATAGAAAGTGTAGCTGAAATGGCACCTACTTTTCTTAGACACAGCAGAAGCCTCCAACAGTCTTTTGTGTTTCGTTCCTCCAGTTTCCTGGCAGATCTGATGGACAACTCGGAGCTAATTCGAAATGTGACTCTGTGTGGGCACCTTCATCACGGCAAGGTAGCGTGAATATCCAACGTATATCGGGTAGTAGTAATGATCTGTCTGTTGCTTACTTTTACCATTGCTCTTGACCCCTCAATCTCCACAGCAGCAGTCTCTTTCTGCTCCTCTCACTAATGCAGTTATTTGTAGGTTTTCTTTCAGCCACGTGGAAATAATAATGTGCCCAACTTTCTCTGTACTGCTGCTGGAGGGATGGGATTGTACTTGTACTTATCTGTCTGAACATAGTCACCTCCTTTCTGTTGTGGTCTGATGTTTTTCAGACTTGTTTTGTTGACTGCCTGATAGAACAGACACACCCAGAAATCCGGAAGCGCTATGACCAGGACGTAAGTGAGCTTTTGGTGTATTCCTGCCCTGGGGAACATGGGTTGGCTTTTACACTCAGAGAGAGCGTGACTGTATGTGGGGAAAATGTGGTTTAGTGATTAGAACGTAGGATT
Source organism: Haliaeetus leucocephalus (assembly GCF_000737465.1). Lineage (NCBI taxonomy): Eukaryota > Metazoa > Chordata > Aves > Accipitriformes > Accipitridae > Haliaeetus > Haliaeetus leucocephalus. The sequence goes on along the minus strand of NW_010972580.1, from coordinate 394,113 downwards.
GGAAAGCCAGAGCTCAGTCCTAATTCTGTCTCTGTCATTTACTTAGCACCTTAACCATGTGTAAAGAGTTATTGTGTCCTGCTTCAAACTTAATATTTGATACCAAAATGTGATACTCTGACTTTTGTTTTGTCTTTGCAGCTTTGCTACACTGATATATTGTTCACAGAGCAAGAGGTAAGTGAGCCTTGTAGAATAGGCAGTGATTTTTATCCAGTTGTCTCATGCTTTACTCACAGTTACTTACTGTAGGCAGTTTCCTTTTCCATTTTAACATCTTTTTGTGCCTTCCACGTTTTGATTATTTTCTTTACCAATAAAACGATCTGCTTGCCTGTTTGCCTCAGTAAGATCCTTGGTCCAACTTTCTTCCATTTCCTGCAACCCTCATCTCCACGTATGATTTTATCTATCTGAGATGATAACCCATGAAATGTTGAAAATCTATAGCAGAGTTATCCCAGCATACATGTAACTCCTATTTTCTTTGAGAGAAAGAGGTGGAAGGGGTTCACAGCAGTGGTGGATGAGGAGAAAGACTATGATTTCAAAATAAACATATTTCTCCTTAGTTTCCTTTGATGGGAACTCTTAGCTGGGTGCTCTGACTCCATGTGGTTGGGTGTGAATGGGAATCTTATTTCGTTACTCGCTAAATATTGTCATGACCAGAACAATCCTGTGAAGCATTTCTTTCTCTTCACCTTAATGCTCTACTTTATGCTCTGGGTGATTAAATCTTACGCTTTGAGGTATAACGTGATAGCAGCAGAAGGGCGAAAGCACAGAAAAACACGCATCTTTTGTCTCTGGTGTTGCATATTATACTTCCTCAGCTGAAATGAGGCATGGATTGTGCCATTGTGGCTCATCAGTCTGAGCCAGTATGGGTGGAGGAGCTGGGCTGGATGCTGCAGCAATCTGAGGTTGTTACTCCTTCCCTGGGACTAACAGGATGTCCTGGATGGATGTTTACTTCTTTCCATCTTTCTGATTTTTCTTTTGTCATCTTTTATATCTTTACATGGTGATGTATTTTTTTTTCTTTTAACTGATAATCCTGGTTTCCTGTCTTTCAGAGGGGAGTAGGGATTAAGAGCACACCAGTGACTATTGTTCTGCCAGACACCAAAGGAAAGTCTTTTCTCTTCAACATCATCGACACTCCAGGTGATTGTGTAATCCTGAAAATTCTGTTTTGGGATGCACTTAGCTGAAGGCAGCTTGATGTGTGGAGCAGATACATGACCATGTGAACCAAGATTTCTCTCATTATAAACCTCTTTGGTGCTCTGGATAGTGCTATTGACAGGAGTAGAGCAGTAAAAACACATACAGTGATGGTTATTGAGAGCCTTCAAAGAGCTTTTGTGTTGGATTGTGGTGGGATTGTGTAGCATTGGCTCTCAGAAAAACAAAGAAAAATCTATATGCTGAAACCTCACTGATTCATCTGGAGATGTCACTTAGGTGCAGTGAAACCTTGGGAAGCTTTCTTTTACAGAAGCCCATGGGGTTTTTTGTGGTTTTTTTGTAGATTATTCCAGCCTAGTCCTGAGCCTTTAGCTAAGCTCAGTCTTCTGGAATCACTTCCAGCAGTAATGACTGTGCTGCTGGCTTTTAGTTAGGCTTGTGTTTCTGATTAGCAGGCCTAGTTGAGGGCTAATGGGACTGAAAATGTTTCACTCAAGTATATAAGAAGCATACGTAGAATTGGATTTTCCAGGTATCACCATGCACAGTGGGGACTGTACTTTTCTCAAATGCTGTTGCCCCACAGTGAGACTCTCGGCAAGTTCCATCGAGCCTCTGACAAGCTCCCGTGGGGGGAGCATAATCACAGATCAGCTTGTTGTAAGAAACCAAGGCCAAACTTTAGGAAAGAGGGTCTTGGGACACATCTGTTGAGTTACAGCTCAAGATGAGGGAGGTTAGAGCGCAGGAGGAGACTGGAGGGAGAGGCATCTGTTGTTCTTTGGTGAGAAGTAATCTTCCTTCTTTTCCTGAAGTACTTGCACAGAGCTGTGAGAAAAACAGTAACAAATGTGAGGAAAAGTGCCTGTTAAACGAGTTGTGTTTATTCTCAAAAAATAGCATTAAAGCTGAAATGAATCCCTATACGGAGCTCTGGCAGCTGCTCCTGGGTCCCTGTCTGAGGAGGAAGCCATCTGTGTTCTGCCTCACTGGATGCCAGTGACCAGACCAAGCTGCAGAGCAGAGGGACAGGTTTCCATCCTTTGTGCTGCTGGTGTCAGGACTTACTCTGGTTCTCACCACCATTTTGTATTTTTGAAGGTCATGTCAATTTTTCTGATGAGGTGACAGCTGGCCTTCGTATTTCGGACGGCGTTGTGCTATTCATTGATGCGGCTGAGGGGGTGAGTGCCAGGTTCTCCAGCAAATTAACTTCAAAATCTCTTCCTCTGGAGTCTTTGATCTTGCGTTAGCATGAAGGCCTGGGATGGGTTCAGCTTTCTGGGGTGAAGGGTTTTTGGAGGACAGTTTGGGAAGCAAGTGTATTTTCCAGCCAAAATAAGGAGTCAAGCCTCTGGCTTCTCTATCCAGGGCTGATGTAATGTGTGTGACCTGTAGCCTGATTATCTAACTTGTTTGCATCTCCATCCCCATGATACCCAAAATTGAGCAGGTTATTTATATCAGAGATGTCCAAGGGGTAGGATTCAAGGAATTTGGTTGGGTTAGCACCTACTTCTAAATTTCAGGAAGATTAGCTGATCGCTGGTGGCTGAGCTTAGGCTTTTCTACAGAGTTCCAGCCCTGCGTGTAAGGGTCGCTGCTTTGTCTGTCATGCCCTAGATAGCATTTTGTGGATGGCTTTCGCTAGCAGTGTTTGTGCTCATTGTTCCCTGCAGGTGATGCTGAACACAGAGAGGCTGATCAAGCACGCGGTGCAGGAAAGGCTAGCAGTGACCGTGTGCATCAACAAGATAGACCGACTGATCCTGGAGCTGAAATTGCCCCCTACAGATGCTTATTACAAACTCAGACATATCGTAGACGAAGTTAATGGTCTGATCAGGTATGGGTGTCAGGGATGATGCATCAGTAGTGCTTCCTGTCCCTGTTCCATTGCAGGTGCTTCTCTCTGTGAGCCCTGTGTATGCCTAAAAACTAATGAGTTTGTCTCTTGATATGTTGAATCGTAGAAAATGGGGAGGGAAGAACCATTGGAAATTCATCTCGGCCAATAAGTTGAATTAGGCAGGATTGGTTCTTCCTGACAAGCTTCATGGGATCAGCTCTTTTTTTTTCCCCATTAAAAAGTAGGGAAAGTGGACATATGACCAGAGCAGGGAACTTCTGTGCTCCCAAATGTCTCAAATACACTGAAACTGTCCAGGCTGTATCCCGAATTGTAGGTTGAGATGTTGCAGAGCTCCTGAATGTTTGTTACAAAACTAATGGGAACTTGCTGTCCCAACCCCTAAACAGAGACTAGGATATTGCTATGTTCAAATCTCCTTGCAAGACCCTGCTCAGGGAAGGGAGGGACATCTTCTCTAGCTTTCACAGTAGCAGTGCATCGTTTCTGTGGGTTCTTCTGCATCCAGGTGATTTTCTTAACAGCATTCTCCCCTTTAAGTTTGTGTGAATTTGCACATGAGCTCACTTGCATGTCTCTCTGTTCAGTTGCTACTGGCGTCAAGCAGCTCGGAGCAGGGTAATTTATCCTGTCTAGCATGCTTGTGAACTCATTAAAACTTTCAATTCAATTCCATCCGTACGTTATTTGCCTTGTATTATCTTTTGCCTTGCTTGGTTGACCAACTTGGCTGCCCTTTTTTTAGGGGAAGCAAAACTCTACCTGACAAAACATACAAAGCACTTATGCTGGTAACTTTTTAGTTCTAGGTCTTTAAATATTTCTTTGCAAACTAATGCTTCGAAGTTTATAGTCATAAAATTATACTGACCCTGAAATTCCAATGGCAAGCACGCTGCAGCCCGTTTTAAGATGCTATTTGGCAATGTAGAATCCTTGCCTATCACATACTGCTGTTTGGTGTGGGAAGTGGATTTAAGTGTCTTCCTTGGTTCATAACATTGATTTTATTTTTTTTTTTCATGTCTCTAAAAACTGTCTCCTCTCAGCATGTATTCCACCGATGAGAACCTCGTTCTGTCTCCCCTTCTGGGGAACGTGTGTTTCTCCAGTTCACAGTACAGCATCTGCTTCACGCTGGGATCTTTTGCAAAGATTTATGCAGACACATATGGTGAGGATTATCCAGAAACCTCATACACTTCCAACATCTCATTTCCTAACCCTTTTTGTTGAGGTTTTCTAAACCGTTCAGCTTCAATTTTCACTGCACATTTATGGCCAGTATATGCATTCTTGAATTTCTAGGAGTTGAGAGGTACTGCAGGTCTGAGCCCTGGGTGGTAAAAAGCAAAACCACAGTTGCTCACTTGTTTTTAGCTAGATGGTTTCTCCTGAGAAATGTTTCTTGAGTCAGAAGCCAATGTTTTATACATACCCTTAAGCAGAAAAAACAAGTCCTGCTATGGCAGTTGAAGGCAGGTGTATGTGTTGTGCTTTGCCTCCTTATCACAACAGCTCAGAAACAAAGCAGTTAAGTTCTGCCTGCCTTTTCATAAAAGTCTCCAGAGTCTAAGACTCAGCTGCAGCCGGGCGCAAGCTTGGCCCACAAGGTTTTGCACTTTTGCCCTCTTTCTTTTTTAAGAAACTGTCTTTTTCTGGCTTTGATTTAATTTTCTGTTCCCCAGGTGCCCGCTCAAGGCAATCTGCCACTTGTAAAAGTGGGCCTTTTGCTTGCATTAGCCAGCTGTACAGCCAAGGTTTTTGAAGTCTCACACTGGGGAGTTCGGGGTGATCCATAGGAGCTGTGAGCAGGGGAAGAAGGATATTGTAAAGCAGCTGGCCTAGCTCTTGCAAAGAAGTTAGCCTGAGGGAGGATGAAGTTGTAGAGGTCAGGGACTGATGTGTCAGATTATCACATGTCCTCGGTGAGTTTGGAGAAATAAATGAGCTCCCTGGGCATCACAGCATTAACTCAGTGCCCGCTAGGATGATAGCCCTTCTTTGGGGGACTGATAAAGTTGCAGGCACAGTCGGTAGGAGCTGTCATCCATGTGGGGCAGACATGAGCTGAACGGGTACTTGAAGTCAGTAATACTCGATTGTGGCCACCAGGGATTTTATGTGCAGCCACCACACTTCAACTAACATGAGTTATAGTAGTTTAACTGTCAAAACCGCAGCCACCATGAAATTTCTTATGCTTGCACATCTGCCCACAGCAAAAGCTTGTTTGGAAACTGCTGTAAATTATCACCGCTGTCTTATTTGTAAATTGACCATGACAGCCAAGCACTACAATATTCCTTCAGCACTTGGGTATTTGGCTATGTGCTTAGTGCATCAGCTGAAAAAGAGAAAAGAACCTGGAGATGTTCAGCAAGGCAGAAAATGTTTGCGATAAGCCTGCAGGGCGGATGGGGTGTAAGCCATCCCAGCACCTTGGCACTACAGTGTCAGGTTGCAGCATTAACGTTTGGAAAATGAAGCAGATGTAACTGAGTTCCTGCAGCGTGGTGTCTGGCAGGCCAGCTCTTTTCAGCTCTAACCTTGTGTGTAATTGAGAGAGTTGAAATGTTCCTGAGAAGCAAGTCTGTGAACCCACGGTGTACCTGGGCTGCTGGTGCCATCCTCAGTGGACTGTTCTCTGCCTGCCTCTCTGCCTGGTCTCCCCAGGTCAGGGCTTAATCATTTATTCAGAATTGGGACCAAGCATTCATTCGCCAGCATCGATCCATTAAATCGAATCCTCAGGGTTGTTTTAAAAGCCAAAACCCAAAGATTTCCAAGATGAGAGAAATACAGTGTCATCTGAGAGACTTTTGCCATTTGCTTTTTCCCTTTAGGAGACATCAATTATCAGGAGTTTGCAAAGCGGCTTTGGGGTGACATCTACTTCAACCCGAAGACGTAAGAAGCCTGTTTAAATGTCTGTTAGTTTATTGCTGGCTTTTTCCCTCCTTTCCCTGTAAAACATAGACTAGATGACCACCCAAGGTCCCTTCCAACCCGAATTGTCCTGTGATAGAGTAGTATCTGGGAAGGGTTGAGTCAGGTCTCCTGCTTGATGTGAATCCATGTGGTCCTCCTGAATCCCATAAGCAGGAGCAGAGAACCTCCTCTGGCCTTCATTTGGAGTAAGCATGACTCCTGTGTCCCTGACAGCTTCCCAGGAGGATTGGGAGGGAAAAGAAGATAACCTGGGAAGAGCAGAGGCTGTGTTTGCAGTAGGAGTGCTTGCAGGCTGCAGAGTGCTTGCTCCTCATGTCTCTCCTTTGGTCTCCCAACAGCCGCAAGTTCACTAAAAAGGCCCCAACAAGCAGTTCCCAGCGCAGTTTTGTGGAGTTCATTCTGGAGCCCCTGTACAAGATCTTGGCTCAGGTAGGTGGTGATTCATTTCCTTCCCATAGTTCCAGATAGGAGCAGCCAAGGGCTGAACACTATGTGGTGGTGTGCCTGGTGCCTGTGGGACTCGTCTGTCCTGTTCTGCAGTGTGGTCTTCACAGATTGAGTTTAGGGGTGCAGAACAACAGTGAGCAACTCCTTAACAGTTGCTCTGTGCAGATATAGCCCTATATTTGCACAGTTAATAGAACTGCCTTTGCTCTTTCTAGCATGTCCTGATATCAGCCAAGTGATAATTTGAACCAGCCAGCCAGTTCTCCTGTGAGCTCTAAACCAGAGCAGGTCAAGAGCCCTGAGGGTCATAGCTGGGGTATGAAGCTGCACCTGGGAGTTATTGGCTTGGACCCCCTCAGCAAAGCTGAGAGTGGTGCTTGTTGTCTTGCAGGTGGTGGGGGACGTGGACACGACCCTGCCCAGGACTCTGGATGAACTTGGCATCCACCTAACCAAAGAGGAATTGAAATTGAACATTCGGCCACTCCTGCGGCTTGTCTGCAAGAAGTTCTTTGGGGAATTCACAGGTAAATGCTGTTTGTCTTCCCCTCCACAATCTTCCCAATACCCTAGTCTCACATTAACAGAGTTAAGGGCTGTATTATAGCCATGGACTGCTCACTTGCACAGATCTCTTCTCAGCTTTCCAAATAAAAAATATTAAACCATTTGCCCAAAGGACAGCTTGAGACACTTCTCCCATCTTCCCCATTGCTCTAGGTGCACTGCAGTCAGAATGGCTTTGCCTTGTGGTTATTGGAGTCCATTTCTTTCCTCTACACTGCTTAATCCTGTTCTCATGAAGTATTACTTTTCCAGGCTTTGTGGACATGTGTGTGCAGCATATCCCCTCCCCGAAGGTGGGAGCCAAGACAAAAATCGAGCATACCTACACTGGTGGCGTCGACTCTGATCTAGGGGAGGCCATGAGTGAATGCGACCCTGACGTAAGGAAACTCTTCTGCTTTGCTCTGAGCGTCCGAAAGCGTGGCAAATGTGCCCCTCTTTCACTGCCTTGACAGGGTAGCTGCCTCCTAGGCAGCCATCTGCACAGATTTGACTTCCAGCATTTTGAAACCTCTCATCCGATACTGATACAAATCTTTTCACTCTGAGAAACTTTAGCTGCCTGCCAGCGCAGCCCTTGAGAGAGAGAATTGTTTGACAGTGTTCAGAGAGGAACAGGACTAGGTCAGGACTTCAGAGCATGTGGGAACTGCAGGGTGATTTTGTGTCCTTTTGCTGCCTTTTTGTCCCTTTTCCTTGAATTTTGATTCTCTCTCCAAACTCTGAGAAAACTGATCTGAACTATACTGATAAAAATAACCCTACATTAGTTAGTCAGCACCTTTCTTATCAAAGCCTTGCAAAAACCTTCCTCCTCAAACAGCTTGTACTGAGCTGTCATTCAGAGTTGTCTAGAGCCACCAACGCCAGCCAGCAGCTTAGTGAGGAATTTGCCTGTGACTTTTGCTCTAGTGTCTGGAGAGAGAACGAATCTCTTATTTTAATGATTTGTGATTACTCACATAAAACTATACAGTGGTGACTGTCACCAGATCACGAGTTGTGGAGTGGCCTTATGGGACTGGAAGCTGTGATCTGTGGAGGCTCGGGTGCTGTGCCCTGAGCTTGTTTGCAGGCCAGCAGATGACATGTCTTCTCATGTCCCAACCACTATTTACTGCTCCACAAGAGGAGGGAGGAGAGCTCTAGAAAAGTCCACCAAAGCCATTCCAGGGATCTCCATACAGGGCAAGATGTAAGGCTTCCAGTGGAAGGAAATGAAGGACTTGGCAAGTCAAAAGAAGTATTTCTAAATTCCAGCTTATAATCCCTTTGTATCTACGAGTTCTGCCAGGTCTGTGTCTGTTTCTTGACTGTATTTTGAAAGAGGCTTGTTTTTCTTTCTCTCTCTCTCTCTCTCTCATGGGAAGGGTCCGCTGATGTGTCACACGACAAAAATGTACAGCACAGACGATGGTGTTCAGTTCCATGCCTTTGGCAGAGTGCTCAGTGGTACCATCCATGCTGGGCAGCCTGTGAAGGTCCTTGGAGAAAACTATACCCTGGAAGATGAGGAGGATTCCCAGATCTGCACTGTTGGACGTCTCTGGATCTCGGTTGCAAGGTATGGGAAGCTCTGGCAATGTGCTTATTTGGGAGAAAAGTCACTTGGAGTCATTGCTGCCAGGGATAGGGAGGAGGACAGTGCTGCAAGGGGCCTGAGGCTGGCTGCAGCAAACACTGCAGTGATGCTCTCCTGCCTTTTAGGTATCACATTGAGGTAAACCGGGTTCCTGCTGGCAACTGGGTGCTGATAGAAGGAGTGGACCAGCCCATAGTGAAGACTGCAACCGTCACGGAACCTCGGGGCAATGAGGAGGTACTGTGCATAGCTGGTATCACTCAGCCTTACAGGGAGTCAAGGTGATGGAGCACATCTCAAAAGCTCCAGTGGTGAGGTTAAAGAAACGTTGTCTGCCAAGGAGCCAGGGCACAAGAGCCACTAAGGGAAAGAGAACAGCTTCAAACGTTGTGTTTAACTCCAGTGGCCATCTAATGATGCAGAGTGTCAGCTCTTTGTCCTTATCTGGTTTCAGGCTCAGATCTTCCGTCCCTTGAAGTTCAACACCACATCTGTTATCAAAATAGCTGTAGAGCCAGTGAACCCCTCGGAGCTCCCCAAAATGTTAGATGGTCTCCGCAAAGTCAACAAGAGTTACCCCTCGCTTACTACTAAGGTATTTCTGGTGTATCTATGGCTGTTTTCAGCTCATGCTGGGGGCTACCTCATAGGCTGATCTTAAATAATATTTTACTGTAGGTTGTTTTGTTTGTTTTGGTTTTTTTCATGCTGTTGCGGTTGATCTCACAAATCCTGTGGAAATAGCAGAAAACTGTAAATCCAGCAGAAAAACGCATACCTTGCTGTGCCAGGGAAGCAGCTTTCTGCAGAACACATCAGCACTTTCTGCTAGAAAAGGCTGTGGGAGCTTTCCTTGGGGTGCTCTGATCCTAACTAATTTATTTAAAGCTGATACTCCCTCAGGCTTGTGTGTAGGAGCCTGGAAGGCAAGGGCCTGTGAGCAGTAATGCTGTCAGCTGAACCCGTGTCTTATCTTTCAGGTGGAAGAGTCTGGGGAGCATGTGATCCTGGGGACAGGGGAGCTCTACCTGGACTGCGTGATGCACGATCTACGGAAGATGTATTCAGAGATTGATATCAAGGTGAGGAAATGAGAGAGGGATTTTCCCAGCTGGGGAAGGGGTTTTGTCCCCCTGTCTCAGAAGGATGGGAAAATAAACCTAGCTGAATATACAGCGTGGATTTTTGTCACGTCCATTTAAAAGGAAAAAAAAAAAGTGCTGTTAGGATGCAAAAGTAACTCTTACAGCCTGACTCTGTCACACCGGTGTGATTGAGAGCCTGAAAATTGGCTTGGAGAGGAGTGTATGACCATGTTCCAGCCTTTTCTTGTACTTCAGCTGTTGCCTGGCTAGCATCAAATAAATAAATTGAGGAGAATTTTTCATACCTGGAATTAGGTTTAAATGTTCCTGTCTTGTTTAAATGAAGGAATAGTAAAGCTGCCTGTGCAGGCCTCAGTGGTTCGTACCCAATGCTGATTAAAACACTGGCAGACGAACCAGTTTTTTCTTTTAGGTGTTCAAAGGTTTTAGTCTCTTTAAAAAAAAAAAAAGTACTTGAAAACCTTACAAACCTGTTGTTGTTATTGCAGGTCGCTGATCCAGTTGTGACATTCTGCGAGACAGTGGTGGAAACGTCCTCCCTCAAGTGCTTTGCTGAGACACCCAACAAGAAGTAAGAGCCAATGGGGGAGCTGGGCATTGGAGACAGGCAGATGGAGGGGTTCACTGGGGAATAGACTTCATACCTTCCAAGGGGTCTGTTCTCGGTGGCTGTTGTGCAGACAAGTGACACGTGCCTGAGTTGGCAGTGTGCTGTTGCAGCAGCTCTGCTGAACTCCTCAGTAACACACTTGAGTCCCAGGGATATTTCTGTGCTTTGTAGGAACTCTCAGAATGAAGGGAACAAAGACAAATCCACATACTCCTTTCTTTTAGCTAAATTTCACACCTTCTCAGCAGTTTTGTGGTGTTTCCAAGACTAGGAGATGTATTGGGATCCTAGAGCGGGTGCCAAAGAGCCCAGTGATGCCTTCAGTAACTCTCCAAACATTTCATGACCAAAAGCTTTGTCTTCTCATATCCATTCTTAATCTTGAAATTGATTTTTTTCTTTCTGGTGATGCACTGGAGCCTTACAGCCTGGTCTCATCTTCCTCCCCCAGCAATGCACTATGAGATGCACATGTCTGAAAGAGGGAGGCCTGTGAAGGAATGTAGGCTGAATAACCAGGGTGAAGTTTAGCAGCACAGGACATTTTAATGCCTGAATTTTTAGGGAAATCATTATCTGTCATAAGCTGAAGACAGCTTTTCTGTGTTCCTTTGTGGTTTCTGGGTTTTCTTACCCTCCTTTATTCTGGTATACTCTCCCCATGGTTGGCAGCCTTATTTTTGCGAACAGAAAGGTTCCAGTCTCAGCTCAGTCTTTGAACTGTTGGGCATGTGAAGTAACCTGCTCTGGGGGCAGGTTGCCTCGGAGAACCTCACCAATGCAAGTAACATCTCGTGTGTTGGACACAGCGAGCGCTGGCTCTGATAGAGGCCTATTGTGTGGCCCATGGGCTTCCTTCTGCAGCCCAGATAAGCGCTGGACATCTGGCAGGAGGGATGGAGCCATGCTGTCCCTTAGCAATCTGCTTCTGGAGATGAGCAGACTTCGGAGAGCAGTTGTTAAGCGCCTGGGCTGTCTTTACAAGCAAGATAGTAACAGCGAAGGACACGGATGGCTTCATCTCTCTAGCTGTGTTCGAGGCAGTGAGCAGTCCCTGAGGTCCTGCCAATTACTCCCATTTCCATCATTCTGCAGACTAATTGCAACCATCTCTCTTCTCAGGAACAAGATCACGATGATTGCTGAGCCTCTGGAAAAGGGACTTGCAGAGGACATTGAAAATGAAGTTGTCCAGATAACGTGGAACAGGTATGACTGATCTGGGGAGAGCAGGAATCCACCAGAAGTAAATAAAAAAGGGAATGCTGGGATCTGCAAGGTGCACAGTATCAGCCAACCGCCTCTAGTCCTAGGTTCAGTATTGCTACCAGCTAGTCCATGAGCATCCCTGTCCCAGCAAACGAGTTGCTCCAGGTAAAAGCTGAGACCATTTTATGCCTGAAGGGAACAGGGTCGTAAATATGTTGTGAGTGGAGGTCAGATACTTGTTTGCTAAAGTTTCTTCCCTTCTTCTTCTATCAGAAAGAAGCTGGGTGAATTCTTCCAGACCAAATATGACTGGGATTTGCTGGCTGCCCGTTCTATCTGGGCCTTTGGGCCAGATGCCACTGGCCCAAACATCCTAGTAGATGATACGCTGCCCTCAGAGGTGAGAAACACAGGCAGGGGGGTTATGTTTCAGTGAGACATTTGTCCTGTGCTGCCAAGAGGTGACCGGTCCTTCCAGAACCTGCAGCAAGGTCCTAATGCTGTTGGAGTGCTCACTGGTTTGCCAGATCTCAGATCTGCTGTCTGCTGTGCTTCCTTCACCATACTCCTACACTGGCTAGCAAATTGCCTGTTATTTTTCAGGTGTTGGTCTTTGGGCCAAAGTCCTCAAAATTGGCAACTAATTGGTCTGCCTTTCAGGATTACCAAAACATGGACTCTCTTAATTTGCAGCTCTAGATGCCAAATTCTGAAGATGATGCTCCTGAGCTGTGAGAGGGAGGGATGGACATTGGGGGTATCGGGGGACATTGCTGCTATTCTAGGAACTGGCTTTTAAACACTGGGGTCTGTCTGTTACTGCCTTGTGATGCACATTTGGTCTCTGAAGCAGTCTGTCTGTCTGTAGGTGGACAAGTCGCTGCTGGGCTCTGTGAAGGACAGCATTGTACAGGGATTTCAGTGGGGGACCAGGGAAGGGCCTCTCTGTGATGAATGTAAGTAGGACCTGTGGAGAAGTGGAGCTAATAAGATTGATTAAATTCTTCCATCTCTAAGCACTTAAGTCATTTTGCTGGTGCAGTTCCTTGAGGCCAGTTCCTTTCACACACCACAGCTGGGAACAGCTGTGGGGATGGGTGACAAGGGAGATAACAGAACCTTCCCCTTTTTCCTGGCTGTACATGCTACCCAGGCACTGGCACTTGCTGCGTGCTTACAAACCAGGCCCAGTTAGCAGGCAATCTGGCTCCTCCAGACCTTGGCTCTGCTCCTCATATAGTTCAGGTGCAGACCACTGAGCACCCTGCAAGATAAGCTGCTGAATGCCCATCTTGGATATGCAGGGTTAGGACATGGTCATGCCTTTCCTGCTGGAATTAGATTTAGGAGAACTTCTGATGGCTGTAGGTCTTTTGTCTGGATGTTTGCTCTGTGCTCAAGGTCTCTGGGGAGACACGGTTGGTGCTGGTATGGCAGAGAACATCCCCCTTGAGTCACTTGCTGTCATTTCTGTCCTTCCTCAGTGATCCGCAACGTGAAGTTTAAGATCCTGGATGCAGTGATTGCTCAGGAGCCCTTGCACCGGGGTGGAGGACAGATCATCCCAACAGCCCGGAGAGTGGTGTATTCTGCTTTCCTGATGGTGAGGACTATGCTGTGCCTGACAAAGACTGAACCTTGTGCTATGCTGGCTCCTATGGGCTCCAAGGAATGCAGGTTGCATGTGTGCTGCAGTATCTACCCCAAGGATGTCAGTTTAAACTGACTCATTCATCCATTAATGTTTCCAGTGCCCCTGTGGCTGGCAGTCGGGTTTTACAGGCAATCACATTCCAGTCTGGCTGGAAACTTGTGTGCATCTGCTCTGTCTCCCCTTTTTGCTACTGTTTGGCTTGCGGGGAAGGGTGGGCGTGGGGGAGATGGAAGCATGTGACTCATGGCCAGAAAGAGAAAAGCTCCTTTCAGTGTTTGTTTGACGTTGGTTTGGGCAGGCATGGGGCAGCAGGAACCCTTTCATTCCCAGTCAGGCGCTGTGTTTGACCTTTGACCAAAACATGCCAGTCCCTGACTCTTACTTGAACTGAATTGTGTTGGCACTGCTGGAGGCTCAGTGGCTTGTGTCCCTTTCTCCTCACAGGCCACCCCTCGCTTGATGGAGCCCTACTACTTTGTGGAGGTACAGGCTCCTGCTGACTGTGTGTCTGCAGTGTACACAGTCCTGGCCAGACGGAGGTGAGCTGTTCTGGCCAGCTGCCATCACCTTAGCATTGCAAAGCAGCAAGTGCTCACTTGGGATCTGGGTTGCTGGAGACGTTCACAATCCTAGCACTGCTTGTAAAGCAAGGGGAGAGTGTGAAATCTGTATGAAGTGACAGCCGAAATCTTCCTTGACTGATCCTAGCACCTGTGCTGTGTGGGGAGGGGATGTCCAGGATCACATGCAGCCTTTGGTTTGTGCATGGTTCTTCCTGAGTGTCAGAGAGGAGAACACATAAAGGGACATGAGACCCCCATGTGGAGTACTGCGTTAAGCTCTGGGACTGTCAACGTAAGAAAGACATGAACCTGCTCAAGTGGGTCCAGGGGAGGGCCATGAAGATGACCAGGGGGCTGGACCACCTCCCCTGTAAGGACAGGCTGTGAGAGAGCTGGGCTTGTTTAGCCTGGAGAAAAGAAGGCTCTAGGGAGACCTTATAGCAGCCTTCTAGTAGTTAAAGGGGGCCTACAGGAAGGATGCAGAGGGACTCTTTATCAGGGAATGTAGTGATAGGATGAGGGGTAATGGTTTTTAACTGACAGAGAGTAGGTTTAGATTGGACATTGTGAAGAAATTCTTCACCATGAGGGTGGTGAGGCACTGGAACAGGTTGCCCAGAGAAGTTGTGGATGCCCCATCCCTGGAAGTGTTCAAGGCTGGGTTGGATGGGCTTTGAGCAACCTGGTCTAGTGGAAGGTGTCCCTGCCCATGGCATGGCGGTTGGAACTGGTTGATCTTTCAAGGTCGCTTCCAACCCAAACCATTCCATGATTCTGTGACATATAGGAAGACTAATCTTTTGATGTGTTGGCAGAGGCCACGTGACACAAGATGCTCCGATCCCGGGCTCTCCTCTCTACACCATCAAAGCCTTCATCCCAGCCATTGATTCATTTGGCTTTGAGACAGACTTGAGGACCCACACGCAGGGACAAGCTTTCTCGCTCTCTGTCTTCCACCACTGGCAGGTAAGTCCATGCCCTGGTGAGATGGGGAAGAGGGACATGGTAGGATCAGGCGCCAGGTAGGTGCTCTCAGTAGAGCTCAGTGCCACAGCTCACACAGGGCAGGACAACTTCTCTGGAGAATATCCTCAAAGGATCTCGAGTTGGGGAGGCTTTGTATGCTGGCTGTTAAGTGTCTGCCAGAAGCCAGCGGCTTTGTTCCAAGTCACATCAACCTTTGCCCTCACAAGGGAGCGCTGAATGCTGCTGCTTGCTGAGTATAAGGGTCCTTCAGTGCCTGGAGAGAGGACATCCTCATCCAGGAGAAGGGAAGCTGCTTGGGTGTGCTTGGTGCTCTGCAGCTTGGGGAGCAGAAGTCTTGGAGCAGGGCTCAGACTCATTGGCTTGCCATAAGGCACAGGTGGCCACAGTTAGGCTTTGCCTCTAGAGAAGGCTTTTTAAACCTATAGAAAACAGGATGTGGGACAAAGTACTGTCCTCTGGCCACTTCTGAGTCTGGGGCAAGCCAGGTCTTGTGGGAGCTACCACTGTGAGGTGCACAACTACTTCTGGTGTAGCCAGGTGAGAACAGCAGCAGCAGTCAGCCTCAAGAGCTGGCTTAAAGGTCAAGATGTAAAAGCCCAAGGCTTAGCTCTGAAAAGAACAAACGTGCCTGATTTCTAGAGAGGGTTGCACTGACTGGGACCCATATGGGTTGGTTGTTCTGGTTAGCAGGTTTTTAGAGGCCTTACAGTACACCAGCATGTGGGGAAGGTGGGACGTGTTCTTGGCTTAGGTTATCAACACCATATTAGTGACTTCTCACAGGCATGATCACCAGTAGTGACATGACAGTTTTTCTGTGCCAGGAGAACAGACAGGGTGTTGGGGCTGTCACACCAAGGCTGGGGGTGTCCGCAGGGCCCAGGGATGTTTTCTGTTGCAGTTCAGGGTCTCCAGGAAGTTGAACCAGCCCCCAGCATCACTCTCATGTCCTGGCCCTGTGTTTCAGATTGTGCCTGGTGACCCCTTGGACAAGAGCATCGTCATCCGACCCCTGGAGCCCCAGCCAGCCCCGCATCTGGCCAGAGAGTTCATGATCAAGACCAGGCGTAGGAAGGTATGTCTGGGAGTAATCTCTGTAGTGTCCCTCTGTCCATCTCTACCAGCAGCTGAGCTGTTGCAGTGTTGTCTCTTGGGCATGCCGTGTCCCCTCTGTGTTCCCAGAGTGGACCAATGTCCTTTGTGCCTCAGGACTTCCCTCACTCTTGATCCCCCATGCTGCCTGTTGGTGCCTGTGATGGTCCCATGAGCAACTCATCTGGCAGCAACTCCAGCCAAAAGTGGGGTCCTGCAGTATCTGCTGAGCCCCGCTTTCTCCCCAGCCCGTCTGATGCCTTGGTGGCCTGATTTAGCCTGTTTGTCCTGCAGAAAAAGCAGCAACTGGTTTCTGTGCTGGTTGAGTGAGCTGGACTGAGGGGTTGGAGGGGCTCCTGGGACCGCAGAGGGAGCAGAGGGAATCAAGCTCCCCTTTGGGAGGGCAGTGAGCTGGCAGATATTCTCAGCAGCAGCAACCACACATTTGCAGCTTCCTGAGAGGCTGTTAGGTGTCTTCAAGCTGCTGAGAAGCACCTTATGCTTTGCAAATTCTCCTGCCTTCTCTGGAGCCTGAAAATTTCTCTTACTGCGGGACACCAGGGCTTTTTGGTGGGATCCCTGCTGCAATGGCTGTATGAGAGCTGGCTACCAAAGGAATAACTTCTGGCTTTGCCATTACCCCGCAGGGCTTGAGCGAAGATGTGAGCATCAGCAAGTTCTTCGACGACCCCATGTTGCTGGAGCTGGCCAAGCAAGATGTTGTTCTCAACTACCCCATGTGAACGTGCTGCTGCGGCGTGAGGGCTGACCTGAGTCCTGGCCGGCATCTGTCTGTCCTTTCCCATCCCTGCTTGCCCAGCCCTGGTTTCTGGACACTCGGGGCACACAGGGAGCCGCTCCTCAGGTCACTCTTCCATGGCTGTAGAAGTCTCCCTGGGCATTGGTAGACTGTGTGCTCAGAGCCTGCCCTGTATAAGGAGCAGCCCAGAGCGCTGATGCTTCTTGTATTATTAGTCTTCAGCCACTGTGGCCTCCAGCGAGGAGATTTTCCCTTTGGATAGGCTCCCTCCAGGCACACGGATTATCCCCGGCTGCAGCAGAGCAGTGTGAATATGATGTCAAGATTACTAAGGACTGAGCGTAAACGTGCTTCAAGCATTTGAGCTTTCTGCTAACCCTCTCCTGGCTGCTGGGGGCATGTTTTGCCTTGGGCAAAGCACGTCTTTGGGCAGCTGAGGAAGGTGGGGATGCTGGTTGGGGGGAGTGCTTTTACCAGCCTCCCCAGGAGAAGAGGCAAGTGTGGCTTTTACCTTTTTTGTACGCCTTTTTTGAACCCTTGTAAACGTTTAATACAAACTTCCAGGCGGGGCTTAGTCTGACTGCACCGAGAGAAGGCAGCACTGGGAGAGGCTTTGCCTTCGCTGGTGCTTAGAGCATGCACTGCCTCAGTTTCCCCCATCTTCAGCCCCGATTCACCCTCTCATCAGCGCTGTCCTACCCCCAAGGGCTCCGTGTCTCCCAACCATCCTGGTCCTGCCTGCAGTTAGCTAACTTGCCAGCCAGGCCAGGCCAATCTTGTCCCACACTAAGATTTTCTTCCTTTCTCTTTAGGTCTTGGGCTCCTGCTGTGTTTTCAGGGGATCTCCTCATCCGCTTGTGCTCTAAAAGGTTTTTAGTGCTCCCTGTCCCAGCTCCTCACTCTGCCTCTGGACTCGGCTGTGGGTCTGCTTCTGACCATTTGCTGTGGAATTAGGGCTGGCTTACATCTCCTGGGGGTATTTACACCCTCTTTCCCCTGGTGCTGCTCTGCTGGCGTGGTTCCCCCTCCCGAGACTGAGCCTTGCTTGGGATCGCCCTGATGCCACCATACTCAACTTGGCCACGGCAGCCTGGTCCAGCCCCAGATTCACCTCTGGGAACCTGCCCCAGAGCATCCCCATGCTCGGAGGGGCTCGGGACGGCTCGTGGGGACACACAGCACCCTGGGAGCAGAAGGTAAAGCTGAGAAGCCCCCCCTAACCCTCCCAGCCACTGGTGGAAACGGGAGGCACTGGGTTGACGTAGGCACAGGGGACAGGAAGCAGCCCTGGGAAATTGTGTCCAGCCATCCTGCGGTGTGCCGGGTCTCTGTGGAAACTGGATATTGCGGGGGATAATTCAGGGCTGCCACTCGCCAGCAGGGCTTGGAAACCGGGGAGGGGGAAGGATTTCCTGCCACTGCTGGTGGCCAGCGGCATTGCCCATGCATGCTGCCCTATCCCATCTGCCCAGCGGGAGGACGGATGGTGCTGTGGGCTCCAGCCCTATCTCTGGGCTCAGCCTTTCCTGCCAGGCGGTGCCTGGAGGTTCCCCATCGCCTCCCGCATCCGCCCTGGCACTGTGACCTTGCCAGCAGTTTGTTCCCCCTCCCTGGGGGGCAAGCGGGGTCCAAGCCCTGCCTGGTGCAGGCAGGACCTGCTTTATGACCTGGCCAACCCTGCCACAGCCTCACAGGGGATGCTTTTTGCTTCCCAGTACAGCCCAGTACCAAACTGGGCCCCTGGGGACCAGGCCAGGCAGCTAGAGCTGCGCAAGCCCCGAATTGTTGATGTCGGGGTTGCAGCAGGATCAGTGCCTGTGTGGCCAGCAGCGCACTTGGTGCTGCACGGCACGTCCCCGGGCTCAGGGGATGTGACCCTGGCTCCAGAGCCAAGCGCTCGGCCGCTCCAACCCATTGCGGCAGGGGGTTTTGTTTGAGGAAGGGGACATCTATCATCCCCCTGGGGTGGCTCTGAACCCAACGCTGGGCTCTCGAGAGCTGGATAACTGGGCTGGAGGGTCCCGTGGGGGCACCCATACACTGACAGGCATCAGCGCTGGTCGTCACCAGAACCATGGGGCTGTGCTGCCAGATGGGTCCCTATGGATCTGAGCATCACCCCGGTTTTCAGCCCAGGAGGGGTGGCAGGATATGGCCCGGGCAGGCGTGGGAAGGAGCTGGTTCTCACGCAGCCTGTTCCCAGCAGCTGGAAAACGCTGACCTGCAGCAGGGCCTGAGCGGCTGCATGAGCTCTTGCAGCCGAAAACCTGGCCCCGCACGCGCGGGCTGGGAATTTTCCACGGAAACGGCTGTTCCCTGGGAACAGGGGCTGTGCATGGCTGGACCCTGACCCCCAGCCCCTTCTGAGCGGCTAGAATTCCC
>NW_010972580.1:374407-375125 GCF_000737465.1 Haliaeetus leucocephalus | reverse complement strand
CCCGTCCCCCCAGCAAAGGAGCTTTGCCGGGTGCAGGCAGGGTGCCCTGGGGGATGTGCCTGCCTGGGGCTATGGAGCAGGTAAACTGAGGCACACCAGCACACAGAACTACTCGCTAGGGCAGCAGGTGCTGGGGGACCCATCCTTGGCACGAGTTCATCAGGGCTCAGCGCTGGGACACACTGCGGGGCAAATACCCCTATCTACTGCGGGGTCGTCAGCAACGAGTGACACTGTGCCGACCCCTCAGTCGTTCCCGTTTGTCCCCCAGCTCCAGTGACTGGACAGGTCCCCAGGGCGATGCACCACCTAGAGCAACCAGCTCGCAGTGGGGTGAGCCCCAGCCCTGCTCCCAGTGTCCCAGTCCCCATCCTGCTCCTGGTGTCCTCATTCCCATCGTGCTCCCCATGTCCCTGTCCCCATCCCGCTCCCAGTGCCCCCCGTACTTGTCCCACCCCCCCTCCCAGTGCCCCCACCCTGCTCCTAGTGCTATTGTCCCCAGCCTGTACCTGTCCTGCTCCCGATGTCCCCATCCCCACCCTGCCTCTGTCCTGCTCCCAGTGTCCCTGTCCCCGTCCCGCAGGTGACCCAGCTGCCTTGCTCTCCGAGGCCATTGCCCGGTGTCACAGGACGTGTCCCGCTGTCCCCATCCCAGGTGATTGCCGGCCATGGCCGCACCCAGCCCCAGTCCCGCTTCCAGGCTGCTTCGCCTTCCCCA
>NW_010972580.1:336633-374303 GCF_000737465.1 Haliaeetus leucocephalus | reverse complement strand
GCCAGCCGCCGTTGCGAGGGGCCGGTCGCGCCCCCGGCGTCTCCCGTGGGCCGGGCGGGCCCGCGCGTCCCCGCTGCTGCTTGCCCGCAGCTGGCGCCCTCGGCTTCGTCCCGCCGGGCTTCCCCGGCGGGCTCTGGAGGGCAGGGAAGCCCCTCGGCTCCCGCTGCGGGGAGGCGGCTTTCAGGGACGGGCATTTCTAATGCGTTTCTTCCGAGTGAAGAAATGCAGACCCTCGTCGCAGCTTTCTGGCGTTAGAGAGAAGTGTGCTGAGAGTGTACAGCCTTCCAGGTGTTCGTACCACCTTCAGTGGCGAATTTTGCTTTTTCCTGTGATGCTGATCTTAGTTCCAAGTAACAGGTATTTTTTTTTTACTTTAAGAGACACCAGCTGTCTGTCACCTCATGAGCAAACTCGCCTTGCAAAGCCGGCTCGGCCATCCCAGCTCCTCAGCCTGGCAGGACAGTGCTTGGCAGACCCCTGAGCGTTCAGTCCAGGGCAGCAGACGCTGTTGTAGCACCAACACAAGCTAAGAAATCAGCAGCTCCCTGCTCTCCTTGGCCAGATAAACGTTTATAGTGCTGTTGATACCCTGAGTTAACCCTGTCTTGAGCTAACTGGGGCTGCAGCCGTGTGGTTTGACATTTCTCTGTGCTTGATCTGAATGCAGAGCATGAGGAGAAAAATCTGCCCCCTGTGTTAGATAATGAAAGTTTTGGCTTCTGTTGGGCCTAACTTTCACCCGTCGTCGTAAAATTTCACAAGAATGACATTTGTACAGTTATTTTTACTGGCTTTTTTTAGCTAATTCTCTTTTCTACTGGTAGGAATTAGTTCTGACTCTTTCTGGTCATTGCGACCTTGCTTCCCAGGGAAGTGCCAATTTTGTTCCACCGTCAAATTGATTACAAATAGGAGATAGTGCACAGAGATTTAATTAGGGCATGGATGTACAGTATGGATTCTCGAGCAACAGTTGGTAACACCGCATTCAGCTTTTTCATTGGGCATTTAGTTAGTATTTAGAAATAAAAGGAAGAACAAAACCCTTGCATTTCACAGACTGTTGATTATTCTTGTTATTATTTCCATGTCTTCTTCTGCCCACTGCAAGTCAAGGATAATTGGTAGAAAAAAAATCTGTCCCATTCTGTTAGAAATCTGTTTCACAGTGATGTTCAGCAAACCAGCTGTTGGTCCAGTTACCAAACCCCACCTTTCTTCAGGTCATTTAAAAGGGGAAAGCTGTTGTTTTCTGTCAAGACTTGTGATTAGTAAAATGAAAGGTGCCCTTCTCTATTTTTTATTCTTTCCAAGTGTATTCCAAAGTTATGCTTGTGCTTTCCAGGGGGAACAAGTAAGCTCCATTCTGTGAAGTGGGATATGTAAGAATTTTTAAAAGAAAATGAATATAGAAACACACAGGTAATTTGAGCCTTATTGTGCTGTTCCTTATTCTCCCCATACACTGCAGACAGCTGAAAGTCCTGTATTTCCAGCAATCCTAAAATTAACTCCAGTGTTTCTGCAGTTCTAAAAAGGCAGGAGAGGACAATGTTTGTTTTCTTTCTCGTGTCACACTGGTGACTGAAGCGGATCTGGAGGGCTTGGCAGTGGGTGGGGTGAACCGTTACATATTTTCTGTGTCTGACGAATGCGCAGGCTGCTCGGCGTCTGTCCTCTCTCTGGTCAGCGGCAAAAGCTCCTAACGAGTAGATGGTCCTGACGATTAAAGCTGAGGTAGAGTAGTTTGACTGCAGGGATTTCCTGTGCCACAGTGCAGGCTGGGGATCCTTTATGGCCAGGGGCTTCTGACCATGTCTGCGGCCGAGGAGGAGGTGAGGTAAGGGGGTGCGGGGCTCGGAGCAAAAGCTCAGGTGAGCTGGGGTTGATGGTGTGCTGAGAGCGGGCAGCATGGCCGTACACTCTGGGTCGGTTGGACTCCCTGGGAGTATTTCTGTGGCTCCTTGTAAGAAAATTATTCCTTTGCAGTGTCTTTCTCAAAAAATGGTAACTTGATTGACATTTCTGAATTGAAATGCCAAAGGATGGGGCAAAATGGAACAAGAAGCATATTTTAGTATGCTTTGACAGATCACGTTTGAAGGTTTGTGGTTCAGATCACATGAAACTTATTTTACAAGACCATCTCAGTTTTTTCAACTGTGTGGAAAATGCATTCAGCTGCTATTTGTTGTGGCTACTCGGGTTCATGACCTGGCTTCTCTCATCCTTGCAGTGGCTTTTAAAACTGGCTTTATCAAGTTTTAGATCAGTTTAAATTGTGAAAAGTCATTAGAAAAATCCTAAGGACTGGCAGTATCCTAATGAAAGGGACTACCTTTAGTACTTTGGAGAGTAGAATTGCAAGTTTATATTATCACTGATGCAGTGGACTATTGAATTATTGCTAATAGAGAACATTTTCATTTAAAAAACTTAAGTGTTTTCTTAACTGATACAACAACATTAAGATTTTGGGTTTTTTTAAAGGAACTCACAGGTCTGAATGAATGATTATAAATGAGGAATTGTCATGAAATTTCTGTTTTCTAGATGGGTTCCACTGGTGCCCATTCTTAGCCCTTCATTAGTGATTGTTTTTGCCTGTTAGTTTAAAGTAAACATCCAAGTCATCGCAGATAACTTGCAAGTGATGCAAAAATCAGGAAATAACTAAAAAATCAGGGTCACAGACTGAGAGCATGGCAGCTCGCTTTGAAAGAGTTAGAGAAGAGCCCCGAACGGGTTGGAAAACATGCTGACGGTGAGGACTTCTGGTGGTCCCGTCCATCTCTTAACAGAGGGAAGGTTAAAAGAAAACTTGTTAACAGTTTATGAGCGAGGACAAAGGTGTAGCAATGCACTGATCAGATGCTAGGCAAGTTTAGACCAATTTTAAGAATTTGGCAAAGATTTTAGTATATACTGAAGAGTTCTAATTGTAGACACAGTGTTTCTAAATAATTTTCTGTGGTTCAAAAGGTAATTGGTTTGGGAATTGTGTTGCTTAGGTGAAACTTGACCTTAAAGGGTCTTTTCTGGCTTTGTATGGTTTTATAGCTGACAAGGGCAAGATTTAAGAGGAAAATTCTTACAAGCTGTGAAATCTAATCACTGATGCAGAGTTTGTGATGAATTTTAACACACAGACTTGTTGACTTGGTAATTTACTGACTGCCAGCAACTTCTGTGACTCCAGAAAAACACCCTATACTCCTAAAACATCACTTCTTGCCAAGCAGAGGATGAGGTCCAGTGCATTTCTTGTAGTGCTTGCAGTTGTACATAGGTGTAATTCAGGCACTTCAGACCAACAAAGCAAGCAAGAAACACGCTGTCAGGTGTTGTTTAATCCTCAAAACGCCCACACTGGGTGCGTTATGGACTGGGTTACTGAACCTCCTGTGCCTCAGGTACTTCTGCTGGGGGAGCTGGAGCCAGCAGGCGCTCACAGTGTGGCTGATGCTTCTTTTTTGACCGAGCCACGGTGCTGGAGAGTGAGGAATTGTTACAGCATAGTGAGCTTTCAACTGAGAGCTGCTAAAATGCAACAGGGTGCATGTGAGCCAGGAACGGGGGAACCCATGCAGGCTGTGCTCATCAGGTTGAATTTTGGTGATTTGCCAATGTTTCCCTTGTGGTGATTTGTACCTGCGAGGGGCCACGTGGCTGAGAAAAAAAGTTATGAAATCAGTCTGTAGCCTCACTGTTAGCATTGAGCCGGGAAGAGGGAGGCAATTTTGTGGCTCTTTCCTAATGCCACTTCAGATTTTCACCATCTCTTTTCTAAACATTGGCAACGCAAAGCAAGATGCGGCAGGTACCTCATTATTCCTTTGCCTTATTGCTCAGACAGGATTCTCTGAATGGCAGCGCAAACTTGGACAACGGTAACAATCATTAAACAGTTGAAGTAAAAACCTTGGCAGATAATGGACCCCTTTGTTGTCTGGCCGCTCTGTGGTCCGAGATGATGGGTGCTGCTGTCTCATTAGGAGGAAGGTGATCCTTTCTTCCCACCCTGTTTCCAGCTTTTGTTTTTTGTGCTGCCACTCAACAAAGTGCTTTACAGAGTTTGTGCTCCAGATTTATTTATTTTTAATCTGGCTAATAGGAAGTAAATTATTCCCATGAAAAAAGTTCCATTAATATTCCCTACTTTTTATGCTTGCTCTACTTTAACGCTGTTGACCTATACAGGGAATCACGTTCCTTCCTAGCATCCCTGCCCAGCACATAGGAAGACTCCCTGAATTACAGATGTGCCTCTGAAAACTGGTCGCTGGACCACGGCCTGGTCAGCCCCTCGAGGGTGGCTGCACTGCTGCCTCCGTGTGGAGAAATGATCCCGTTTGCCGTGCTTTGTGAATGAGTATTTTATTGCAGAACCCCACGTCATTATCAGTCTTTCCAGCTGGTCTTTGCACTTCCCGCAAGCAGCAGGAGTGGAATTCCACTGTCCTGTACCTGTGCCATGTAATAACATGCTACGCTTTTTTTTTGACTCAAGCTGTGGTTAATAATGGTCAAATTCTATTAAATCACATTTCACTTGCTGTGTTCAGTATTGCTTGATGTCTAAATTCTGCTTCTGAAAAAAAACCCCATACTTTTAAAATGCCTAAATTATCTATTCAGTGGCCATTCTTTGTCATCGCTTTGGTAGGCTGTTCGCTTTCTGTTAAAAGCCACAAAAAAGAATTTATCTTCAAAATGCTCCTTGGAGGGGAAGAAGGGAATGTGTAGATTTCCTTTACTGACCTCCTCATACCATAAATATGAATCATTATCACTGCTTGGGTAGTGACGCATGGTTCTCCCCAAATTGTGGACTGTCTGGAAGGTCTGGCTGGGATTTAAAAAAAATTGGCTTTCTTTTGTGTAAAACAAAGATTTAAGGTGAAAGTTCTCAGATGCGCTGTGGGCTAAATTGACATACGGCAATGTATGGCTGGGCAGTTGCAACATTATGAGTTATTTTCTGGTGAAGAAAATACTGAGAACAGTAAATATTGTAGCAAAAAGAAATCCCTTTTTCTTCTGCAAACGCAGATAACTTAGTTTCATACCTCAGTATTGGCTAATAATTCCTTAATTATTACATTTCAAAGAAGAACCCAGGGCTTTAAGTAACAACACAAGCTACAAGGTTTTGTGACTATAAATAAAAAGCTATATTTGGAAAAAAACGAATAGTGTATTTATGGACAAAACTGTATTAAGGGAAATGTGATGGAAAAATTGAGTCAGATGAGCTGATGTATGAGGCATTTCCCTATGGAGTCATTGGGCTGAAAAATGTTTTATATGCTTAAACTTGAACAGATGCTTCAACACACACACACACACAAGTACATCCCCCCCCCAGTTTAATATTAGCAGTTTTGTTCATACCACTGTGATTAATTCACGAACCAGCCTGTTTTAGTCTCTTTTCCGGGGGCTATTGGGTATTTCCAGATCATCCAGGTACTTAAGCCCATGCTTAACTGTAAATATGAAGCAGCCCGGTTATTAGCAGAATTTCTTTCAAGCTTTACATTAGGCATGTGCTTAAATGACTCACTGACCTGGGATTTACATTTTTACACAGGAGTGAAGGATTTCTCCCCATTACCTTGCTTAGATGAAAATCGGTGGAGTCAGCCAGCTTTTTTGCCTAAATAAGGACATGATACCAGCTTTCGGCTCTTACAGATATTAGTTCCACCTTTTTAGTTACAAATTTGTCAGAAAACAATTCTGAGTGTGTGTGCCTGACCTCGTTTAAGATACTGTTGAAGTACGAAGAGAAGACATACATATGGATGACCAGCAGATTGTGCCTACTGTTCTTTTTAGTATGAATGTTGCATTTGGTGGTGCTGGAGAGGTGGCTGACAATTGCATTTTATTATTTTCCCTTTGAATACCTGTTGTGGTGTTCCACTCAGCTGTTTATCTGCTTTCCCAGGCTTCTGTTATTTGTCTTGTAGGTAGCTGTGCACAGCACTTCCTCTCTTCTAAAAATCCCCAAAGACCTCCCAAAAAATGCAGTGCGTTAGAGCCTGTTGTTTCCACTTTGCTTTTCTGATTGAGCTAAACTGATGAAGGAATGTGGAAAAATGACTTCTGAGTCTAGCTGTGGTGCACCTCAGGAATACACGGCTTACAGGATGAGCGATGATGCTTGTGGCATCAGGGGATATTGACTCCTGCTTGCAGTGACATCTCAGCATCGGACAGTCGTGAGTGGTGCAGCCGTGCCAGACTCGGGTATAACAAGTCATTGTCTGTAAATTTCTGTATCTCACGCTTAAAATAGTAGAGAGCCTGGAAGGGTGATTATATTTCTTGTGTGTAGATGGTTTCCATGCTACCTTGAGGGTGAGTTTCTGACTCCTTCTTAACTCCTGGAAGTCTTGCTGCGTTACAGATTCAGGGACACAGCTGACAAGTAATACTGTGTAATCCAAGGGACTGAGGTTGGAGAAACATCTGTAGGCAGGCAAGGGGCTGGGTGGTAGATTGTGCACATGGGGCTGGCCCCAGTGTTAATATATTTTTAAATGGTGTAAAAATATAATAATTAAGGTTCTTAATGTGTGTTTTGCAGGTGTGCTGTCTTGCATATGGCATCTCCTCCTAAAAATCCCCTGATTTTCATGGTAAACATATTTAAGTAGTTGAGAAATTACTAAATTTTAATTACAGCAGACATTCATTCACAAGAGTTACTTAGCCAACATGCAAATACGTAGTTGAACTATTTTTAAAAGGAGAAGAATTTTCATAGTGGAAACTGATTCCTGGGATATTAAAAAAATAAAATAAAATTGAAGTGTTTGGGAGGAAGTACACGGTGATCTTCCATATAGCCATATGGAAATGATCTTCTTTATTCCTTGGTTCATGTAAAGTCTGCGCTCCTTATGGACCGTTTACTTGAAATGTCTGCCTCTGTGGCAACACCAGCTTGATTTATATTCCTCAGCCTGCTCTTGCTCGCTTTGCAATCTGTGGCAAAACCTTATCGATCTGGGTGTCTGCAAAATCCGATTCCCTGGAGGATTGTGCTGGAGAGATATCGACAGAAATAAATCATTGCTGCCCTTCAAGTGTGCCGACTGCGTGAGATTTGTTTGACAAGTAAATACTGAATACCAGTCGGCTGTAAGTTATCAATGATTAAT
Organism: Haliaeetus leucocephalus; assembly: GCF_000737465.1. Lineage (NCBI taxonomy): Eukaryota > Metazoa > Chordata > Aves > Accipitriformes > Accipitridae > Haliaeetus > Haliaeetus leucocephalus. Next base: position 367,131 of record NW_010972580.1, on the reverse strand, counting down.
AACCTGGGGTACCCAGGTTCCTTTTGGCTTTCGCTAGTACCTCTCTTTTAGCTGATTCATTAGCATGCTCTTCCCACAGGCCCCTGGGAGATACTCACTCCTGGCTCCTTTAGAACAGCTGCACTGGGTCGGACTGAAGGTCTGCCTGGACCGGAGTCCTGTTTCTGACACTGGCCCAAGCGCAGGCTGCAGCAACAGCACGGGAGGAGCATGTTTGAAACCCTGCTCAGCATTTTGACTGCTTTCTGCCTAGAGACTTACCCGTTGCATCAAGCACTGTCTCTTTTTTTCAGTTTTTAAGGGGCTTTTGTTCTCCAGGCTACTCCAGATTTTACAGCTCCCTACCTTCTTTCCCCCTTCAGCCTTCTCGTTTTTCCACTGTTTGTCCTATACCAGCCAGTCTGTACCTCTTCTCTGAAGCTGCTTCTGTTTTCCATTTCTGTGATGGGGGATGGTGAGAGTGACCAGAGCTGTACACTGCAGTTGGGATGCAGGTGAACCACGGGTGCTCATGGTGACACAGCAGCGTGTGCTGTTTGTGTGCTTGTCCTTCTCCAACACTGGTAAAATGCTGTTGGCTTTCTGGAATGAGCTGAGTGGTACCGGAGCTTTCATGGAACAGCCTGACAGCCCCAAGAGCTGATTGCTGAGGCCATCTCAGGGCACATCTTTTTTACTGTGAAATTGAGAATTTTTTTTATTCAATGTATGCATCACTTTATCTACATGGAATTTCATCTGCCATTTTATTACCAGTTACTTAGAGTCATAAAGTCCTTCTGCCATTCCTCATGGTTGCTTGTCTTCCTTGCCTTGCATATTACTGTCAGGATCCTTGGTCACATCCCACTCACCTCACTGTTGTGTTTTACTCATTGTCCTGGTCCAGCACAGGTCCCAGCCTCTCTGCCTGTGAAACTCCCCTGGGACCTCCCTCTCTTGCAGGAAATGACTGTTTACTCCTACTATTTGTTATCTTTCACCCAGTTGTTTATCTGCAGGGACCGTTCCTTTTCCCGTGTGGCCTTTCAGTGTCCCTGCAAGAAGCCTTTGATGAGAGAGGCTCACAGACCTTAAAAGTCCAGGTAGTCTGGAGCCTTTTGGGAGGCTGGAAGTCCCTTTACAGAAGCCACACTGACTTTTCCTCCGGTATATCGTATTTATACAGATATATCAATTGTCCACTAATTCTGATCTGTATAATAATATCTGAGTAGTCCTGTACAAATGTTGGGTTTGGAGGTCTGCAGTTTACCAGGATTTTCTTTGTAACCCTTCTCTTACAGAGTTGGCATGATGCTTGCCTCCATGTACCAAGGTGATTTTAAGAAAGGCTGTAACCCAGTCAGCTGTTCCAGCTCTGAGCTCCATCAACCTCTCTGGTGAATGCCACCCAGTCCTCCCTGCCGTTACTCTTCCTTTTGGCTCCTTATTCTGTAACCTCCTCTCCAGTCACTTCAGTGTGAGCCAGTTTCCCAGAGAGTCCCCAGAGGAATGGGGCTGGTGAGGAGGCTGGGTCTGTTTTTAGCACTGTGAGTAGGTGTGTAAAGAAGCCACCTAATCTTTCCTGTGTGGCATTGTCATCTCTTTTAGTAGCATTAAGAAATGAACCTGTTCCTGGTGGTGGCTTTCTGTAGGGAGGCTCCCTCAAGATGTGGATGGGTATTTGAAGTGGTGACAAAGTGGTGGGGGAGAAACTGTTTTAGTCATAGGATAGATGGCAGCAGCATGGCCAGCAGGTCGAGGGAGGGAATGCTCCACCTCTACTTTGCTCTGGTGAGACCCCCACAGAGCACTGCGTCCAGCTCTTGGGTCCGCAGCCCAGGAGAGACATGGACCTGTTGGAGCAGGTCCAGAGGAGGCACAGAAATGGCCCAAGGGCTGGAACAGCTCTGCTGTGGAGAGGCGCTGAGAGAGTTGGGGTTGTTCAGCCTGGAGAAGAGAAGGCTCCAGGGAGACCTTACTGCAGCCTTTCAATACTTAAAGGGGACTTACAAGTGAGAGAGATATTTTTTTTACCAAGGCCTGTAGTGACAGAACAAGGGGCAATGGTTTTTAACTGACAGAGGGCAGGTTTAGATGGGACATAAGGAAGAAATGTTTTACAATGAGGGTGTTGAGGCACTGCAACAGGCTGCCCAGAGAGGTTGTGGATGCCCCATCCCTGGAAATGTTAAAGGCCAGGTTGGATGGAGCTTTGAGCAACCTGGTCTGGTGACAGCCCTGCCTATGGCAGGGGGTTGGACTGGATGATCTTTAAAGGTCTTTCCCAACCCAAACCATTTTGTGATTCTGTGAACTTGGCAGAGTAGGTATGAGTTGCCTTAGTGAGAGAATCTACCAAATAATCAGTGGTTTCTGATTGGGAATTCCCATGCTTGCAGCTAATGCCCCTTTTCTTTGAGTGAATGATATGTGATACAGCAGATGCTCAAATATCCTTTGTATTAAGAATATTTTTGCAAGCAGACCTACACATCTCTGCATTAGAAAATGGTTGGGCCCCTTGCACATACCAGTGATTTAACCCTTCAGGTAAAGTGATAGCTGGCATAGTTGGTAATAGATCTTTGAGTATGTGCTAGGAGGAGTAGTAAGGCTGTGTCTGCATTCATCACTAAAGCAATCTAGTGTGTTAATGTTTTTTTGTCTCTACTTTGTATTTTCCTGTGAATGTTTTGTTCTAGTAATGCAGATGGGAAATTACTTGTATCCAAACTTGCAGCATGGCCTTAGCCAGACTTGGGAATGAACCGGGTTGTCCAAAGTTGCTCTCTAAAAGGAGATTCTTTTGTTGGTACAGGTTCTGTTGTTATATGCTCGTATTATTTTCTTTTAGTCATAAGAAAAGTAAGTTTTTTTACAATCTTTGGTGTTCTAGATATTTTTCTAAGAAAGATCTTTTAAGGCCAAACTGCTGACCTGGCCAGTGCTTTATAATCCTGTTTACACTGATGCCCACTTTGGGTTGAGACAGCAAGTTGTGATTTCTCTGTGGTCATGCTAAATGGTAGTGATCTGTTGTCTCCTGGTTGGAGCTTGAAGAGAACATGTACAGAACAAACATGAAGTTCACTTAGTGACTTAACAAGGTTGTATCAAGATGTAACCACCCTCCTAAAATCTTGAAAGCTTGGAAATAAGAAACTGGGGGAAGCTTGGCACTGTTGCATTGCCCACAATTGTGCCTGTAGTATCTCGGTGTGCTTTTTTCCATCTCCAGCAGGACCAAAAAGCAGTATATACCATAGCCTTGTCTTCTTTGCAGTCCTATATCAAGTCACATGCCTGGCTTAAGCAGTTTCCATGCATTTGGGAGACTAATTTGCCTTAAATTTGCTGCTAGTTTTCATAATCTGAAGTCTGATAAAATACATGGCCATGTAAAGCAGTCAGGTGGCAAAAAATGACCCACCTGCTACTTTGTGCTTGGTGAAGTGTGCCTTTCTCTGTGGCATGAGGCATGGAGGGAAAAGGGCGTCTAGTTTCCTCTCATAAAATAGAATTTATCTGTGGCTATTTTCAGAAGGAAAAAAACAGTTGGTATGCGTCTTCTTCCATCTGGTGTGATGGTGCATCGGGAGTTCAATCAGTGACTGCTTCAGGTCTCTTCCCAAGGGTGTCTAGAAAAGTATTCAAGTCTTCCAGAAAATGACAATTTAGGGTTTCTTATTTCACTATATGAAATGGTTTTTTTTCAACAAATAATTCACTTACTGAATTTATGTGCGTATTTATATTCTAAATTTTATCTTTGGCAAAATAAAGCTGTTAAGACTCCTGTTGAACTCAAGCTGGAGTAACATTTTAATGCCAGTATAGCAGTCTGCTCTGATATACTATGCTCCTTTTCTCAGAACAAATCGTACTTCAAACCAATTTACTGAAACAAAACTCTTCAATTATTTCTACAGTTTGGTAGCACTTGAGAGAAGTTGAAGCAGCAAGCCAGCACTTGGCAGGAGAGTGGGCGAGCTCACCTGGCAAGTTTGTGTTTTCGCTGCTGTCTTGTTGCAGTGGACCCCTTGCTCTCTGCATGGCTCTGGAAGGAGCATCTGTACAGTGCGTGGCCATGTGCGTGCTGGGCACCGCGTTGCTATAGAGAGTGGTTTTGATGGTCTGGTGAGGTGCCGTCATTCTGACCTTGGCTGTGTTCCCAACACCATCCTCATAGATTGTTGTGGCGTACAGGTACCAACCCTGAGAAGTTGGCCTTCCAGCATGGCTGGCTACCATCCTCCTGAGCTTAGTGCTCTCCACCTACGGAGACATACAGCTGTGTAAAGTCACAGAGGTCTGCAAAGCTTTCTGGTCCTCCGTATCTCTGCGAGTGGAAGTCCTGACCAGGTTTAGCAGAGCTATTCCAAATGTTGGATGTTTTGTAAAGCAGTTGGTGGTGGGGGTTTGCAATGTCCTCATCTGGCTTCTGAACATCCTTCCTTCTCTAAAAAGCTGCTGTTGAAGAAAATGTTACATGAATTTGGTATAATTGTAGGGTGAGGCAGTGTCTCGTACTAGACCAGATGACAGAGCTGGGAAACAAAAGTCTTTTTTTGAATTTGGGTCACAGTGAAACAACTGCCATGTTGCAGAATGGGTGACTGAGGACATTGTGACAGACTGCATCATGATATGTGGTATCTATTTTATTTACAAGCCATTCATGGTATTTTTTGAGGCTTATCTATGAAGCAAACACTGTTGTAGTTTCTTTTGACTGTCATAATATGGTGGTGGGTGAATTAGGTGTTCATCCCCATTCGATTGTCTCCCGCTCAGCTGAATGAAAGCCTTTTGACGTACAGGAGCCGACAGAATTGCTCTCTTTTGGCTTCTCTCTCCTTTCCCGAAATGGCTGTGAGAGTGATATTTGGGTCAGCTGCCTCCAGTCTGTCATTTTCTTTTGACACTCATCCTTCTGAGCATATAGGAGGAGCCCGATGGGGAAATGCTGTGGTGCTGTTGGCTGCAGTGGAATCAGGAGTAGTTAAAGGGGTGTTGTGGTTATTCGAATCACTAATCACGTCAAGACAGGGAAATCTCTCTGATGCCTGACTGAAACGGTACGCGAGTGAAGATGGCCTTACCCAGACCTTGCTGCAAGAGAGGTGGAGGGACCCAGGTAGGTGCACAAATGCTCTAGCCCCTACAAAGGCTGTTGCTCTCCAGCAGCGTGTGTCTCTCGGTGGCTTTGCTGTGGATGTAACACTCAACAGTACTTGTGTGTTCTTCAGTTTGGACCAGAGAACTTTTGGGTCTGTCCGGCAAAATACGATTTTTCCTTTTTTTCTTGCTGCAGTGCTCTGTGTCTCGGTATGGAAGGGCCCATCCATGGGTCTGACGTGTCAGGTAGGGCATCGTGCTCCTGTTCCCTTTGAGTGCACAAGTTGTTCTGCTTCACCTGGGCTCTGCTTTTCCTCTGTGTGTCTCAGGGTGCAGCCCTGCGTGACAGTGTCGGGCCTGCCTGCACAGGTCCTGTTGCAGAGTTTGAAGCGGGATACCGTCGTGCAGTTTCTTTCCCTCCACTGTTTGCAAGCCAGCAAGCACGTCCTGAAACGAGCTGAAGCTGTGCGATTCATTGGTAGGTGTGTGCAGTAATGCCAGCCCCGCTGTCCATTGCACTCTGTTGCTTTGGAGTGGTGTTTGTCACTTGGTACCTGCCTTTTGTCATCATTCCCGCTGCATTTTTTCCATCTTTACCTTTCCATTGCCTGTATTTGTTAAAATAACTGCTGAGAACACAGGTGAAATAGTCAACAGTACAATATTTTTAATACTTTATTAAAGTATTGTGTTTATATCATGCCAGTGCTAGTGGAGGGGCACAGGGCGTGTCGGGGGTGACTACACAGCAGCAGCCTGTGCTGTTTTGCTCAGTTGTCCCGCACTTTGAATGGGAAGGATATTAGGTCTCAGCATCACTTGCCTGTGTGTTTCAAGTCCCTGTAACTTGTGCCCCTTCTGTCACGTTCATTCTTCCAGGAAAAATTGCTTTGCTGCTGTTGTCCCAGACTCTTCTCAGTGGTACCCAGGGAATGGTGATGGGCAGAGATTGAAACACAAGAAATTACACTTAAATGTAAGAAAAGCTTTTTTAACTCTGAGTGTGGTCAGATGTAGGAATGGATTGCCCAGAGAGCCTGTGGAGTCTCCATCCTTGGAGGTATTTAAAACCTGCCTGGATGTGGACCTGCCAACCTGCCCTAGCTGACCCTGCTTTGGGAGATAGAATATGGTAATTTAAACTACCAGTCGGCAGAATATTATACATTTCTTAGGGTAATGCATATGGATACAAGGAAACCTAGTGGTTAAGCATCTTCAAAATATAAGTAAGTGACTGAAGTAAATGGGTGGTTCTGTTGCTTACAAAGAAGCTGTCATGGCATCGGACTTGGGCATTTGGTGTGTTTGATCTCTGAAGTATTTTGGCAAGCGATAACGCTTCATGTGTCTGAACTAGGGTTTACTAGCCCTGAGCTAAGGAGCATGTGGTATCTTATTCAAATGGATATCCAGTTTGGGAGCAGCTCCTAGAGAGAACTTCTTGGCATTTGGGAGGTGAGTGCTGTATATATATGATAATATAATGGAAAAGCCTGCAGGATCCACTTGGTGTGGAAGAACAGGAATTGACAGCTTACAGTTGGGAGTGTTTTGTGGACCTGAATCCATACTGAGATGACACTCACCCAGTCTGATGGTCATTTCAGTTGGTAGGAACACTCTTTCTTGAGGATACCCTCCTGATATTTGGATTTTAAGGGTACAAATACCAGTTCCTGGCCACGTTGTCTGCAGACAGCCTGGGCTGGCAATCCAAGAGCGCAGGTTTTGGTTAAACACTTGGCCTTGATCTCAAAACAGCAGTGTTGGGTGTTTTCTCTAGTATGGCTTGAACTTAAGATTCAAACTCTTTGGAAAAAAAAAAAAAATTTGCCCTTTTCCCTCCCCTGTAATTCCTGATTTTCAACATCCAACTAAATTACACAGGGAAAGAGTTTTGCTGTATGCTACTGGCTCCTACATAGTGAGGAGCAAGTGTGGCAATGCTGGGGCCAAGAGCAGGGCAGGGCCCAGGTTGGTAAATTGTGCTGGACCTGCCAACACTGTATGAGGCCAGTTTGTATAGGAGCTACTCAAAACCATCTGGGCTTAGTAGGATTAAACTATATTGTAATGAAATACTTTAAAGTGTTTGAGACTAGAAAAGAGAGATGGGTGAAATGGAAGAGGGAATGCCTTGGAGACCTGGGGCAGAGTTAACTCCCGGGTTGTTTTGACCTAAGTGTAGCAGCTCTTCACCGGTTGGGTTATTCCTAATCCACAAGCTGCGTTGTGAAGGGAGAGGGGTTACTCGTGCTGCAAACTTCCATCCTGGTACTGTGCTGGTATGACCAAGGTTTGGCACGATGCCATGTCAGTTTGACTGTGGCTTGTTGCCCTGAGGATCAAGTGTTTCACTGCAAAGACTGTCAAACATCGCACCGTGTCTTGCCATGTAATCTGCTGACCGCTTTATTTTCTCCATTATTACATTTCACATCACCAGAGTGCAAGCATCACCTGGGGCTTGCTTCTGCTTCTTGATACCTTAAGTCTGTAGGACAGATGTGATGAGCAGCTTAATCAGGTTTGCTAAGCATCAGGCAACTCTGTCCTGAGTTGCTACAGAAATGCTGAATTTGGGAGCTCGCTATACCAGTCTCTGAGCTGGTACACCTCGGAAGGGACGCTGAATGCTGAGCGTGTGTGAAGGGACTTAGGCTGACGCAGACCCCAAAACAGATCTCCAAAAATTTCATGAGGTAATGGAGACTCTACAGCCCAGCCTCCATTTTTGATGAAGCCTGTTGTCACTGCAGGCTTCTACTCTCAAATTAACTCGAGTCAGGCTTGCAGCTCGTCATGTCCTCGTGCTGCAGCACAGGCTGCACGGGCTGCCCCGATGGACGCTGCTCTTCCAAAGTCGGAATCTTGTGTGCTCTGGGGTATCTGCTCTGGAGATGATGCTTCGTGGAGGAGCGTGGTTGCTGTAGGTGAAGTAAACGCTAGTTTTGGCCAGCATGAAACACGTTGTGATTTCATTTGAATTGTGTCACTGCAGGGGAGTGTTGCTAAAATTGTCACTTGGCCTTCCATGTTAGCATTACCTAGAGGGCACGCTGAGGCTACTGGAGGTTCATGTCTTATCTGCAGATTCCGGTTTATCTTTAAGCTGAATGAGTGAGTATATGTATGTTGATTTTCAAAAAGATGACTATTTGACATCTTTATTTTTTTGACAGCACAAGAATCTTACTATATCTCTACCTCTTACCCATATTTTAGTGTTCTATTTATATCCTGCATAGGATCTGTGGCCTTATAATTAATTCAATGAGGAGTTTTTTAGACTCAGGGGGATTGGTCTGGGGATCAGCAGAACCTTGTTAGCATGCCTGGGATTTGAAGGCACCGTTCAGAAATTGTTTCCAAGTTGACATTGACACTGTGGCTTTTTCAAAACCATTCTCTGCTGTTTGCCATGTGAGACTTGCCAGATGACAGAGTATTTATTTGAAAAAAGCGCTGTGTGTTGTCCAAAAAGTCCCAGCCTTTTCACTCCCAAATATTCTTTAATGTAGATTAAAAATAAAATTCAGTAGAGTTGCTTTCTTATTCTTTTTAAGCTGCACAGTGCTGTAAATGCTTCTGAAAAACATAGGAATAAAGTTGGTGGTGATTGAACCCACTTCCTTCATGAATGATGGAAGGGTGATAGCAATGAATTGTCTTATCCCAGGAAGATCCCCACATCCTTCCCCTTGTGTCCTTTAGGAGGGTGAATGCTGGAATTGCTGCTCAGGTCGGGCAGGCAGGTGGCATCAGCACAATACTCAACAGGATTTGTGGGGTGCTGGTACCTTGCTGGTACTGGGTCTGGCCACAACTTTCTCCTTTCTTGAACAGTAAAATCTTACTCATTTTTCAGGTTTTATAAAAAAAAAAGGAACCCCCATGCTTCCTCAAAAATAATCATAAATCATGCACTTCCTTACATTTCAATGTAAATGAGATTTGAATGAATAATGCTAATTATTCATTCATCCTAATTCAAATCCTATTTTAATTAGCCTGTGGGCCCAATTTTACTTTCATGCAGCATGAAACCTCTTTTGATTATCAACAGAATTGCCATGTGTTTATTTTTAAATTTTTTTTCTGCTCAGCACATGTCTTTTTAAACTGCTTAAAAACAAAACAAACCAAATATATCATTAATAAATTAATCAAATTTCATTAGCATGACATGGGAGAACATATTTTAAGGGAAAAAAAGTCTTCCTGTAAATATTTGCCCCTTAATAACTGCCTTTTGGCTACCAAATCTTTCTCCTAAACATGCTGTTTAAGACAAATGTTGTCTGAGGAGGTGCTAATGAACTATTGAACTTCAGAGAGACTGGAGAGCTTCAGCTCCCTGTTCCCCTCTGGGAGTTGAGTCTCATGGGTGGAAGGTGTGCTGCTGTGCTGCACTTCACCTCTATTCCAGGGAAAACTCGATTGTGAGCTGAAGCCCATACCCGGATGTGGACTTAGCTAGTGGAAGGTGGCTCCAGCTATGATGGGATGGTGAGCTGGGCTAGGAAGGGTGGGTTGGCCTGTATGCCTTTGCAGTGCTGTCAGTCAGCTGTGGTGGAGAGGTCAGTTGTAGAGTCCTTCCAGCCAGGGTCAGAGTCACAGGGTGGTTTGGGTTGGAAAGGACCTTGAAAGATCATCCAGTCCACCCCCTGCCATGGGCAGGGACACCTTCCACTAGACCAGGTTGCTCAAAGCTCCATCCAGCCTGGCCTGGGACACTTCCAGGGATGGGGCATCCACAATCTCTCTGGGCAGCCTGTTGCAGTGCCTCAACACCCTCATTGTAAAACATTTCTTCCTTATGTCCCATCTAAACCTGCCCTCTGTCAGTTAAAAACCATTGCCCCTTGTTCTGTCGCTTCAGGCCTTGGTAAAAAAAAATATCTCTCTTACTTGTAAGTCCCCTTTAAGTATTGAAAGGCTGCAGTAAGGTCTCCCCGGAGCCCTCTCTTCTCCAGGCTGAACAACCCCAACTCTCTCAGCGCCTCTCCACAGCAGAGCTGTTCCAGCCCTTGGGCCATTTCTGTGCCTCCTCTGGACCTGCTCCAGCAGGTCCACATCTGTCTTGTACAGGGGACCCCAGAGAACTGCCTCCCTTGACCTGTTGGCCGTGCTTCCTTTGATGTAGCCCAGGACATAATTGGCTTTCTGGGCTGCAAGCGCACATTGCCGCCTCATGTCCAATTCTTCAACCCCCAGAATCTCCAGTCCTTCCCCACAGAGCTGCTCTCCACCCATCCACCCCTGCCCCTAGTCTGTGCTGATGTTGGGGATTGCCCCAGCCCAGGTGCGGGCCCTTGCACTTGGCCTTGTTGAAGTTCCTGAGTTTCACATGGACCCACTCCTCAAGCCTGTCAAGATCACTCTGGATTGCATCCCTTCCCTCAGGTATGTCAGTTGCACTCCTCAGCTTGGTGTCAGTCCCACTGTCTGCCATTGATGGAATGACATGTAACAAGTCCTGATATTGTACATTCTGAAAGTGTTTGGCATTTGATGGCCTGGAGTGAGGCTGTTCTTAGAACTTGGCTGTTGCATGCTGCACTGCCTTATAGGTGCCGTACGTCTCGGGGGTATAGAGACATTGCTGGGAGTGTTTCACCAGACTAACCGTGGTTCCAGCTTCCTCCATTCTTCCTGTCCCACTGTCCATCCCTGCCACACTTCCAACTGTCTTGTCCAAAGGCAGGATTTTAAGGTTGCTACAGTAAACTGCTCCTCCAAGGTGCAGTTCTTCCCGCCCTGACTGGTGGGAGGCCATCACAGTTAGATGAGAAAGCTGAAAGGTGAAATTAATGCCATGGTTAAATTAGTGTTCAAACTCACACACGGGCTGGATAAGGGAAGCTGCACACATGAGGGGCAGTTCACTGTCTGTATGTGAACAATAGCCATGTTAAAATAATTGAAGAGATTTCCTGCAGTGAATCTCTTAACTTAAAGTTGATTTCTTTTCCCTATGTACCTGCTCCAAATTCTTCTTTATTCTTTCTGGATGTCAGTGCCTGCAAACCTTTAATTCACAGGAGCCAGCTTGCTGTCAGAGATAAGCGTCATGTTATTTGCATCATATATCCTGCCTGCTCTAAGGAGCCTCCTCCGCTGGAAGTGCTGGAATGAACTTATGACAAATACAAGGAATGAAAGTCTCTCTCAAATGCACTTTCTGGCATGACTTAAATTAGCTGAAATTGCTGATGTTTTGCCTTTTTCAGATGCATGTCAGTGTCCATAGACTTTTATTTCAAACAATGGAAAATTATTGAGTTAAATGTTGCCAGAACAACAAATCCGGGAGACGCTAAGTGTACGTTAGGTGAAGGTTACTGCAATATATCTAGGTCCTGCAGTAGATGTGTTGTAAAGGCAGAAACGCACAGCCTCTAACCTTGGCCAATCTCATGAAACTGAAGGATACCACCATTTCAAATGCCATAATTCTGCCTGGAACTTTTTGCTTTCATATTATGTTTAATGTGGATGGGCTGAACATTTCCAGTGAAAGAAAGGTTTAAAGACAGGTCATTTTGCTTGAACAAAAATGTTTCCTTAAAGACAAAGAAGTTCTTTGCCTGCTGGTGGATTCTCTCATATTTGTGTCAGTAGCTCTGCTCTGGACTAAAACTAAATTTAGAATAAGTGACACTTTCTTGTTGAAGAGAATCAGAGCTCTTCAGCAGCTTCACATCTCTGCAGCCAGAACTCTGTAATTGACAGAAGTCTTGGTTATTAAACACGTGGCTGATAACGCCGTCTTACGCATCTGAAAGCTGTGGTTAACCTAAATGTACAAGTCTGTGCGGTCAGTGTCTATACGTAGGTTTGTCACGCTGTTCATTTATATAACTGGTGGAATCCAGGACGTGAATCCCCCCCCTCTTTCTTCTGAAGCAAGTTCTAAAGCGGGCCAGATGCATTGTGCCCTCCAGTGGCTGTCTCCCACTCTGAGTGGTAGCCGAGGGAGTTGAGGGGTGATCCACACGTTTCCCTGCATCTTCTCTTTATAGCTGGTGAGGTATGGTAAGAGCCAACCAGAGGTGTGTGGTCTGCAGATAGAAAACACACTGTGAAAAGCTGATAAATACCTTGAAAGAATTTGTTAGATGTCGAGGTAGCAGCTTGTCTAGAAGTAAAGATTCAGTGTCCCCTCTCTTATTGAAACCAGTGCTAATTTCAGACTTCTCTGTTGTAACCGCTGATGAATAAACATTGACAGTATCTGAAAATGTACAGGCTAGTTCCTGCTTTTGTATGTCCCGTTAGCGTCTGTGCTTGGTGGCTAGATTTGCAGTGCACCTTGGTGTGAATGTCGGCATTGTGGCTCTTACCTCTGTAATCCCCAGTTCCAGATGTGGGGTTCACTTGCCTTTTCAGCATACTGGAGACACTTCAGGCACATAGGGTACCCCCAGGCTCACTCTATCAGCCATTTTGATTCCTAATCTGAGTATGCTGCTGGGAAGTGCTGAACGTGTGGGTGTCTGAAGCACAGTCTCTCGTCCCACTAATGCAGAACTTGGGGTTACGGAGCTGTACTTGGGTGCCTTTCTGAAATGGGGGTTCAGAGCGTGAAGCCACCTGCTGCAGTAAGGCGCTGCACTGGGACTGGAACCCTCTGGTCTTTTTTCATGTTAAAAACGTGCTATTTCAGCCAATTCTGTCTACAGCATAATGGTAGCATGGTTGCGTAGAAAGAAGAACTATGATGGTAAACCTTGGATTGATTGCATGTACAATTGATAGCCTCTAGATTAAGTGATTCACCAGTAATCCTTCATTTTCTTCCCATGTTTCCCAGCTAAACAAATTGAACTCTCTAAATCTCTCACTTTTAGGCACCTTCCCCATTCTTCAGCTGGTTTTGAGACTAATATATTCAGTCTCTGATGTTTAAGCAACTTCTGAAGGATGCAGACACAGGCATTGAGTGCTGTCGTGCTAACAAGGAGGTAAGATCACCCTCCTTGCTCCTGTTTGCACGTGACACAGCTAAGGGTTGCATTAATCATCTCTGCTGTATCACCAGCTCTCGTTGAGATGCTCATCCATTAGGACTCTCACTCCCTTCCCTATTAACTGACACACAGAGTAACTTCTCTCTCCTTTAAAAAAAAGACTGCTATTCTTTTTCTTAGCTGCATGTCTTTGCATTAAGCTTGGTTAAAGCGGTGGTTTTGTTTCAGTGGACTCAGCCTCTCGAGCGATCTGTTTTTCTGCATCACTGATAACTCTCGTCTTTATTTGTCAGCCTGCAAACTTCTGTGCCATTTGCAGATTTTGTCAGCAGCCATTTTCAGGTTGAATCTGGGGAAGATACAGCCTAATTGCCAGGCCTGTTCCTGGTCTTTGCAGAACTTGCTGTAATTACATGCAATTGATCTTGGTTCTAATGTGGGAATCATTTGTCAAGACCTTTGTTACTTTTGATCCACTTAATATGGTCTTTTTTAATATTCTCTTGTGCTATTTTTTTCTCACACTGTCATGAAGTAATAAATCAAATGTCCTACACAGCCCATCCACATTATGTCTGTGCTGTCGCCTTTTCAATGTAACATTGAATTTCATCAGAAGGGGGATTACACTTATATCCTTTAATTCTGTATTGATTGCATCCCCTCAAATTTCATTATTTTGCTTGTGAACAACTCTGTAGTTATGTGGAAGAAGTTGAATAGTTGCAAATACTAGTTTTTTTCCAGTTCCCTGGAATTTCTCCAGGTTAAGAATAAATCACTTAAGATCAGAGTGTCAGAGATTCGTCCAATTCTAGTTTTAGGGTCTTTAAGCAAATGTTGTTCTGATGTAAGCATTTCTATTAATAATGTTTGACAAACTAATATTTGACATTGTCAGAGGACTGAAAGATGTTGTATCCCCTGTGTCGAACAACATCAGACAGTTCTTCCTGTGCTCGATATTTTACCAGTTTCACTCCTTAGAGCTCCAGGTGGGCCTGTAATGTCGCTAGGTTTTGTTCATTGTAATACGTAATAGTGTTGCCAGCCGTGAGTTTCCACTAATGGGTTTTTTTACTGTTAGAATTGCAGATTTATATTGATTTCTATTTAGTATCTCTTCTAAAATTTTTGACAGATAACTTTTTTTAACTAGATTTTCCATCTACTCTTCCAAAACCCACTACAAAATACATACTAAAGTCTTTTCTGGCCCTGGAAGTGAGATTTTTAGCCTCCCTAAGGGACTGAACCCAAATCTATAGAATAGTTTGAGCATTAGGTTAGAAGTTAGATGCTCTTTACATCAAAGCCTGTCTCTAGGCTAGACCTGCAGGTTAGCACTGGTCAGGTCACTCAGGTTGTCGTGCCTTTAAATCAACGGTAATAGCACTTGCTTCTCAGGTTTGGGCTGGGTGATTCATTTCTGACTCAAGACAGCTGGCATTGCCCCATGGAGAGAGCTGTTTCTCTCCATGGGCTATGGTCGAGGCCAGGATCGCAAGCGCTGGCTTTAACAGGGCCACCTCTGTGCAGCTAAAATAAATCTTACTGTTAGTGGTGGGATGTAGCCAACAGTGCCCATAAAATTTCACGGGAGCTTAGCTTTCGATCCACTGTGTTTTGGAGACTTCAGCCTCAAGTGTAAATGTTTTTATTAACATTTGAAATACATAGCAGCCATGTCTTTCACTTCTACTCGAGAGTAGCTTTGGGAGCACAGTTTGTTTGTGAAATGGCAGTTAATGCTACTTTTTTTTGTAGCAGACTTCTCAAAAGCCTGTGGAGGAGACGTAGGATCTTCAAGCAAATTCTGGCAGCTGGAGTTTCCCGGTAACAGGTGATGCTACAAACATGCGTGTTGGTTGTAAAATTCTAGAGTTTTCTGACTCTTTTGGTTGAATGTTTGCAGCGTTCAGGCTCAAGCTGATAAACTCATAAATATTTGGGGGTTTTGTTTGTTTTTTAGATAAAATTACTTGACCACCATGAGTTGGAGTTTTCTGACCCGTCTGTTAGAGGAGATCCACAATCACTCAACCTTTGTTGGCAAAATCTGGCTGACAGCGTTGATTGTATTTCGGATTGTCCTAACTGCTGTGGGAGGAGAATCCATTTATTACGATGAGCAAAGCAAGTTTGTGTGCAACACAGAGCAGCCTGGCTGCGAGAATGTTTGTTACGATGCTTTCGCTCCTCTTTCGCACGTGAGGTTTTGGGTCTTTCAGATCATTCTTGTTGCCACTCCATCTGTGATGTACTTAGGCTATGCAATTCATAAAATTGCCCGGATGGTGGAACACAGCGAAGCTGACAGAAGAATCAGAAGCAAAAGCTTTTCCATGCGCTGGAAACAACACCGTGGCTTAGAGGAAACTGAGGAGGACCATGAGGAAGACCCGATGATGTACCCAGAAATAGAGCTGGAAAGCGAACGAGAGAATAAAGAGCAGCAGGCCCCTGCCAAAGCTAAGCATGATGGCAGGCGGCGAATCCGTGAAGATGGACTCATGAAAATTTATGTCCTGCAGCTTCTGGCGAGGACTACGTTTGAAATTGGCTTTCTCGTGGGTCAGTATTTTTTGTATGGCTTTGAGGTCAGCCCCATATTTGTGTGCAGCAGGAAGCCATGCCCACACAAGATAGATTGCTTCATTTCAAGGCCAACTGAAAAGACCATTTTCCTGCTAATAATGTATGGGGTGAGCTGCATGTGTTTACTTTTGAATGTCTGGGAGATGCTCCATTTGGGATTTGGCACAATCCGGGACACGTTGAACAACAAGAGAAAAGAGCTGGAAGACTCTGGTACTTACAACTACCCTTTTACTTGGAATACACCATCTGCTCCTCCTGGCTATAACATTGCTGTCAAGCCAGAGCAAATCCAATATACTGAACTGTCCAACGCCAAAATGGCCTACAAACAGAACAAAGCCAATATAGCTCAGGAACAGCAGTATGGAAGCAACGAAGAAAACATTCCTGCTGACCTGGAAAATCTGCAGAGGGAAATTAAAGTGGCTCAGGAGCGCCTGGACCTTGCGATCCAGGCTTACAACAACCAAAACAATCCCGGCAGTTCCAGAGAGAAGAAATCCAAAGCAGGCTCAAACAAAAGCAGTGCCAGTAGCAAGTCAGGAGATGGGAAGAACTCTGTCTGGATTTAATGTTGGCTGAGTTTATATATTGTGTTTTTTCTCCTAGTTTATCATAACCAGCAACCCCTTGAATAATGGCTTCCATTAAGTAAATACTTGACTGCTTATTTTCAGGGATACCGTTGGCTAGTGATTCAACCTCTCAGAAAGGCTTTATACGCATATTCTAGGATTATAGAACTTTATTCTTCTGTCTTCCAAGTCAGGAGACAAATAGATATATTTAAATCATTCTCATTGAACGGTTTATGCTGTATGTACAGTATTGTAGTACATTTATTATGCACAATTTTTTGTATTTGTACACTGGATCTCTGACGTTACACTTTTTTATATTAATGAGGAGAAAGCAATGGGTAGCTGTTAGCATTTTGCTAGTTTTATTACCATGGTCTGCAGTTTGTCATTGTTCTTCCTTGTTTTAAACGTAAAACTTTCTATGCTGCGTTTCAAAAGTGCCTTGCACATGCAGACAGCACAGAGGAGTCTCCGGTTATCCAGGCAGCCCACGGGTGCCAGTCACTGAGCAGCAAGCAGTGAAAGATTTGGAAAACATCTGTTACTGGTGCTCTTGACTCTGTCCTTTACAAAAATGATGTGCTACTTATAAAATGGAAGTGTCATACTATAGCTACTATGTACTACAGTTTTTTTCGCCCTGTGGAAAATTACTTACAGCAAAAATGTACATGTGTGAGAGTACTTGTGTTCAGAGTAAGAGTGCCAGCCGTAACGCAGAGAGGGCTCAGACCTCCCTGCAAGCTTTATGCAACAGGAGGCAAGAGAGACTTGAAACTCCTGTAAAACATCAAAAAAAAGGTAAATAGAAATTACTGGATTCAGTAATCCTACATGTTTATGTGATATCTATGGAAAGAGATGTTTTTGAGGTCTGTTGTTACGTAACGCCCCACTCCCCAAGGGCATGAGTTGTTACGATACCTTTTGGATAAGATTTCTGTCTTTTCCAAAGTAATCTGTTTAGACGGAGTCATGGTAATTTTGTTTCTCCGTGCATTACACTCAAGGAATAACATTCCTTTCCCCCCCAGCCAGGACACATGAGCTGTCTGTAAGAGTTTTTACAAAGCCCTTTCTGAATATCAATGATATTGCCTTATTCCAGACCCCTCTTCCTTCCATTATGTCCGAGGAATTTAGTTCAGACAGAGCAATGTGTATAATTTAGATTTCTGCTTGAGAGACCAGTCAGATTTGGCATTCTGTGGTTTTGGCACTAAACTTGAATTTATAATTAGAAAACGGAGAACGCGGTACTTACTGCCTTTGGCGGTGTCTTTTTGGCAAGGATGCGCATTAATGTTTGAGAGATGCTGATAAATGTGTATGCTTTTTGCTACTATTTATAATGTATTCAGGACCTTGCTCCACTCCCTTTAGTTAGGTTTTTGTGCATTTTAATATATATTGGGGGCCTGTTTCAAGCGGGACTGTTCTATTTTGAGGCTACCTCAGTCCTTAGTGCCCTCGTTACAGCCTGGTCAGGAACAGGATTGAGAAGAAAGGCTCTGTTGGGGACACAGGTGAACCCATACTCCATTGCTGTCCTGCAGAACGTCTAAGCATAGGCTTTATGTTAAATTTAAACTAAGGGGATACAAGCACATGCTTGCAGTTATCCTCTACCCAAGCACTTGCTGAAAATAGGTATTTTGCTGAATTGTTTTCAGTCTGTTTTCACTCTGGGACACCAGGCAGTCCAGGCATAGATCCCAGCTGTCTCTCAGCTCTGCATTAGAGAGGCATAAGTGCGCCCAGAGCCAATGCAACCCTCTGCGCGAGGTCAGCGAGAGCTTTTCCTCTTCACCTCCAGCAGAGATGTTGGGAAGCGAACTTGCTTTCTGGCTTTTTGTTTAGCAGTAACTCCTGGCCGCTGCTCCGGGAAAGGAGCAACCTCTGAATTTTATGCAGAAAAGTTTCAGGGCGATGTCTTTAAGCGAGTATAAGTAAGTAACACAGTAAGTACATAGCAGTTTTTAAAAGCCTGAGTGGACTTGCGGGCAGGGACAGCTAGCCAGTGACATGGGACTATCTGTGTGGGGTGAGAGGGAGTTTATTAATAGTGCTTCCGCTAATCAAACAGGAGTCTGAAGAGAAGCACGCTGCCTGAAGATGGGCAGAGAGGCTTTGCCAGCAGAAAGCTGGGAGTGTGGTGGAGAAGCTGGGTGGAAAACATGTTGTCTGGAAGTACTAGGGAAAGACATTTGGAGCCTGGAGATAAACCCAATGCCTGGCTACAATCCACTCATTATCCCCGACACTGGGGTTGTTCTTTTCAGCTTCCCAAAAGGGTTACGTTGCTCTTAACCCCTTGCGGTGGTTTTGGAACAGCCTTTCACCAGCCAAATGGCAAGAAGTGAAAATCGTTTCCTCTTGCTGCTCTCTATGCAAACTGCAGCAATTTCTTATTAATGGCTTAAAATAAAATCGGTTCATGACAGCTGCTTCACCCATTGTTTGTATTAGCCCTTTCCCAATTAATGTTCTAAACCGTTACCTGCTTAAAGCTACTGTCTCAGGTCAGTCCTGTGAGCTTTTGTCCACACCAGTAAATACTCCTGTTAGTGAGCAGAGTGTATAGAATATTCCAATCCCAGCACTGAATTCATACCGAAAATGCAAAGTAATGGAGCTGTTTCTGTTACTGTTTTTTTTGTTTTCATTTTAATTGTGTATAAAGTGCACATTTTCTTTGAAACTGAGTGTTTGTTATTAGTAGAGGATGTCTGTTAAAGCTCTAAATGTTCATGTCTGTGACTGTATTCAGTTTCAAAGTATCTGGTTTGATTTTTCCTTTTGAAGAAATGATACATGCATTACTTTAAAATGCTCTCTTGCTTTGGCTTAATGTAGGCCATTCTGAAATAAATGTTCAGAAGAGACTTTTGGACAAAAAATACTGAACATAACTTGGGTTTGTCCTGTCATTCTCTGGTTTTGGATGCAGTTTGGGAAAAAAATATCTATTAAATCCAGTGGATTACTCCAGTCTGAGTGATATGGCTTCTTTTTTCCAGCAATAGAATATCTTCCAAATATGTGAGTGAGGGAGAGGGGTATTTTAATGATTTGTCTTAGAGCCACAACTTGGAATTTTTATATATTTGACCTTGTTTAGTGTAATAAAAGAGTCGGTTAGAAACTAACCGTGCCTTTCTGCATGTGAATTGCTCTTCAGTGACAAGAACAGTCGCATTAAAAAAAGAAAAATCTAGAAACTTTGCAAGTCAGACCTTGAGAAGGGTACCACTTATGAAAACATGAAAATCTGCATTTGTGCATATGAATGAGCATGCTGATATTGTCCAGTGAGCTGTGCAGCATTAGCTGGCCTAATTTAGCTGCAATTTTTGAAGGAACATACGGGAGCTGGCTGCCCAGCTCCTTTTAAAAATTGCAGCTGAATGCCCGTCTGTTTTGCCATCACAAAAGATGGCTTTGGTAAGTGTCCCATGCTTTCCCCTCACTGCAAGTTTGACCTCAAAATTGGAAGTATGTCTAAGGAGGTATTAAGTGGTGTGTCGTGCCATGCTGCTGCGAGAAATCTAGAAGTGAGATGGATTTGGTGGTGCGGGCTTGGAATAAAAAGCTGTTTGTTCAGAGTTAAAGAAAAAAGCAGCCATATAGATGAGGACAGCGCTGCGCCTGCTTCCAGAGCACATTGTGTCCCCAGCCTCAGCGAGGACTGTAATGGCAGAAATCGGTGATGGTGACCGAGGCAGGATCCAGCGGTGATAATTGTGCATGTTTTTGAAACCATCAGGCTACCTGAGCATCCCGCAGTCTCCACAGGCTGGGAAATGCCTGCGGAGCAGGGAACAGCCCAGACGCAGCCGCCACCTCCGTGCCCAGGCAGGGTAATGCCGGCTTGAGCCGTGCGGCAGGGGTTCAAGTGCACGGATAACCGAGGAGGTACAGCGGGGCCTGGGCTCCTGCTGCGTCACCCCTGCTGCTCCAGAAGGACACTTAACCTCGCCGTTATCTTTAAGCATGTGATTATCTCTGTATGAGTCAATGCAGCCAGCTACAGGCATCCAGCTAAGCATGTGCTTAAGTGTTTTAAAGTGTAGAAGCCTTCATTTAACAACGAATTTGCAGCAAGACATTCTGAAATGCTTCAGGCGTTTAACCGTAACTGAAAAAGGAGGGTACGGTTGCAGCGCTCTTTGCTTGTGATATGTTTCTTGGGAACTCGTCTAATAGAAGCCGTCATGTGATGGCTGTGTTTGATCTTGTGCTCAGAAACAGGCCGGGAGCAGAAAACCCCGAGGTCAAAGCTGGAATTGTATGCAGTCACCCCAGGCTTGCTTCAGTTGCTCCGTGCAGATGCACAGTGCTGTTGGAGATGCCCCTGGGTGTTTTGCGTGGCCTCCAGCTGCTGCTCCGAGAGGGCGCGTCTCCCAGGGGTCCTGTGTCACATCTGGCAGCCCTGCGCGGATGCCTTGGGTGCTCGAGGGCCCCTCCGACAGCACCACGCGCCTGATCCCAGACGTGATCCCATCTGATCCTTTGTGTCGCTGGGCAGCCCAGCTGACGGCTCCACCGCGTTTTCCTCTGCTATAAAGGGAGGATAACGCGATTTATTTCATACCGGGTATTGCAAGTATAAATTAGATCCTCTCTGTGGATTAATTTTCCTGTTGGAAGCATAGGTTAGCGGTTTAATGTTGTTAGCATTAAGTGTTCCTGCCTATAGTTTAGCCACAGTCTTGTAGTGACTACACTGTTCTTCTTGTAGCTTCATTTGTTAATAAATCAAGAATTCTTGATACTGGGCACATAACTTCCCAGCTACGAGGGTACTTTCAGAATGAGCTCTTCATTGAGATGCGCATGGTTGCTCTTGGGGCGTTTATGGTGTGCCTAATTCCTGTGAATCAGATATGCTATGCTTTGCACATTGTGCAGTTACTGTGAAACAGTTCCTGAAAGACAGATCTCTTTGCGCGAGTTAAATTATGGTTTGCTGTTAACGGTGTAACTAGATGTAACCCACCTTTCTCCAGCAGCATCAAAAGGAGCTCGGGGGCTTCTGCTACTTCAGGGCTTGCCATTCATTTTCTCTGTATCAGAGGAGACTTCAAATATCAGTTCATCATTGCTTGGATAATGACATTTTGTTTTCTACAGCATGACTTATCGTTGTAGTGTAAATTCTGTGTTGATAGCTGGGGAAAAATGCCTTAGAAGCGGGATTTAAAGGCATGTGATTGATGCTTATTGGTGCTATGGACTAGTTTCTATACAGTTCAGATTTTGCTGTCCTCTTCCTTTTTATTTTTTTTATTGAACGGGATATTCTGGTTACTCTTTGACAAAGGACATGTTGCCTGTTTGTGGACCCGAGCCTGCAGCTTCCCCAGGAGCAGAACTGAGGCCCCTGCGGCTGCATCCAAATGCAGCGTCATGCCCCAGGAGTTTTACACATGACCCTTGCTCAGGGCTGTGACTTCTGCTGCCTTGTGGCCTGGATTTCCGATGTGTGGAAATGAAGTCTGTCCGAGCAGAAGCACGAGCTGCGCACCTTCTTCCTCCTTAGAGATGGCCACGGCGTGTGCCTGAGCCCAAGTGTGGCTTAGGGTGATGCAGACCTCTGTATCGTCTGTAACAGGCTTTGCCAGGAGATTAGTCTCGGTATTCAGATGGAAGTTAGGCAATCTCTGGCGATGAATGAAATTTCTTAAGTCAGCAAACAAGTGGTGATATATTTTAGTGTTGTTGTGAGTATTGGAAAGCATCATGCCAACTTCTCAGCTTTCATCTTGCCCTTATTTAAAGACATATTGTGACTTAAGTGAGGTATTTTTTCCCCTCTGAGCATTTCTTACCCTAGAAAATCAATAATCCCATTTATGAATGTTTGCCAGGCTTTTTATATCTTTTTCCATAAACTTGAAACCACCTGAAAATCCACTATCAGAAAACTTTTTTAAAAGCCCGTTCTGTTCAGAAAATGTTTTTGGTAACACATTGATATTAGCATGTGTTGGTATGTACATGCGCATCAGTAGTTTTGGAGCTATCTCATCATCTTTGGCTCTTATTCCCCCTGACTTTTTGTGCAGGGAAGAAGGTGAGGGCATTTGACCCATGATACCTGAATGTGATGACTCCAAGCTCTGAAACAAAACTTGCTCTCTCGCTTTATATTGCTGATCGCAGTATTTCATTTTTTCCTCTGAAGCTAATATTACAGTGTTGAGTGATTTGTTGCTGCACATATTCTTATGTCATATATAAAAAAATGAAGACTTAATGCATTGTAGAGCTCCTTTGCTTGTTTGCATTATATCCTTTGAGTGTTCGCATTAATTGGAATTACACCAGAGACCACAGTAAGTCCCACTGGTGCGTAGTGGTGAAAGATGCTGCAAAAATATGAAGTTTGTGGGTTGTCTGTGGTTTTTAATGGATGGAAGAGACACCCTGAAAGCACCATACCCGCTGCTCAGGTCAGCTTCATCCAGAGTTCCTGCCTGGAGGAGGACACGGAGCACTGGGACAGGAATCAACTTTCCTGGAGCTGGCTCAGCAAAGCACCGCATTTCATTAATTGGTTCCAGCGCTAATTGAAGGCTGGTGGTCTGTTCACAGGTACGTTGGATGTTTTATAGACTCTACAGCCTCCGTAAGAGGTCCAGCCCTTTGGAAGGAGCTGGTTTCCATTGAGCTGAGAGCGACCCTCCAGCCCAGACAGAGCCCTTTATCTGACATGTAAAGCATGAATCAGAAAATGTGGCTGATTAGTCAACCGTATTTGGTAATAAACTTGTTAACATTTCAAAACGTCTTTGAGGGAGCTGTTGAAAAGTCAGTTTGATTACATCAGCTGCATGCTGAATTTCTACAGGCTTGTAGCTAGAATGCGCTCAGTGTGAGAGATGAAGACATAGGTTCCCTGGGAGTATATTTTCCATATTCTCCATGAGAAAATAGATAACAGCTCGTATCAACACATGCCACTGTAAATGCTCTTAAAATGAGGTGGAAAGAGAGACACGGAAATGTGCAGTGAGGATCTCTGAAAATTAAGGCTGGCTGGAT
The DNA here is from genome assembly GCF_000737465.1 of Haliaeetus leucocephalus. Taxonomy (NCBI): domain Eukaryota; kingdom Metazoa; phylum Chordata; class Aves; order Accipitriformes; family Accipitridae; genus Haliaeetus; species Haliaeetus leucocephalus. Next base: position 343,823 of record NW_010972580.1, on the reverse strand, counting down.
CAGTCTGGTAAATTTTGTGATGAGATACATGATTCAGAGAAGAAAAATGATAAATGTGAATGTTCTGGACATCAGTCACTGCCTTGTTGTGATGCCGCATAAGAAATTGTTTGGCCAGATAAGATGGGTTATTCTCAAAAGCCAAGTAAAAGTGCACAAGAGCAGTGCCATAGGTGATGGGAGCACAGGAGGGAGAATAGGGAATCACCAGTCTGGAGAGCTGAAGGAACTGTGCTCTTGGTCTTCAAGATATTTTGATATCTTGGTCTAAATTTTTTATTTTTTGATATTTTCATTGATTTTTTTTTCTCCCACAAATATCAAATGTACAAATGGAATTTGCAGGTAGCATGGCACTGAGAGGTGTTTTGTAAAGACGGTGAAAGTTTGGAGACAGGAACTGCTGTTACCAGTGCTATGGACCTTGTGTGACCTGGGTGCACAGTATTCCCCCTCTGAAAGCAAAACTGCTTTTCAGCATGGAAATGTGAGCATTTGCCCCATTCATTAACATCTCTCTTCAGCTCTCCTGTAGATGCTTGTTGACTTCAAGCAAATTAAAGAGAAGTTCAGGACATTTCCAGTCGCATAAAAAGGTAGTGGCAAGAAGTGCTTCTGTTGAAAATGGGTAAGAATATGTATTAGTGAGGACTTTTGTAGTGTGGCTGGGCAGCTGCCAGGTCACGTAGCAGCACCTGCAGCCTGTCAGGGGATGGCACGCTGGGGGACAATGGCCAGGAGCTTTGCAGCAGTAAGAAACTTATAAATTAAGAAAAGAGATGCAATTGTATCAAACAGAAAATGAGTTTATTCAATGAAACGCCAGGAGTGAGGTGTAAATAGATGTTTTGCCTCCGCGCAGAGCGTGAGTGTGATCCACCTGGCATGGTTTGATGTTGTACAGTGTCTGGCAGTCCCAGCGAGGGGAGTCCTTGCTGCTACATGCATTGCGATAGCACCTAGATGCTGCAGGGCAAGCTGGGGTCCATGGTGCTCTGTAGGTATAAAAATAGCCACCTTGTCATAAATGTTAGAAGTATGTAGCTAGACAAAGGGCAAACAGGAAAGCTTTACACCTTGGTTCATGCAGAGTGTGGTATTTCCAAGAAAACTCAAGCTGCCCTGAAGATTTTTTTTGTCAGTATGGCTATTAGATCACACTGTCCTTGAATATTTCTTCCCTTTATACTGGGGGAGGGAGGGCAGTTCATTGCTGGACCATCAAGGGAGGGGATGAGCTCAGGACGAGCCTGCCACCAGGCTGTGAAATGAAATTCTGGTTTAATTGGTGGCTCCAGAATCGGGTTTCTTAGCACCTATTGCCTTTTCTTGCTGACTAGCTGGTTGGAGCAGCAGTGTTACATAATGACCTGGTTGTTTTTTTGACAAAAAAAGCAAGCTATGATCCTCTGCAATGCTAGGGTTTTATACATTTCACATTTGTATGCATATTTTGATGTCCAGTAAGGAAAGAGAAGATCCTTGTTAAGAAAGGAGATCCCAGAAAAATGATAGTAGCCAGTGTAGGGGTAAGGACGTAGTTACATAAACTGCTCTGACCCCAAGTGCCACGGTACTGCAGATATCCCGGAGAGGAGAGCCGAGATCTTGAGAGACTTCAAAGCTAATTTAATAAATTGCTCTTTTGTAGTTATGAATTTAAATTCTTGAGAAGGACTAGGAAGAAAAGCTCAGGAAAATAGGAAAATGGAGCCTTTTCTTTGTCAGATGCCAATTTAACTCAACAATCTCTGATCCCTAGCTCCTGCATTTTAACATAAGGTAATGAGGGCTTAACATCTCACTTGCAATTACAGGCAGGGGTCAACGAGATGCGGGTCCCGGTGTGCTGTGCCCTGTGCAGAGGCAGGTGACGGCCGGCGAGTGTGGAACGGGGAGTTCAGCGGCTGCCATCTATCTCTGCTCTGACTGCGCTGACAAGGTGAAATGGGCCCACTGGGGATTCTCAGTTAAATTCTGCTGACCTGGATTTGAACTGCTGAGCTGTAAAACAGGCTGCACCTATCTTGCACGCGCAATCCCAGAAGCAGTCGGGCGTCATTTTTGAGTCACGCCTGTCTCTGCCTTGGCTGCTTGTGGGTTAAAGCTTACCGGCGGCAGAAATGTGAACTCAAGCGTTCGGGGGACTGCTAATAAAAAGCAGTGGCAAGGCTGGCCCACGCCTGGAATGACACAGTCTTTGAGCTGGAAAAGACCTACAAGGCAGTGCATTCAGCATGCTGGCCAGCAGGAGATTGCTTCTTAAAGGGCGTTTGGAAAATTTTTTGTACAGTCTAGTCATAACAGACTCAAGGAATTGGGTTTCCCCCATTTCCCGCAGGATATTTGCCACCCCCCCCCCCCCCCCCAAGAGCTGGTGGCTGCGCAGCCAAAGTTAAAGCACACCAAAGCCTTCAATCACGTTTTCAGGCCACTGGCTGTCTTCTGGGCTAGCAAAAAAAAAACCTTCCCTTCCCATGTCGGCTGGGTCTGTTCACACGCCTCCAGCCCACGGGCCTCTCTCGCAAGCAAACAGTTACTGATGCGGCTGTGCTTTGACACAAAAGCTGCCCCATCGCTCCCAGTGTCTGTCTGTCCAGCAGCAACCCCTGGCTCTGAGCGGCTCCGACTTATTCCCATCTGGACTTTGGCTGTTGCCTCCGGTGCCATGGAGCTGCTCTCACCTGTCGCTCCAATTGCTAAGCTGACCTTGGAGGCTCACCTCCTCTTTTCTTTTTTCTTTCCCCCCTGACTTTGAGGGTTCGGTGCTATTGCAATGTAGAGGGGATACTGAAGCAGCCTCAGTGCACCCGTGTTTGGACCAGGGCCAGCTGCCTGTGGGAGCTCCCTCCACCTGAACTCATTAACTCTCAAACGAATTTTTAAAAGTGATTTTTGGATTTGGCATGTGTCTGGTTTGTGTGCAGGCATGGAAAGTCTGTTTTTTTGCTCATGTCCTTAGTCTCTGCTGCTGAGGGCTCCTCATTGCCATTAGAAATTGGGTCAGTGGTGTCTCAAATTGGTCAGCAGAAGGTTTCAGCTTTGATATCTTTGTGTTTACCTAAAAGCAGAATGATACCCAGCTTTCCCATGCAAAATACTTCAAGCATCATGTAATGCTGGTTGTGTTTATTACCCCAAAAGAGCTCAGTAGCACAACTAGCAGGAAGAAGCCTGCGAGGGGTGTGCGGTCACCACGACCTGTTGTGTTTGCGGAGCTGCAACAAGCATTTACCAAAATTCCTGTGACCGTTTGGTCTAATCCGTTTCAGCTCAGCCTGCCCAGCTCCTCCCAGTCCACCCGAAGCTCGAGTTGCCTCTGCTGCAGATGTGTTGTGCTCAGTAAACCCTCAGCGGCTGGAAACGCTGATGCTCCCCTTCCCCCTGACGCGCCTGGTTTCTGATCAGCGCGCTGGAGTGCCATTTGGACTGACAGCGTTGTGTAAGACAGACGTGCGGAGCTGAGGCTGCTCAGCCTCAGAGACATTTGCTGCTTTTCCCTGAACTACTTCTTTTCTGTGCACTGATTTGTTTCTTGTTTCCAGCTGGAGCCTAAATAACAAAATTCCCATAGCGGGCGAGACAGACCTGGGATCTGCTTTTGCCTGAAGTGTGCCTACTCCTTGTGACCGTTTCTCAGCTGTTTGCCTGCAGAATTTCCCCACGGGGACAAAAAGGTGAATTTCCCTAAAATCTCTGTGTACCAAATAAAAGCCTCAACTCAGAGAGGCACAGCAAGGACTTGCTTTGGTCCTGCTCCGTCACAGGCCATGCTGTGTGCTGGGGGACTTACTCTGGGGGAGAGCCAGAGTGGGCTCAATGCTTCCCATCCTCTCTCTCCTCTTCTCACTCCCTCTCCAGACATCAGTTTCCCACCAGGAACAGAAGGTGACACGGCCAAAAGAAGTCATGCTGTCTTCCAGCATCATCACTGGAGTAGAAAGCGCCTGTTGCTCGAGGGTGTGGGTGCATGACCGGAGTGCTTCAAACAGGGAAGGGACAGACGGACAGCTTCTGTGCTGTGTGGTTGTGTCAGCCTTCGAAGGGTTTCCCAGCTGGAAAACCTGTGTTCTGGTTTGTGGTTGGAGTTCAGTTCGGGTTCTTCATTTATTTGCATGGAAAATGAGGACCTGGTTCTTCCAGCTGCATTGTGAAGCTCATGTTTGGGGTGTTACTTTCTCTCACCTGTGATTTATCCCCCAAAGAAAACTCCTTTCAGGATGACATTTCCCCATTTCACTTCACACGGCAGCATTGCCTCCTGATCATCTGACACCTCCCCCTGCTCTCAAAAGCTGACCGAAACGTCTCAGCTTTCTTACGAGCACAAGAGCTGAGAAGTCATAGCCTCCCTCTGCTCACGCAAGCTGCCGCTCACATGGCGGCCCCCCATGCTGCAGCCTCTGCTCCGACCATGTTCCTGGGGAGTCCTTGAGGATTTTCTTCCTTGTGTGCACCCTAAAAGCAAAGTCTGCCTCGTTAGATTATAGTTGAAAAATTGCAGCCAGATGGTCAATCATCAGCTTCGGCAACCAAAGGAGCGGAGATATTTTAGGTTCAAGGGTTTCCCATTATGTAATGGCACAGACACAGAGGCGGCTGTGGAAGAGCTGGTTTCTCATTTCTTTGGTTTTACTAATCATGAGGGATTTACTATTATTTTTTTGCACATTGCAGGTTTTTGAAATTGGCAGGATGCACCCTTAGAGGCTCGTTACTGTTTTCAGTGAAAAGAGGGGCAAATAAGTCTTTGATTTTATCCTTGTAAGTGACAGCTGCTCAGACAGACACATCCCCCAGGCCTGCCCAAGGGATTGCTCCCTGCTGGCCCTTTCAGGTGTGTTGCATTACAGTTGGATGTATCACATTGTGATTAGGGATAGAGCTCTGCAAGTGACTTCGGAGGAACCGAAAAGCTGATGCCGACCTTGCAGCCTTCATCAGAGGAGCATCTTGGCACCCAGTATGGAAATGGGAGACTGTGGCTTCTCCCTTGGGCGATGTGGTTAACCTTTAGCAATTGTGGCTAAAATCTGGCAGCGGTGGATGAGGAGCGTGGATCAGAGCCGAGTGCAAGGACTGGTCTCTAACATAAAACTGGTGAGTTAGGAGTGGGAGAAGGAGCTTGAGGACAGGCAGGAGCACTGCAGCATCCAGCCAGCCTGTGCTCTGTGTTTTGGGGCAGCTCCTCTTCAAAAGGCAGAGGAGCTGGGTGATGCGATGGAGGAAGCTAGAAAGGAGCTGGAGAAGTTTGCAATGGAGAGAGGCGGTGGCCTGGGGCATTAGGCACCTCTGAGCACTGGACCCTGCTGCCCCTTGTAGTTTTTGTGGTCCTGGGGAGTTGGCCAAGGAGCATCTCCCTTGTGCTGGGCACATCCAACTGCACTGCAGCGTCCTCGGGAGCCCCATCCTGCCCAGCACAGGCAGCGGTGCCAGCAGGCAGGACCCTGCCCTAAGCAAGCAACATAGGTGGTGAGTGACCCTATGGGGCTGCAGACTGGAGCTGGACTGACTTTTAAGTCATGTTTTTTTGCCCTCCTGACCCTGAAAGCCGTGAATAACTCAAGATTCAGAAACAGTCTGTGCATCTGGAATATTTCTGGCTCACTCATCCTGCTGGTATCTAGACAGCAGCCCAAAATAGCTCCTTGCCAAGATGCATCTCAAGTTGTGGCTGGTAGGGAATCTGCAGCTAAAATCCTTAAGGCATATAAAGATGTCTCCGCTGCGATGGGCTCACGGTGTTGTGGGGAGGAGCGGCGCTGAAGCCTTGCCCTGGCAGGGGAGGACACTGCAGCTGAGGAGGCAGCGAGGATGAGGGGTGGCTCTTGGCGCAGACCCCCCGGCTCAGCCGGCTGCTCGCCCCACGCTCCCTTCTGTGGCCAGAGGGTTCTCCAGCATCTTCCCCACCCCACACTGCCTCCTGCGAGGCCGTAGCTGCGGGGGACAGAGTGAGTGGATGACGGTGATTGCTTTAATAAGATGAGCTTGACCCTTCTTGAAACCAGGAGAGAGGCCCCCACCTGGGGCTGGGTCTCCCCCCAAGGGAGGCAGCACCCCAGGGAGCACCCTGGCAGCACCCCGAGACGCTCCTGGGCACCCCCAGCACCACAGGTGGGGCAGAGCTGGCAGCTTGTCCTCACCCACCCTGGCACCCTAGATCGTGTACGTGAGCCCCAGTGCTCAGCACCTCCCTGGAAGGTGCTGAATCCAGGTGTGGGTTTGTGCTACATGCATAGCGGGAGACCAGAGTGGGTCCCTCCAGGGCTCTGCAGGGTGAGGGGCACCTCCAACCCCACTGGTCGGGGGCTTGGCCCCACGGGGGTGGGTTGTCGCAGTGTGCATTGTCCTGCATCCCATCCCTTGTCCCTCGCTGGCAGAGAAGAGGGGGGTCCCCCAGGGAAGTGACCCTCTGTGGACAGGGCATGCTGGGCCTCTCCCACCGCTACCAGGGCCATGGGGGGCTGGCAGCAGCGCTTGCGTGGTGTCCCCCATCTGCCACCGATTTTACCCTCAAAGGACCCTAAACGGGGGGGGGGGGGGGGCTGACGCCCCCCCCCCACCCTGTGCCTTTGTTCTCAGACTCCCTCCTCCCAGCTTGGGGCTGGGGACGGTGGGGCCACGTGTGGCCCTGGAGCATCTTGAGGACATCAGAGCATCTCCTGTACCATCCAGTCCAGGCGTACATGGACTGGACTGGGAGAGCCCTCTCGTGGTCGATGTGCCGAGCAGGAGTCCGGCTGTGCCAAGGAATCCGGCTATGCCGGTCAGTCCAACTGTGCTGAGCTTTGCTGGACCAGCCCCAGCTGAGCATCACCTGGACTGGTCCCATGGGAGGGTGCTCCATCCTCATGGGTCCCCCTGGTAGCTGGGGACCTGTCCCCGAGTCCCCATCTGCCAGGGATTGCTCACCCCACTGCAACGCCAGGCAGGACCCCTCACGGAGCTAACGCAGCCTGAGGGTGTTCCTGGGAGGGGACGGGGACCTGCCACTGTGTCCCTGCGATGGGACAGGGAACAGCTTTTGTGTCCCAGAGATGTGCAAGGATGCTGGGACAGCGCTTGGTGCATGTGGTGGGACAGGGATGAAGCCGTGTCCTTGTGCTGGGAGAGGTGCGGGACTGAGCATCCCTGTAGTGGCATGGGGAGCGGACGTGTCCCCATGGCGGGGGAGCGGTGCCGGGCGGGCG
>NW_010972580.1:324673-336623 GCF_000737465.1 Haliaeetus leucocephalus | reverse complement strand
GGGGGGGGGGGGTGTGTGTTTTGCTCTCTTGGCTCTGGAAGCACCGGGTGCACCCCCCCATCCCAGCCGTGGGCCCTACCTGGCGTGTCCGCAGCGGCACCACTTGACCTTACAGCATTAAAATCATTAAGAAAAAAAACCCCCAATATTTTTTTATATATATATATATATATATTAATGTCCCCAAACCCAGTGACAACGGTGGCTTCTTGCTCTGAAAGAGGGGCGTCCCCTTGCTGCGGGGACCACCCCGGCACTGTGGCCGTGACAGCTGTGGGGACTTTGGGGTGACAGTGGTGGGGATGGGGGGGGTTGGTCCAGACACCCCTGTGCCCGTGGTGGCCCCATGTCCCCCAGCCCATCAGTGATACATCACGTGAGGAGCCACCACTGAAGCCAAGCCTGGGGACGTCCAGCCACCCCCTGTCCTGCTGTCACCTCCCGACACGCCGACACAGAGGTGCCCTGTCCCTTGTCTGGTGCCACCACAGCCAAGGGACCCGTGGGCGCCCAGCTGGGCTGTCACACGATGCTGGGGGCCACCACACACTTTGGCCTTGGCTGAGCTTGGGGACACCCTCTGCCTCCGTGGCAAAGGGGCCTGGTGGCGAGCAGGGACGCTAGGCAAGGGAGGGCACAGAGGGGACACCCCCATACCGCCATGGGCATGGTGTGTCGTCCCCTGTTGTTCCCCTGCTGAGAGTCACCAGGAGTGTCCCCCCAATGCTGTCGCCAGTGTTTGAAGGGACCAGTGTTTGCCCCTGGTGCTCCACGGTGCTGTGGGTTGGGTGGCCCTACGGAGCCACCCCATGCAGGGTGACATGTGCCATGGGGATGGGGTGACACATCCCACCCACCTGCCATGGGGACAGGGGACATCCCACCAGGTGCTGTGCACGAGCCTGCTGGGGGGGGGGACAGATGCCATCAGCCTGCCATGGGGCTGAGGTGACACGTGCCACCCACCAAGCAGTCCCGTGTGCCACCAGCCTGGGGCTCACCCCATACCCCAGCCCCAGGGTGGGCCCTGCTGTCACCTGCCCCCCCCCAGTGCCACCAGTTTGGGGTTTAGCTGTCTGAGCTGGGGAAGCTGGGGGCGGGGGGGGGGGGCAGTCCCTGCCCTAGAGACAGAGCGTGGCACCCATGGGTGCTGGTCACCACCGCTGGGGACCTCGGGGTCCCATGGCTGGGTAGGTGCAGCCATGACATTTGGGGGCAGGGGAAGAGTTTGGGGGGACTTGCCCCACATTGGGGGCTGCTGAGCCACTTTGCGGGGCGGGGGGGGCACATCTGGAGGTGCAGACCTGGCCCCCATGGACCCCATCCCAGACCTGGCATCTGGGGTGGGGGGGACACGATGCCCAGGCCCTGCACTGGGGCAGGGTGCTAGCCTGGTCCTGGGGTATACTGGCCTGGTCCTGGGGTATACTGGCCTCATCCTGGGGTACTGGCCTGCCATTGGGGGGACCGAGGCCCCAAAGCTGGAAGATGCTGATGGGAGGGAGAGGGGGGATGTGGGGCTGGGGGGTCCCTGCTCGCCCCTGCAGGTACATTCATCCCAGTGCTGGGAGTGCCGCCGACCCCAGGGCGGGGGCTGGGGGGGGCCCATACATTCGTGGTGGTGTGGTGGGGGTCGGGGGGGGTGGTCCCGAGTGCTGCCCCCCCGCTCTCCTCCTCGGCCGGACTCTTGGCAGCGGTGCCCCGTTTAATTGCTGTTAATGAGGTGCTGGGGAGGGGGGGGGGAGCAGAGCAGCCCCGCTCAGGCCCCCCCGGACCTGCAACACAGAAGTGGGGTACGTTTAGTGTGGGGCTGTGACACGGGGGGGGGACGACACATGGGGGGACACTGAGCCGAAAAGAGCCAGCATCAGGGGGGCTGCTGCCAGACCCCCCCCCCCAACCACCGTCTCTTTTCAGCTGTGGGGGGCACAGAGATGGAGACAGCACGGCCGGACACACAGCGACACGGACAGACGGGCCCGGCCCGGGGGGGCTCCCACGCCGTCAGGCTGCCGGACGGTGACGGTGACAGTGACGGTGACGGTGACGAGGAGGAGACGATGGGGGGGGACGGTTACACTCCCTGCTGCGCCGGGTCGTACCTTCCTCGGCGGATGTTCCTTGGGGGGTGGCAGGGGGAGAGGAGAGGAGCATTAGTGCCACCCCCCCGTCCCTGCTGTCCCCCCTGGTGTGTGTGTGTCACCCGCCCCCCCCAGTGTCCCTGGTCCCACAGGCAGCAGACGTGTCCCAGTGCCAGGCAGGAGCACACACACACACACACACGGGGGGGGGTCACCGACACAGCCCCCACCCCAGCACCCCATGCTTGGGGACAGACGGGGCCAGGACTGACCAAGGGGTCAGGGTGACAGCGAACCCCCGATGCCACATGCAGGCAGGGCAGGCAGGGCCAGGGGATCAGGCAGGGGCTGGGACAAGGGACCGGGCAGGGACAAGGGGACTGGGCATCCCCGCGGGACCACCATGCTGCAGGTGATGCCCAGCTGGCAGGGGGGGCTGGAGGTGCCCCCACCCAGGGGTGCCTGGGGTGTCCCCAGGAGGGTAGGGGCCTGGCCCTGGCACGGTGATGGTGCGTGGGGGGACGTGGCCGGTGACGGTGCCGGCAATGGAAGGGGACGAGCCATGCGGCGGCTGCTTACTTAAATCCCCAGCCTGTCCCCCCTAGGACGATGGCAGCCACCAGCACGGCCCCCGCGATGGAGCCGATAATGATATTGGTGCCACTGGGACCTGTGACAGAGGGGACAGGGAAAAGGGGACAGGGACACACATCAGTGGGGGGGACACGACAGGACATGAGGACACAGCCCCAGGGCAGCCCCAGCACTGTGGGGACCTGGAGGGGGGACAAGACCCAGCTGTGCCCAGCGGAGCCACAGCACCAGGGCGGGGGGGTGGTGGTGACACTGGACTCCCAGGGGATGGCTGGGGACAAAGCGGGATGTCCCAGCCTGTGGGGACCAGGGACAGCAGGGGCACGGGGAGCCCGTCCTGTCCCCCACCCCCCACCCCCCCGCGGGGCGCACGGACCCTTGTATCGCTCAGTCTCCCCCGTCGGCTTCGGCTCAGGGATGGGGTCGTAGACACTGCAGTCCTTCCCCGTCCACTCGGCCCGGCAGATGCACTTGCCCTCATTGCTGCAAACCTGCGAGGGCACGGTGTCACCCCTCCACGCTGCCGCGACACCCCCCTGAGTCCCCTTTGTCCCCCCCTCCTGTGTCCCTCACCCCATGGTCGAAGCAGATCTTCCCGTCCCAGCTGCCAGGGCAGGAGCTGAAGTTAAAGGCCGTGGCTGGAAGGCATTTGCGGTCGAGACACAGCATGCCGGGCCCGCAGGGCGTCCCGTCCTCCACGTAGCTCAGGTCTGAGCCATCCACCAGCTGCACGTGGCCTCCCCTGTGCCAGGATGGCGAGAGTGGGTGACACCAGGACCCCCCCCCCCACACACACCCCCAGGGACATCCCCGTCCCCATGGCAGTGGCACCCACCTGCAGTCCACGTAGCGGTTTTGGTGGAAGAAGGTGGTGGTGGCGATCTCGCCGCTGAGCTCGCCCAGCCGGGGTGCGCCCGAGATGTTGGCGCAGAGGAGGAAGCCGCAGAGGACGTCCCTGCAAGGCACTGGTGGCATCACCGGTGCCGGCGGGTGGCACCCGGCGGGCGACACGGGGGACGAGGCTCACTCACTGCTTGTTGCACTGCAGCCAGCCCAGACCCTCGCGCCCGCAGTTGCCCCTCTCGGTCCCCTCCACGTTGAGCTTCTCATAGCAGAAGCGCTCGGCCGAGCCTGGGAGAAAATGGGTGTCACCTGCTTGTCACCTGCTGACCTTCCCCCCACCACCACCTTGTCCTGGCAAAGCCACCCCGGGGCTGGCACTTACTGCGGCCCCACAGCGCGTTGCACTGCCGGTCTCTGGTTTTGCAGCGCCCGCCGTAGCATCGTCCCTGGGGAACAGGGAGAGGGGTCATGGGGCTGGGGAGGGGCTTGCACGCGTGTGTGCGTGGACACAGAGGTGGTGTGAGGACAATGACACACACACCCACACCCACACCCCCCCCCCACGTGCTTGGCCCTGGGACCACCACCCCAGCTGTATGGGCAGGGGGCAGGTTCACGGGGACCGGGGACCCACGTGTGTGCACGGCCACGGGACAGTTTTCGGGGCACAGGGAGCCATGCACGCGTGTGTGTGAAAAGTTTGCATGGCCCACGGCTGCAGATGCACGTGGATGAGGGAGGCTCGCACGGGCCATCGCTGCAGGCGCCTGTGCACAAGGAAGCAGCACACGGACAAGAAAAATTACAAGGTGCCAGGGCCACAGCCATGCGCAAACACAGACACACGGGAAGGTGCGTGGCACAGGGACCACAGCCCGGGTTTGCACAGTGCTGGGATGATGAACCGCTGCATGGGGAGGGCTTGCACATCCCAGGGACCCCGGCTACTGCAGGATCCAGCTCCCCCCAAACCCCACACCTGTGCATATGTGTGTGGCTCAGCCGCAGCTGCGATTGCTGACATGCCCAAGTACCAGGATGCTGGAGTCTACAGGGACATGCTGGAGCCCAAGGGATGTGTCCAACCCCATGGGACATGCCAGAGCCCCACGGGAATGTGCCCGAGCTCATGGGACATGCCCGAGCCCCACTGCTGTGTCCCACCATGCCGGGCTGGACTCACCTGCTCGTTTTCACAGAAGTAGCCGTCCAGCTTGTGGAGGTTGGGGGGACACTGGGGGACATGGAGAAGAGGACGGGTGATGCCACATGGCCCCGAAACGCATCCCCCCGCTTCCCCCTCCAGCCCAGCTCACCTGGCTGGAGTCCCCAGTGCAGGTCTCAGGAATGTCGCACTCGTTCACGGCCTCCCGGCAGGACACGCCACGTGGCTCGTACTGCACCCGGGGGGGATGAAGCCACCACATCAGGAGCCCACAGCACAGGAACCCCGGCAGCTCGCCGGATCTGGCCCCGTGGGATGCCGGATCTGGCCCCCCCCACCCCCCGCGGCCCCACACCTTGCAGCCTTTGCAGCAGAGCCCATCGCTGCACATGGCGTCGTGGGTCAGCGTGCACTTCTTGCAGCAGTTTCCCCCGCTCTTCGCGCACTCCTGCCGGGACAGCAGCCGGCGTGGCACGTCAGCCACCCGGCAATGCCGGCAGCCCCCGGGCACGGCCGCGGTGAGCAGACCTCGGTCCCCACTCACCGCCAGCGAGCCGCAGTCGCACTCCTCTCCTGCCTCCACGAAGCCGTTGCCGCACTCCGGAGGGTCCAGGAGCTGCCGGGATCGAGGTGGGGGGAAGCGAGAGCTACTGGGGGTGTCCCCAAGCAGGGTGCTGCCACAATCCCCCCCCAAAAGGGCATCGCATCCCCAGGGGAACGGCAGGATACCGACACTGCTTGCTTTTTGCCATCAAGCATGAGGGTCCGGCTCTGTTCCCCGCCGGGGACACCAGGTTTGATGCTGGCACCGTTACCTTGGACGTGGCAAGGGCTGGGGGAGACCGCAAGTCCCGAGGGACCCTTGGAGCTGCCCCAGGGGCGTTGCTTCCCCAGGGCTCGGAGGGTCAGGGGGGGCCGTTACCTTCAGGGGTTTGTTGAAGAGGCAGCTGCCGCCGCCGTCCTGCAGGAACTGGTTGTACTCATCAATGCTGCAGCGGGAGAACTTCCGCGGGAGGTAGTACCTGCAGGGCGGGGGCCACCGTCACCCCCCTGTACCCCCCCGGGTGGCATCGCCAGGCACGGCTGGTCACCCAAAATGGGGCAGGACCCTCGGCGATGTCCCCAGCAGTGACACAAGGCATGCGGGGGACGATGGCAGTGCCACCCTGAGCGGGCACCCACCCTGTGTCCTCCATGATGCAGCCCAGCCACGAGTCCGGACACCGGCAGTCCCCTGGGAGGAGAGGAGATGGGCTGGGGGTGCCAGCTGTCCGGCTGCTGGCTTGGTGTCCCCACAGTGTCCCTGCAGTGTCCCCATCCTGCTCCCAGGGGGGGTGGCAGGTACCTGCGGCCGTGCGGTGCTTGTTCCACATCATGCCCACGTTCTGCCCCAGCGTCTGCGCCAGCGTCACCGCCATGGCCGCCACGTTGCCGTACTGCACCGGAGGGACGGGGGAGTCACCGGAGGGACCCCCCCATTCCCAGCCCGCTCTCATGGGGGGGTCTCGCCGCACCCACCTCGTTGACGCCCCCGGCGCGGGCAGGCGAGCAGATGCCGCCCACGAAGGCGGTGCCGCTGCGGCTGCTCTGAAACGTCCGACCCCTGCGAGGAAGAGGACGGTGGGGACGGGGGACGGCAGCTCCCGTCCCCGGGGAGGTGACACGGCTGCGACGCTCACGAGAAGAGGTGGACGGTGTCACTCTGCTCCGCTGGTCCCTCGCGCCGGTACTTCACGAACTCATTCAGGGTCTCCAGGGAGTCTTCCCCCATCCGGATCCGGTCTTCCGAGGCCCACGTCTCCATGGCCACCAGCACGATGCGGGTGTTGAGCTGCTCCTTGTAGATCTGTGGGGATGAGGGGACAGTGCTGAGCATGAAACTCCTCCCCGGGACAAACCCACCAGCTACCGGCGACAAACCCCTGGGGGGCAAAGCCCCAGAGACAAACCCATCAGGTGCCAGGGACCGACCTGCTGGGGACAATCCCACCCAGGGACAACCCTCCCAGGGACAAACCCACCAGGCACCAGGGACAAACCCTCTGAGGACAAACTCCCTGGGGGCAAATCCCCCAGGAGCTGGGCACAACCCCCACCCCCGGGACAATCCCCTGGGGACAAACCACCAGTGGGACAAACCCACCGGGTGCTGCAGACCAAACCCCTGGGGACAAACAGCAATAAAAAAACAGTGGGACAAACCCCCAAGGGACCCCAACCCCCCGGGGATAGATCCCCCTGGGACAAACCCAGCAGGAACCAGGGACAAACTCCCTGGGGACAAACCCACCAGCTACTGGGGACAGTCCCCTCAAGGGCAAACCCTCAGTGGGACAAACCTCCTAGGGACAAACCCACCAGGTGCTGGGGAGAACTCCCTTGGGACAACCTCCCCCAGAGACAACCCCCCCCCCCAGGGACAAACCCTCTCACCATGTCGGCCAGGTTGACCACGGACTTGGCGAAGTTGCTGGTGAGAACCACAGACTTGCGGAGCTGCAGGAACTGGGGGGGCACCAGGGGCCAGGTTGGGCCAGGGGGGCCACCCTGACCCCCCACCCCCCCAGCTCCAGGACCCCCCGTGCTTACCAGCTGATGGTCGTTCACCACCGCCAGCTCGATGTACTTGGTCTCACTGTGAACCGTGTGCTGGGCTCGGCGTACCTGCCGGCAGGAGCCCACAGCTGAGCCAGCTCCGGCAGGATCCACCTGCCGAGCCCCAGCAAAGGGGCTTTTTAACCCCTTTTGTGGCTGCTCGTGAGGGATAGTTGGGATGCATGGAGGTGGGGAACGCCACCTGGGTGGGCTCGGGGTGGATCCCCCCCAGCATTGCCAGTGGGTCCCCAGGGCATCCCCGAGCCCACGCAGGAGCATCGTCCTGCAACCACATCCCCAGCACTCACAAACCAGCCCGGCTGCACCCACGGCAGAGCTGTGCCATGGGCAAGCGGCCATCCTAGCGAGGCTGAGCCGGCAGCCAGACACCAACTGGGGTCAAGCGTCCTTGTCCCCTGCCCCATGTCCCCCATTGTCCCTGCTAACCTGCCGCCGCCACCGCAGCTTTGGTAACCCACCCGCGATGGGCTGGTTCAGCGCAGGGAAGAGGCAGCCTGGAGGGAAGGGACAGAGCTGGTGGGGCACAGGACACGGGGCCACTGGGGCCACCGTCACCAGTCCTCAGGGACGAGCGCCGGCTCTGTGCAAAGGCTCACCCGGTCCGGCACAGCTGGGGACACGCTGGATGACGTGCGGTCGAAGGCCCTGCCATGGGGAGATGAGTGTCACAGCCACACGTGGACGTGACAGTGTGGAAGGGGGACCGCCACGTCCCTGAGTCCCCAAGGCTGTCCCCGAGCCACAGCCAGACCTGTAATGCTGCAGTGGGGAAACTGAGGCAGGCACATGGCAGGTCCCGGTGCCACCACTCACCTGCCCGTGCTCAACGCCCACCTGGGGCTCGATCAGGTAGGTGGCTCGGCCGTCTGAGAAGACCCCGCTGCAAAGAGAGGGGGGGTGACAGGTTGCAGAGGGGTGCAGCCCCCCCCCACAGCCCCCCTTTCGGCCCGCCTGGTGACGGGGGGTACTCACCGCAGGCCGTGGCAACTGGAGAGAGCCACGAAGGAGTAGGGCTGCCCCCGGATCCGGCCCTGGTAGTAGCAGTGCTCCCCCGCACCCTGCCACAGCGGGGAGAGGCGGCTGAGCCAGACGGACCCTGCCCCTGCCCCTGGGTCCCATCCTGCCCGCTGCTGCGCAGGCAGCTGCCCCCCTCACCAGCATCCCCAGGAGCCCGCATCCCCGGGCTGGCGGCTCTGGGGTTCGCTGCCCCTCACCCTTGGGGTGCGCCTGGCACCCACGGCACGTGGGTGGGCACCCACTGCTGCCCGGGGCAAGGCTGGCAGCGTGTGCCAAAGCATCCTGGGGATCACCCATCACCAGCACCCACGTGAGATGCATCCCCCCATCCCCCACTGGGGCAGCACCCTGATGCCTGGGCTGGGCACCCCAGGGGCAGGGGGGGCATCCCAAGACCACCCAGGTGGAGATGCTGAGCTGCTGGTGGCCACTCCTGGGCTTCTGCTGGAGTTACAAATTTGCCACCGTGACCCCAGCGCTGGCACGGCACGGCGCGGCACGCAGCTTACCGTGCTATGGCTGCTGTTGCTGCCCGTGCCGACGTGCCGCTCCACGTAGTGGGATGCGAGGAGGTGGCTGCCGGGATCAGGTGGGTGGGTGAGAGGCCACAGCGGTGGGGAGGAAGAGGAAGAAGAGGAGGAGGGAGATGGCAGCAGCCGTGGCCCTGCCGGCAGCACCCTCATTGTGCACCCACCCACGCACGTGGCATCACCCTGGTGCGGGAACCCCCACTTTGGGAGGGTGCTGGCACCCCACAGGCCCCTCTTCCCCCCCACCCCCCCAGCTCAGCTCCGGTACTGGAGCTGGGATGGCTCCACACAACCCACCCCTGTCCCCAAGGACCCCTGACTTCTCCACCCCCTCCCTCCTGCTGGGGGACAGTGACAGCCCCATGGCAGGTGCCCCCGGCCCCACAGTGGGTGCCCCCCACCCCGCTAAGACCCCCGGAGCTGCTCACTGGTTCAGCTGGAGGTCGAGGGTGAAGGCCGAGCCGAAGGCGCGCACCACGAAGCTCACCTGCGCCAGGTGCAGCCCCTGCAAGAGAGCTGGAGCCGTCAGCTCCCCCGCACCAGCCCCCGAAAGAAAATTAAAAATTAAACTAATAAAAAAAAAAAAACCAACCCAAATATGCGGCCTCTAAAGGTGCACTTTTATTTTTAACCTCCCAAAATTCAACGTAAAGGAAAAAAGCTGGTTTTTTGCCCCAAGATCATCACTCCTGCAGTGCCACGAGGGCACCTGCATCCCATCGCCCACCTCCTCAGGAGCCATATTTGGGTAGGGGTTGCCAGAGCATCACCTCCACCCCCAGCGGGCCCGGCTCAGCCGCGGCAGTGCCGAGCCGGCGTTTCACCCGCCCTGCGGCGCCCGTCGCTCCTGACCTAATTCCTGCCAGCGGCAGCGGGAGCCGTGCTCTGCGGTGCCCGCCTGAGACCCGGCAAACTCACTGCATGGGTGAGGGTCCATCACCACCAGCATGTCCCCCAGGAGCCCCAGGGCTTTCCACTGGGGGGAAACGATGGCCAGGGAAAGCCAAACCTTTCCTAGGGTGCCCCATCCCCTTGCTGAGACCCCGGGCGCAGCTCAGGACAGTGACATGGGGATGAGGACCCGTTTGCCACCATGCAGCACCCCGAGGAGGGGACGTCCTGGGCCAAGACTGTGTCCACCGAGTCAGGCAGCGCGGCCAGGAAAGGCTCACTGGAGCTCCGCCGGTGCTGCCGCTGGGACCGAACTGCAAATTCCCCGGGATCTGCAGCCGCTCCATCCCCCCACCATGCCCTGGCTTAACACCTCCCTAAAATCCCGCCAGCACTGGCGGCGGCCCGGCCACCCACCGGCATTTTCCGGCATCCGGTGGTTTTACTTAATGCCGGGTTTAAATCACCTTTGCGGCAATTGCAGCTCATTATTTCACTTTTTATCCGGCAAGGATGGGGGGGATCGATGCGCGCCAGCCTCCGCAGCCGCCACTGCCTCTTTGAAAGCATCAACCCCCTCCCCGTGCCGGATGGGACGTGTGTGCCGGCTCCCCGAAATGCCAGGCAAACCAGCCGCCGGTCCCGGGGTGAAGGTCGCCGGCCAGCGTGGATGCACCAAGCCCAGGGTGGGAAAACAGCTGTGGCTTGGGGGGTGGCAACGGGTGGGATGCATGGGGCTGCTCCCACGTGGCCTGGATCCGTCCTCCCTGGCGCCGGAGCCATGAGCCCATTCATTCTGCAGGAGACCTGCCTGCTGCCTGCCTGCCCGCTCCCATTTCATCTCTCCTAACACCCGCGCGCGCATCCCCGGTACCCAGATTTAATGGGATTTCGGGGCACACATCGATGCCCCACTGGGGAGGGGAACAGCGGTGGTACGGTCCCCGGGGGGATGAAGGCCCCGGTTTAGGATGCCGGTGGTCGCGCACATGCTGGGGTGCAGCCGGGCCGGCCACGGCAGCTGCCGGGGGACATGCCCACCCACCCAGGGACCCCCAAAAGAGAGCAGATGGGGGGGGGGGTGCAGTTCACTTACAGGGCCTCCTCCTCCTCCTCCTCCAGGCTCATTCCTGACCCTGGTGTCCAGCTGATGCTTCTGGACTTCTCCTCCCGAGCTGTGCCCCACCAGCCTGCTGGGGTGGGTGATTTGGGAAACGACCCGCCCGTCCTGCCATCCGGCCCGGGGGAGCCTCCGCTGCAGCGAGCCGGCCTGCGCGGCGGGACCTGTGGGCGAGGGGAGCAGGTCATGGTGGCCCAGGGACGGCTGGGGACACGGGGGGCTGGGGACAAGGAGGGATGGGGATAGGGATGCACTCTAGGGTGACCCAAGTGTGGCACTGCATCCCCAAGGGGACACCCCTGTCCCGGAGGGAATACCCAGGGGACATGGAGGGTGGGTATGGGGACATGTCCCAGGGTGGATGGTGGGTGATATGGGGGGGACACCCAGGTACGGTGGTGCGTTCAGGAGGGGACACCCAGCAAGCACAGGCTGGGGGGTGCCTGGGGGACGTGGGGGACCAGTATGGGGACACATCTGGGAGGGGAAGCTCAGGGGGCCTTGGACACAGTGGCATGTCCTGGAGGGGACACCCAGGACACACGGGTGGCTGGTAAAGCGATGCATCCCACAGGGGGGCACCCAGGGGACGTGGGGGACCCAGAAACGCCATTGCACCTAGAGGAAGCGGGGGGAGGTCTGGGCACAGCAGCGCATCCTGGAGGGGACGTCCAGGGGACAGGGAGGGCCGGGATGGGGACACCTCCCGAGGGTACGTCCAGGGGATATGGGGGACTGGGATGGGGACACGTCCCTCTTCCAGCCCTCCATCACCCACTGGGACACCTCCTGAGGGGGCACGGAAGGCCTTTATGGGGGACACCCCCCAGGGGGGACACGGAGGGGACAGGAGGGCTGGTGTAGGGCCACCTCCAGAGGGGACACCCAGGGGACACCAGAGGGCTGCTATGGGGACACCTGCCAAGGGGACGCGGAGGGCCGCTATGGGGACATCTCCTCGGGGGACACCCAGGGGACAGGGGAGCCGATATGGGGACACATCCCAGAGGGGACCTAAGGGGCGGCTATGGGGGGACACCTCCCGGAGGGGACACCCAGGGGACACGAAACGGCGGGGCGGGGGGGGGCCGCT
>NW_010972580.1:272783-323886 GCF_000737465.1 Haliaeetus leucocephalus | reverse complement strand
GTACTTCATCCTTAACTGGTCCTGGATCCCCAGCCAGTGCCAGTGTTGCTGCAGGACCCCAGCTCTGGATGGAGCCCGGGGTCCTGTGGGAGGATGCTGAAACAGGGGTGCCAGCACCCACGGCACTTGGGGAAATGGGTCAATCCTGGTCCATCACTGGTGGGTGGGTGGGTGCTGTGGGGTCCCCACCCACAGCCAGGCACAACCCTCAGGAAGTACCAGAAACAAGGACCCCCTCTTGGGTTGCCCCAATTTGGGGGGATGCCGCAAGGCCACATTCTCAACCTGGGGATAGCAGAACAATTTTTTTGGGAAAAAACCCCAATAAACACCCATTGATCTTGCAGCAGGACACAACTGTGGGATGGGGGGGTACAGCACCATGGGAGGGTGATGTCCAGCCCCACGGGGGGATGCAGCACAGCTGGGGGCACCCACGGGAGGGACTGTCCTGGGTGGCACACGGGGGCTCTGAGCCCTGAGATGATGGATAGTCTGACCAGCACAGGGGGGACACTCATCCCTCTGTCGCAGAGGGGGGACTGGAGGTGGGACAGAGACCTCCTGGAGATCATCAGCTCCAACCTCCTGCTCCCTGGGGGTGCTCAGGGCCATACCCCGGCAGGTGCTGGGTGTCCCCAGGGGTGGCGACGGGCAGCCCCTGCCTGCGTTTGACTGGGGGACGAGGGGCACGGCTCAGCCACCATGGTGCTCCAGAGCGGTGGGGGAATTCAGGCACGTCGGTATCCCCCAGCCCATCCCAGAGGCTGGCTGCCCTGGGAAGGCCCCAGAGCCCCCCCAAAAGACCAAGCCAGGGGTTCTGAACCCCCAGTTTTGGATCCCTCACCCTCCTCCAGGACAACTCATCCCACATTTAAATCTGTGACCCATTTTCCATTACCACTCCAGCCAAACCCCTCCTGTGCCACCTCAGATCAGGCTCCAGCTCCCTCTCTGTAGCAGCCAGTACCCTGGGGGGGCTCCCCACATCTCTCAGGGGCATCATTGCACCCCCCCTCCTCCCAGCACCTCCCACAGCCGTGATGAGCCCAGGGAAAGGATTCCCTGCACATGCCAGCACCCAATCCCTCCCCACGGGGCATCAGGGAGCTACACCAGTGTGTGTCCCCCTCTCCCTGTGGACCCCCCCTCTTTTCCAAGCACCTTCCTCCAGACCCCCTGCACCTGCTCCCTTCTCCCCCCAGGACTCACATGCCCACTGGTGACAAAAGCCTTTGGGTACCCCCTGGCAGCTCAAAGCCACCCGTGAAAGCACCAGGCTTGCCTTTGCCAGGAAGTTTGTTGAGCGTTTTAAGCACGGTGGTGCAATGGGCCCCCTCTCCACCCATGCCAAAAAACACCTTGACACTCTTGTTAACAGCAGCCACTTTGGTTTTCAACACTTTTGTGCAAAAGTGGGGGGGGCAGAA
Organism: Haliaeetus leucocephalus; assembly: GCF_000737465.1. NCBI lineage: Eukaryota > Metazoa > Chordata > Aves > Accipitriformes > Accipitridae > Haliaeetus > Haliaeetus leucocephalus. The sequence continues at coordinate 322,456 of NW_010972580.1, read as the reverse complement.
GCATTTAGAGGTGGAGGGCAGGGCAGGACATGGCAGGGACATGCCTGAGGTTGGGGAGCAGGGAGGGGGATAAGCCCCAGCCCTCCTCCTTTCCCCTCCCCAAGCTCTGCCGCTCACCTTGTTATCATCGCTTTGCAGAGACTTAACGAACTGAAACCTGCAGCAGCCCAGGGATGGAAGGAGGGCAGGTTTGTCTCAGCCTGGTTTTGGCAGAGAGGAGCTGCTGTGGGGTCACGCTCAGCTTGGGGGGCTCACATCCACCCCCACCGCATCCCCCCCACCCCGCGTACTCGGGGGCTGGCACACACGTGTGCAGGGAAGCATCTCCCACGCTGGTTTTGTCAGACAGCTGCACAAGGGAACAGGCTCCAGGAAACACCGATTGTCTCCTTGGCCACGCTGCAGCAGTTCCCAGCACTTCCAGGGCAGACCTTGCCTGGATCAGCCCCACACCTCCCTCCGTGAAGCTCGGCATGGGGCAGGCAGGGCTTCGAAGCTGTGACCTGCTGCCCTCAGGCCTTCATCTTTCTCCACGCAATAATTAGCCACAAACGCAGCAACAAGGTGAGGAACCTGCGGCATCGAGCACAGCCCAGCTGATCCAGCATCTGCTCTGCACCTTAGGGAGGTCTGCAAGGTTGCCAGCCCAAGGGTGACAACCTCTCCCAGCACTCTCCTGGTGGTCCTCAGGACCACAGTGAAAAAGGGCATCAGTGCTTCACAGGAGGGGGTCTACACCAGATGACAGCAAGCGTATCTCCAGCGAGAACATCTGACCCAAGGCCTGAAGGGTCCCTGAAGTCCACAAAGCCGTTCCTACAGTCCCCAAGACCAGGGACCCCCATGATGTAGGTCACTGGTCAACATCAGGAGGGGGCAGGCAGCACCCAGGGCTCCCTCTCCCCTCCACAGAAGGGCCAAGCTTGGTGAAGGACAACCAGTGTCAACCCCCATCGAGCTGATCTCCTAATGCCATCTCTCCTAACGTCCCAGGGAAGATCAGTCTCCTCCATTGAGCAGCACTACCATGAGGTAACCCAGTCTCAGCAGAGGACAACTGACCACCTCGAGTTTTGGCCACATCCGCCAGTGGATCTGGAGGGACCCATTCCTAGCTCACCATGCAGGCCAGGTCACCCCTCTGCTGTCTGAGGGGCACAGAAGAGCTGGTCTCTCCCTCCAGGAGACCGAGCACATCCAGATGTTGGCCAGTTGGTGCACCAAGCCCGTTTCTACCTCTCTTCCAGGGATTATCCTCCACCTGGGACAGCAAGCAGCTACAGGGACATGTCCACAGCAGAGTCCCATGCCTGGTGTGGTTCAGCTCCTGCAGCAGCATTGCTCAGCCCTTTGTAACCTGTATAGAGTCTTCATTAGGTAAAGAAGAATCAGTTTGGCTGTTGCACTGCAGAATTATTTAGCTCAGGAGGAACTAAGTCTCTAGGGTCAGGCCTCCTGCTCACAGCAAGGCTACCTTATCCAGCTGCTCAGGGCTTCACTTCAAGCCTTGAGCAAAGGAGGATGGTTGCCCTTCACGCAGGACTTGAGAAATCTCCAAGGATGGACAGACCCCACTGCTCTGGGTGCCTGGCCCAGGGCTGTCCCACACTCCTGGGCAGGGAGCCTTTCCCAACCTGCACCTTGGAAGCCCCAGTTTGGGACACCTGGCACCACTGAAAGGTTGGCTCCATCCTACTTGGAACTGTCCTTCAAGAAGTGACAACCTCAGCCTCCTCTTGGCAAGGCCAGCCCAGCCCAGCCTCCATGATCTCTCCTTGGCCCCATGCCCAGGCGAGGTCCATAGTCTCCAATGAGTGCTCTCCAGTTTCTCCACATCCCTCTTTACCTGGGGCCACCCCACACACGGCCACCACCGCGCTGGGTACAACAGCTTCCCACAGCCTGCTGACCACATTCCTAGGACAAACCACACATGGGGTGATGTTATGTGACCAGAGCCACTGCTGCCCTGTATTCAGCCTGGTGCCCACCATCATCTGCACATCCTTTCCAGCAAGGTTTCTGCCCAGTCATCACCTAGCCTCTACTGATGGACTTTTCACAAGATTTTGAGTTGGTTATGCTTAGGTCACCAGACAAGTTTTACCTGGTGCACAGCCAAGCAGGATCTCATCTTCCATTTTATTTCAAAGTTTAAAAGTTTGCTAAAAAAACCCCAACTTAGTACCAGTTACAAACATCCGTAAATACTCAAAGACATCCAACAAAACCCCAAATCACATCAACACAGATCTCACCCCCAGGGCCCCCCTCCCCACAGACTTTGCACCTCCAAGGACTGGGTGAGAGGAGGAACAGGCCATGCTCTCAATCTGGAAGGGCAAAGAGCATATTGCTGCAGAAGAGATACTTCCAGAGAAAGACTATCCTGTCAGCAGCCCACTGAGGAGTTAAAGAAGGAAGCTATTGGCTCTAAACATTACTGGCAGTGAGGAGGGAAGATTCCAGTCCCTCGCACAGCCAAGGACAGTGAAACCACCTCATCACCCATCAGTACCCAACAGGAGAGCTGCCCAGGTTGTCTGCAGTGTCTGGAGACCACTGTGCAGCCAACAGTCCTCGCTCTGGTTCTCGGCTGTACCTCCTGTTCCTGAGAGGGAGGGTGGCTTGTTAAATTCCTTTCCAGCCACTTCACAGCTCCCACTAAGGGCCCAGAGAACAGCCAGGAGGTGGTTTTAGCTAGTCCAGCTGCCAAAAAAGGTCTCGAACATAGGGAAAGAGGTCCCTTTTGTCTCTGTGCAGCAGTTCCGGCAGTTCTTGTCCTCTTTGTCTGCCCAGGCAAGCTCTGACTTCTGCTTCAGGACCGAGCAGAGCTGAGACTCATACCCACTGTCCTTTACATTGACATGTGTCCTTTGGAGCAAGTCCCTGTCCACAGACTGAATCCTGCCATCCTGGACACTCGTTAGTGTGGAGAGCAGCTGGACATCCCAGTCTGACTCAGAAGAACTTCTGCTGAAGTCATGATCAGCCTGTGCATTATGTGGAAGAGGCTGAAGGAGCCCGGGGCATGGAGCCTGCTCTGTGCTGTGGCCTGGGAGGTCAGGTAGTTCGGGTGCTATTTTTTGTGCTGCTCTGACACAGAGCAAGCAGCAACATCTGGCTTCAGCCACAGGCAATTTTGGAGAGGGCAACTGGCCAGTAGGACAGCTGGTCTTGCTCATTGTGCTCTCCAGTTCAGGACTATTCACATTTCTGTGTGTGTTTTCATTCTCCCCTCCGAGCTGCTTCCCTTGGGAACTCACGTTCACTCTGCTCCAGCCACGCTCGCTGACAGTGCTGGCTGCTGCAGCCTCTGTGGGATCAAAACCCACAGACACAGCTTCAAGGGAACCCGGCCGTGATGCAGGGTCCCCAGGGTTCCCACAGGGGCACAGGTCCAAACCAAGGGAGCTACGAGGTCTGTTGGAGAGCTTTGTGCTTAGGGGCAAGCTGCCAGCCTCCACCACACCAGGCAAGCCTGGCTCAGACATCTGTCCCGCACTCTGTCCACCCATCCCACCATCCACTGGGTTTGTCTGCTTAGACGGAGAGAGGTCACTACCCAGCTCCAGCCTGGGCTTCTTTCCTACCTGGGTGCTCTGTCTGGAGGAAAGCCGGCGTTTCCTGGAGGCAGGCAATGCTTGTAGAAGATGGCCGATAGACCCAAGCACTTGCTGTTTATGAGGTTCAGATGAAGAAGCAATTGCCTCTCCAGCATGAGTGGCTGCTACGTAAGTCCTCCAGCCCAGGTCAGGAGCCAAGCCTGAATCTGTATCCCCCACTGCAGACTCCTCCGTGGCGCCAGGCACAGCACAGACCCCTCTGGTGAGTTCTGCTCCAAGAGGCAGCCCCAGAGAGCTGTTCTTAGACAACCCCCCTCCTTCTCTGGGATTACTGACCCTGTCCCTGGGCAGGCAAGGGGAACATCCCTTGGTCTTCAGGCCATGATCACGCTCAACATCAATTAACAGTTCCACAGCACCCTGCTTAGGCTGCTCCCTTTGCTTTCCCAGCTCTGCTGTCAGCATCTCAATTCCTCCAGTAACTTGTGCTTGAGGCGCTAAGTGTTTGTCTGTCAGGCAAGACCGAGGTACCCTGAGAAGAACCATCAGTTAATGATCACTCTCTAGGCCTAGTAACACCCTCCCCCCAGTGAGATGAAGTGTTTTTTGCAGTGCAGGGTGTTTGAAGCCCTTGCTCAGGAGACAGTAAGAAATTTTAGACCGGTGAGGCTCAGCAAACAGCGATACTGCTGCTGGCAGAGGAGATGGGCAGCACGAGTGCTCTCTCAGCCTTCTCAACAGCCCAGGGCCCAGGCACAGGAGTGCTACAGAACAGCAGGGTTTGTGTCAGATGCAGGGAGAGAAGATATGGGCTCAGCTGCCCTTTCTAGTTTAAGAGGCACTAGAAGTCCACGGGGAGTTTCCCAAAGCAGAGAAGACACAGAAATGCAAGAAGAACATCTCCCACAGCTCATCTAAACCTTGCCTGGCAGGTGCCAGGTTGATCCTGCAGTCAGCTACAGCCCTCTGCTCCCCACTGGCTGATTGCCTGGCAGAGGGCATGAGCTAGGGACCAGTACCACAGCAGCACCGAGACTCAGGCCCTGTTTCCATGAGTGTGCTGTGTGGCACCATACTGCTTTTCGGCTCCAGGAGTTACCAGACTTGCAAAGACTTACTTGGCTGACTGCTCCACAAAGTTGTTGGTGAGCTGCGAGATGACATGATCCACAGGGGCGTACTGTGAGTCGTCCAGTGCAAACCGCTTGTGCTGGGAGCTCTGGAGATGCTGGAAGGTGGCAGAGGCCCTTTTAGCAACACTTATCCTCTGATGGGAGGGAAATTTGCAGTAACAGCCACTTCCCACAGCCTAACAGACTAGAGAACGAACAGCCTTTTCACAGAGCCGTTGTTTGGAAGCAGATTTGGGAAACATAGGCAATGCTGTTAACCCCAGTTGCTTACAGTGAGTATTCTGTTCCCATAGACACCTGCTGATGAGAAGGTTGTCTCTATATCTAACAGCAGCCTACAGCTTTCCCCAGCAGCTAGTAAAAATGCAAACTCCAAATGCAGTCTATCACTAAAGGGTGGGCTCTGAAAGCCACATTGTTTGGCATCTTCCAGGAGATAAAAACCCTCTTCCCACCTTTTTAATCAGCCTGTGCCCCCCGACTGCTCTGGAATAGGCTTCTTGCCTTACAGATCAGGTAGCGGGATGATCCCTAAGGCTCTCCTAGCCCCAGAGATGAGCACGTCATGCTCCAATCTTCAAAACCATTGTTTGCATACACCAGAAGTTCAGAGCACAGCTATACTATGGTTTTCATCTATGGGGCTGATCCTACGAGATACCACGAAGGCTGTGTGTATAGCAATCTGCCTTCCTTCCAAAATGATTCGTACTGATAATGGGCACATCATGATTAACTAAGCTGCTGAGTGGCCCCTGTAACTTTTGCAAGGAACCAGGTCCCAGGGGAGCCTTTACCTTCTGTAGCTCTTCAAAGGTCTCTTGGCAGCACTCACAAAATCCCCTCTTTTTCTTTGGCACAGTGACTGGTGTGGACTGGGGGGTCTTCTCCCCCTCGCTGCGCATCGGACAGCCTTCCACACCCCTGCAAGGTAATAGCAAAGATCTTCCCTGCCCTCACTTGATAGCATCAGCAGGTACCCAGCTGCCTGCGTAAGGGCCAGGGAGGCAGTGCTGCCTTTTATAACTACAGCTGTTTAACCCAGAACAGGGCTCCTTTCACCTGCACCCAGAAGGCAAGTGATTCTCTAAATCCCAGGAACCAGCAGGGCAGCAGTTAGCAGAGAAGTTGGGTTAAAAACTTGTACAGAAGGAGCTACAACCTACCTGGCTCTGCAAGAATTAGAGAGGCTTTTCAGAGGCTCAAATGGGCTGGAGCTTTTGGGTGCCAGGAAATTCAGGTTGGGAAAGCTTTTGAACTGGTGATGGAAGGGTCGGAATTGCCTGAAAGCAGCAGATCAGGACATCAGACTTCTAGCAGTGATAGCATGGTTAGAGAGCTGTCCCCCCCTCAGAGGAGCTCAAGGTGCTGTCTCATTTATGATGGGATACTGACCATCGCTGTCCTTTCATTTGGCTGTTCCAGAGATTTCCCATTTCCCACTGGAAGTCCTAAACCTGATTCCCAGCAACAGCACTGATGGCGGGGATGTTTTGGACAGAAGGCAGGCTTGCCTGCTCAGGTAGAAACCCACCTTTTGCCTCCAAGGCACATCAGCAGCAGCCAGTGCAGTATTTTCAGCTACACAGCAGCATGGGAAAGTTTTGGTTCCCAGATGACATCTCCCTCTTCACACTTTATTGCATGCAGCAAGTAAAACCTAATATTTGACTCTGCAGCTGCCTTAAATGTTGTCTTCAGAATAATTAATTAATGCTCTGGACACCGTTAGAGTTACAGAGTTGTTAGAAACACCACAGAGATCAGATCCCCTTGTGCTGGATGCTGTAATCAAGTTACAGGCCCTGACCTCATGTGTTTCAATCTCTTTCCTCATTTCAGAGGACTCAAGCAGATTAAGTGACCTGCCAAGGATCACAAACAGAATCCGAGCAAGGAAGTAAACTCTGTTGTCAAGTCTCGTTTAACACCTTTCCCCCCCGCCCCTGACATATGAGCCACCTAGATTGTTTCTCTATACTCCATTTGCCTCCCTCTAGGAGAGTGTCAGCTTCCCTGTAACAGGTTCTTCAAAGAAGCCACGCTTTGCCTTGCGGACAGAATATTCACTGCAAATAAAACCAGTAAAGGACTCCTTCCGTGGAAGCCCCTGAAGTTTTAAGGTGAAGGCATGATGTTTAGAAAGACCTCATTTACCTGCTCTGGTCTTCAACCTTCAGAAAAGGAGGCTTCAATTTTCCTGCTTGAAAGAAAGCTGGTTAGAAGTTGCCCTGGCCATATTCCCTACTTATTCATTCATCCCCCAACAAAATGGGGCTACAGAGCCAAGCTCATCAGTACTTCTGACACCCACAAATGCCAAGTGATGGCTAAGAGCAGCCAAAACAGCTCTTTGGGTAATCTATGACAACTCCCACCTCCGGAGTATTCAGTAGGGTGACCAAACCCTAGAGGCAGCCCAAACGTGGACTGTTTCTGCCTTTAAAGAACATCCAACTAAGCCCTTTGCATCTTTAATGTCTACTCAGTCTTATCAGCCAGTGGCCTAAGCCCAAGCCTCCAATTCTGATCTGAATCCTAAAAACTGTCACACATCCTCAACACAACATGCTGCCAAGCACAAGAGATGAGTTTATAAGAAAGAAATTGCAGCAGCAGTCGCACAAGCACAGAGCTCTGCATCAACCCTTCCAGCACCTTTTTCTCCATTTACCTTTACACACCAGCCTGGAGTTCAGAATGGCTCAGGCCAGGATAGTTAAGTCAAAGCAGTAAGAGCTGCTGGAGACAAACCAACATGCTACATAGGCAAGCCTAGCACGAGAACGCTACTCAAGAGCAATATCTGGCCTTTGCTTAGTCCCTGAGGAGGGCAAACAGCAGCTATGCTTCCTGCAGAGGCATAATGTATATTAAGGGAGCAGAAGAAAGCCTCAGCAGTGCATTCAGGAAAAGGTTTTCAGAGCCCAGCTGGGAGAAGAGGCTACCAGCTCCCTCCTGTCTCACAGGTATGTTCAACTCACAAGTGATAACATTATGCTCAGCCTGAAAATCTGAATACAGATATGGTTAAGAAACAAATAAACACCAAGGTATTCCCACAGGGCATCTGCTTGACCCTGAAACCAAACCTCCTTTGCCTCCCTTGTTGCCTCTGAAGGGCAGTGTTTTGTTTTCTTGTGTTCGCGGCACTCAGTGCTATTTTCTCCAAAGAAATTTTAACCTCATCCTCCAGAAAGGCTGAGTCCACCTCTCCTCACCAGTTAGATCCTTGAGCCTCATCCTGAACCTACATCAAATGTGCTGTTACGTCACTAAAGTAGCTATTTAAGTACAGGATCAATTTTTCCCATGTAAATGCTGCCACATGCTTAGCACTTCTGAAAGCAAGGCCATGTTTAGGGCCCTAGATAAAACTCAGACTGGTGCGCAGGTCCTGAGCTCTCAAGGCAGAGTGCTGAACAGTGACAAACGGTTCAGCTGTCACAAGTCCCCAGGCATGGTTCAGAGTGTGCCACAAAGAAGAGCTCTGAGCCTGCAGCAGACGATCTGCCTTATCCGTCAGCTTTTTGAGCCTTTTTTCACCACCTTCCCCCCGCAAACTGGAAAATAATCTTCCAAGTGTCACACACAGAATCCAGGTTGGGGTCTGCTCTGAGGTATTACTGAGTGTTCACCCTCCAAGGAGCGAAGTCAAACAAGTCACAAATTAACTTACGTCACTGGTGCCAATCTCAGTACCACAATTGGCTCTTGTCTAATTGCAGATGAGAATCTGGTTTCCCCCCCCCTCCCTCCTCCTTTGGAAGTGTTATCCCTAGATTGGTGTCTCAGCAGTACATTTCAGCCTAACAGAAGTGAGTGGGTTGTGAGGAACACGCTCTCCTCTGTAGGATGCATTATTCTTCAAAACTTCGTTCGAGCCAGTGGATTCAACGTGCAGTGCCAGCAGCACAGTTCTCAGGTGCCTCGGGATTGAGGGAGCTGCTCTGCAAACAGTTTATGGGATTTTTAAAAACACTGCCTGAAATCAAAGGCATAACATCCTTAGCTGTATTAGCAGGCTGCAGCTAGACTCAGACAAGGAGTTACAAAACCCATTCAAGAGAAACTGCCTTAACACTTGGCATATTTTGGATTGCTGAAGTTTCAGATGGATTTTCAAATTCTAAACAAGGCTTCTTCAAGTAGCTCCACATCTGAGTGTAAATAGGAGCACAACTTCCAGGCCTACCTTTGCGACATTTTGATCCTGATGTGAGGCATTTTGCCTAAAGGAAAGAGTGACATATTTAGTATGGGAACCAGCACAGGCAGAACTGTAATTACTGATCCCAGAGCAGCAAAGCAAGATTACAGCAGTCTCACCCACCACTTCAGAGCTCCTGCATCAGAGACTATATCACCTCCCCCTGATATTTTGTCTCCCAAGTTACCTAGAGTTAGTTTAAATGCAATATACAGACTGCCACTCTCTGATCTTATACCCTACCTTCTCACTGACCTCCACAATGCATTAAAAAATACTTTAGAAAGCCAGCGTACTAGTCACATATGATCTTCGTTTTACGCTTAGTCCCTTAAAGTCAAAATCAGTATTACCTAAGCTACAGATGATGTTGATAACTAACAGATGCCTCATTCTCATCTGGTTTTAGCTCCAGTTTATAAAAGGAAAAAGTCTTTGAATTTTGTCATCTCCATCAATAAACAGACGCACCAGATTGCCCAGTGTTGGATGAAAACCTAGGAGATCACCCTGCTTACTAGCCCATTAGCACTAGAGGAGCGAGAAGGACTGCTTAGAGCTACCGAGGGATCCTGAGCACCTCAGATTGGCTGGAGTTCAGTCAGTTACCTCTGTCTTCTGGCACCGTTTCCTTGCTCCCGAGGTGGCATGCAGCAGCTGTTGAGTGTATGACAACATTTCTGCACAGGTGGGATGTCAAAGAGCCGTAGCTCAACAAGAGAAGGTGAGCTGTTCCCCTCCACCGACTGCAGCACAAGTATAACTCCCCATCCTCACTGGGGAAATGCACGTAGCACCTGAGCCTGCCATCCCCTGGCAGAGCATCACCAATACACAGTTAATTTGCCCAAGAAGGCGGCAAGAAAGAGTGCTTTCTTTGAGGGATGGAACCCCGTTTTGCTCTTTCGCAGAGCTGAAGGCTAGCTTCAAGTCTCTGCAGAAACAAGACACCGTTAGGAATTTTGCAGCATGCAGACCAGACCCCAGCATTAGACAGCCCTGACAGGCTTGCAACACTGCTGCGGTTCAGCAGAGCTGGCTGCTCAGGAGCATGTAATAGCAGTGGCTGCCTCCATCATGCACCCAGACAAGCTCAGCCACGGCTGTATGTCACTGTCATTGCACACTCAGGAACCTTTTACTCCAGACCTATTATTAGAATCAGAGTTTCACCATCTGTCTTTCTCATCACCCCCTCCCCATTCATCACTGAGACGGGAAGCGCCTTCCAGCACAGATCCTCCAACATCAGCACTTCCTAATTAAAAACGACCAAATCCTGTCATTTCCATGATCTGTACTTCTAGGTCTGTTAGTAAAAATGGTCTTTTTGGAACAAATTAATGCACTGACCAAGCTATTAACATTTTCTAATATTACAGCCTCAGTATACTACAACATACTTCGTTTGCTATTGTAAATGTGACAGTAGCATGTTCTATACGTACAAGTTAATCTAATTTTTGAAGGGCAGACCTAGCTAGCCATGGCCAGGATGGCATCAGTCAAGTACCAAGTATTTCTTGCAATTTCTTCCTTCTCCTGTACCACACTTGCTACATTACTTCCGCTCCACCTGTCTCAAAAATCACTAATTACCAACAGCTAAATTTCAGCCTACAGAGAAGGATACCATCCACGTGCAAGACCTGGACTCCCCACAGGCGAGCGTTGGCGAGGATACTGCTGCCACTGCAGGTGTCCTGTACAAACAGAGAGGTTTGGCAAGGTACAGCTCAAAGCAGAGATGGCTGTGTGAGCACATGCAGCTCCAAATCTAGTTTAGAGAGATTTTCCTGTTGCCCAAGTGACAGACCATTGCGTAGCTGTTATTAAAATCAGGGCAGAAAAGGCTCAAACTCATGCTTTATCTACCCCAAATTAACAGTAGCATCTAGGTCAAATTTTTAATCTCTGCTATAGCATGAGCTCCTAAGTGGGCACTGAGATTCTTTTGGCCACTTGTGATATTAGTGAAAGGACTCCAGGGGAGCCTTTTGCCCCAGCTATGCAGCTTTAGTTCTTTCTAGGTTAAAAATTCATCTAACAATGGGTCTTGTGTTAATAATTGTCTTGTGTTTAGCACCCATACCAGCCCCAGAATCTGCTCCCTTCAGCAAGCAGAGGCTCTGGAGAAGTGGTTGGCACTGGTTCTGCACTGCTCAGCAGTACTTTGAACATACCCAGCTAGAGAAAAGCCCATCCACATACTGCTCACCTGATTCTTCATGGCCTTCTGTAGCAGTTCCTTTCCCCTGCTGATCAGAGCCTGCAGAGAAAGAAGCCAAGTACTATGTTATAGCAAAGAGCTACCAGGCAGCAGCAAGCTGAGGACAGCATGGCTGTCCAGTAAGAATGATTTCTAGTGATACCCGCTCTCTGCTGGGAAGGGAAGCCTGGCCAAAACTTCATCTCAGAGACAGCAGGACTGAGCATTTCCAGGGAATGCAAACCGCAGAGGCACCCATTAGGTCTACACTAAGCAGCTGTTCAGCCAAGGCTTAGCTTTTACTGAACAGCAGTGAATAACCCAGAGAAAGCCAAGAGGAAGCAGCAACTTAGCTTGGAGACTCTGCCTGCCACATCTCAATGGGCTGGCAGGGGTTAGGAACATCCTTGCTAGCCCTTCCTGGGAACAGAGTCTCATTTGCAAGCCAATGATTTCAGCAAATAGGTTAAGCTTTTTGTATGACAAGTGAGCTTTTTGTATGACAAGTGGATAGCGCTGTGAGCAAGGACAGGCGAACAAACACTGTGAGTGAGCGAAACCCCTCACATTAGCTCAGGCTTCCCACCTCCAGGGGGTCCAGCTCCAGCTGGCAGAGATGCCCATGGCCTAGACTGGGTTAGTAGGCTCTCCCCAAAGTCACAGCTTCCAGTGGACACCAGCGTTCAATGCAGTATGTTGGAGCTTTGGCCACAAACACTACTGACCAGAAATCCCAGCCCCGGCAGGGTGAACAGGACTTAGAGAAATCCCTTCTGGCAAGCTGCCCTTGTAGATCTCCTCCCAAGGCAATGGCCTTGCCCTACCTGTGTCTGTGAGCCCACATCCAGAGCCTGCAACTGTTTTATCTTTTCTACATTTCTCTGGCTTTTCTAGACACACCTCTGCATCAGAACAATTGCCTATTCTGTTGGGAAGCCAGCTAAACCCTCCATTTCCTCTGCCATTTGAGCAGATAACCTTGTTTACTAGCTCAAAGCTGTGACATGCATATTTGAGCAGACAATGATGTGCAGATACAAGGAGCATTGGTATGAATATGAACAGCCAGACCAGGGGGAAAAAAAAAACCAAACCCAAACAACAACACACAACACGTTTGCTCAGAGCAGGAACGAGTTTACCTTCCAACACTGGTCTCAGGTTCTACTCTATAGATCCCTTGGGCCAAACATTGAGGTGGCCTAAACCTTAATAGCTCTTACAGTGTCTGGTGGCTTCTGGCGAGATCTGGTATTGTTCCCTTTGGAGGTAGAAGGCATTGGGCTCATGGCTTTTGCATCTTCTGAAGTCATGCTGCTCTGCTTCTCAGTCCGAGTCCTGGCTTTGTCTCGTTTAGCTTCTTTGTTGCTGGAAACCACGTAGCTGATTTCTTTGCTTAGGAAGCTTTCGGTCACCTGCAGCAAGAGACGGAACAGAGCAGCTCTGAAACTGTCCAACTCTGAGCTGAAAGAGTCCTGCTAAACAAGAACTACTGTCTCTAGCTTAACCCCCCCACACACAATTAAGGGGCTGCTGAAAGCACTCATTTCTACAAGTGGTTCCTTCTTCCATTCCTTACTGCTGTCTCCCAGAAGGAGAGGAGATCCTATGATGCACAGAGAGTGCATGCCCTAGGGATACACCGCAAATAATCACCAGAACCTTCAGATTGAGACTTCCATGATGCTGTCTACCATGACCTACTCCTCAAGCAGTGGTTTCAGAAAAAAGCAATAGCTGAGAAAAAGGCCCTGGATATCACGCATGAGTGTGGAAGAGCTCTGTTCTCAAGAGAACAGAACACATTTTAGCAAAATAAAGTAGAAAGTGAACAGCTGGACAAGAAGCTCCACACAGAACAGGGCAGTAGGGAACTAGAAAGCTGAAACATACACACACCTTTGCACAGATGCTAGAAGTCCAAGGAAGAGGTGGAAAACCAAAATCTGGGATACTAACAGTAGGCTTATCAGAAACTCAACAGAAGGCAGACAGTCATGGGGCACTAACACATGGGTATGAAGCCCACAGACAGACAAAGATCTGAGCAGTCTGAAATCACGGCCGCTGAACAAGCCGGCTCTGCTGCGTTACAGAATCCCTGTGGATTGAGATCCCAGATCCACCTGTGTGAAGTACCACATGTGACACTGCAGGCTGCCCCGCAATAGTGACTTGTGTTAGGGGAGATCAAGGGGGCTGCAGACACAGAGGAGAGTAAATCAAAATCTCCCCATTGAAATAACGCTCCAGGGTGTTACCACCCCTACGTCAAAGCTAACTTCAAGACACCACATGCAAGTCCAAGGTCATAAGATGCCCTTAACTTGGTCCTGAACAACACACAGGACCTGGGTTTGGATATCACTACTGAAGAGCACAGATGGTGTCTGTGGTACAATTGAATTCAGCATCTCCACAGGAGCAAGAGGAATGAGAACTCCACTCCCGGTGGGCTGCATTTCAGAGAGGGAAGTGACCTGAGACAATGTTTGATGAGAAACTAGAGGGACAGTCAACAGGCTAAAATTATTTCCAAGTAATGTGGCAGCTATATGTAGAGAAATAACTGACTGCTGGGAGCAAGCAGTTCTCAGACTTGAAGATGTACAGCTAAATAAGAGATGCTATGAGGAGAGTGTCCCCGAGAGTTGACAGCACATCCAGGGGAGAACAGAAAGAAATCAGCAAGTTCAGCATGAAGGTGCAATTCAAAAAGGGAAAAAAGTGCAAGTCAGCTTCCCCACATCTTTACAGCCAAAACATGATCCTGGTGGCAGAGATACAGCAGCAACAAGAACTAAATGAAGATTTTACACCTGTGTGTAGCATTGAAGGATTTAAGGAAGTTTTGGGGGGCACACAAGAAATTCACCTCAGAGATTAAACAGTCTGAAAACAAGTAGCAACAACTATAAGGACGAAACTGTACCTAGGAGTTATCAGGAAACTGAAACATGAAACTGATGAACGACCAGCTGCTGGGTACAACCCCTGTCCTCAGTTCCAGCCCAGGTGACTAAAGCAATGCTACTTTTTGAAAGGGCTTGGGAGAGGATATACAGAATTAGTGAGCAATATCAGCACCAAGGAAATCTGGAGAGGCCATGAAGAATGCCATATGGATGCACCCAAATGACAGCTTCACAGAGGGAAGGGTCCAGATGGCTTTTCTGGGAAAGCCAAAAGAAAAAGCACACAGCTCCATGACAAAAGAGACTTGGCTGGCACTACCCTACTTTACTCTATGTTGAATTCCCAGAAACATTTGGAAGTCCCACAGCTTCCCTAAAAAATTAGGCTGCCACAGGCTACTGTGAGGGATGAGGGGGAACCTGGCAACCAGTTACCACTGCCCAGAAGGTGCTCCCCATGACCAGGCAACCAGTTATCACTGACTGGAAGATGCTCTCATCACCAGATGACCAGTTAGTACCTACTGGAAGGAACTCCCATCACCATAAAACCAGTTACCACCTGCCCGGGACGTGCCCCCATGTCCAGGCAACCAGTTGCCATCCGCTGGAAGGTGCTCCCAGGACCAAGCACCCAGTTACGCCTAACTGGAAGTCACTCCCACAGTCAGGCAACTAGTTACCACCGTCTGGAAAGTGCTCCCATGGCCGGGCAACCAGTTGCCACCACCTGGAAGGCAGGGGCAAGCGGTTTTCGTAGCAGCTAGTCACAAGCGGGACCGTGCTGCCTAACGACACCGTGAGGGGTCCAGAAAGACCCAGCAGCGAGGCGGCGGGGAGCAGCGAGGGGAGGAAGGCGGCAGGCGATGGAGGGCGGCCTCCTTCCCCTAGGGGCTCCCCGGCTGTGAGGCGAGGCCGGGCGCCCACCGGGGACCGGGAAGGGGAGCCGGGCGGTTGCTTCACGACGCCAAATTCAACACCGGGAGCAACGAGGGAAAACGGCAAGCCATTAAAATAGGAGAGCAGGCAGAGAAACGGAGCGAGATGGGAGGCGGGGGCCGCCTCGGTCCCCCGGGCACCCGGCGGAGGCGGCCCCGGGAGCGAGGGGAGGCCCCGGGAGCCGCCGCGGCCGCTCACCCCGCCGAGGCGCCGGATGACCTCCGCCAGCTCCCGCGCACTCCGCCCGCTCGGCAGGTCGAGGTAGAAGGACTTCCCGCGGAGCGGCCGGGGGGCGGCCGGGCCCGCCATGGCGCCCGGGGGGGGGGGCCCCCCCGCCGTTTAAATTCCCGCCCCGCCCCTAACGGCGGCGCCGCTACGGCGGCCGCGCAGGGACACGCCGCTCCCCGAGAAGGCGGCGCAGCGCGTTCGCCGCTCCTGGGGGGAAGGAACGGGGCGCTCGGGGCGGCTGGGGCGCGGCCACGGGCACCGGCGAGCCGCCCCGCCGGGTACCGCCGCTCTCTGTCTGCGGGCACGGAGAAGCCGATCCCTTGAGCTCCTCCGCTCTCCCGCCGGCGCCGCCATCAGTTTGTCCTCCGCGGCCACCGTCGCGCCTCCCACCCCTTTCTCCGCGGGAGGCCGCGTGCGCATGCGCGGCGGAGGCGGCGGGGCTCCAAGAGGGGGGCGCCCGGTGGGGAGGCGGCGGGTGGTTTCGCGGCCTGGCTGGCGGCGCGGCTGGAGGCGCTGGGCCTCGACCGCGCCGTCTACGGTGCCTACATCCAGGGGCTGCTCCGCGAGGAGGAGAGCGACGAGGAGCGGCTGGAGGCGCTGCGCGGCGTCCTGGCCGCCTGCCTGGTGAGGGACGGGGTGGGGGGGTTCCCCTGGGTGGCGGCCGCGCCGCGCCGCCCGGGGTGAGGGGCTGGTTCCGGCGAGGTGTTGCCGCCCGGTCCGCGCCGCTGAGCTTTCCGTCTCCCCGCCGGGACTGCTCCACGCCGCCGGGAGGCGACGGGCGGCCGCGGCCTCGCTGGGCCTGGAGAACCGCGGGGGACGCGCGGGAGTCGCTCCCCTGAGGCCCTGGGGTGGCTAACCGCCTTCCCCGGGGGGGTCCCCAACACCTCCGGGGGTCCTTCTGGGCTCTTTAGGTGTTCGGAGTTTGGGGGTTTTTGTTTGCTGGGGAGAGGGGTTTGTGCCGGTTTTGAGACTGATGGGAAACTTTGGCAGCCACTGCGGAGCATGGCTGTTCGTGTGGGGGAAGAAAAGGGTGGGTTTTTGTTTGTGCGGAGGACACAGGGTTCAGCCTGCCAGCTGGGTGGCTTTCTGGTAGTGCCTAAGTGTGGCGTAAGAACTGATTTTTAATGACAAATCCTTTAGAGTGGCTCACCGGTAGCTATGTTAGCTGGTGGTTGCTTGTCCAGCAGATCTCGTTCCTCGCAGCACAGTGTTGTTTTCCAGGAGTCAGGCCCTTGCATCAGGCTGGAGCTGGAGTCTGTCTCCCAGCTGGGACAGAGATTAACCAGGTTGTCAGCTGTGTGTGGGCAGAGGCTTGCTTCTCCCCCCACCCCCAAAACTTCTGGGAGAGAGTTAGGAGAGTGCAGAAAAGAATTTCTCTTCACTAGTTATCTCCTTTGTGGAGCTGCAGGATTTTTACAGTGTCTGTATCTCAGACTGTTGCATAAATGGATGTTTTGTAGTGTAAAATGTTAATAGTGAGTGCATGCTGCTGTTGATCAACAGTCTGCTCAGTGGCTATTGCTGACTTCCTCCCAAAACATCTGTATAGGAGCACAAAGCCCAAAGGGACTTGGTTGTTATAATCAGCTTTTTGTTATAGGTAACTATATCACGTAATTCCTTCTGTTCACTGACTGCGTGCCGTTTTAAATTGGTTTTCCTAGAAGACAGAGCACCTCTTTGCTGCCTTCCACCATCCCTTCCCCACCCTGGGGCACCAGCAGTAAGTAAAAGAAGCATAACTGCAGTAGTGTAGCTTTGTGCCTAAAATAATAGGAGAAGCAAACAGTGCATCCTGCTGGTGTCAGGGGCAGAGCAAAATGTCTTTGGAAAATGCTGTTCTAAAATAGCTGAGGTTAATTAACTTGCCTTCATTTCACCACCAAAGGCAGAGCCTGTGTCTGATCCTTGACCACGCCGGTTGCAGACTCACAAGCCTGAGGTGGGCCTTGCCTTTCACTGTGCATGCTCCTTCTGAGCTCTGAAGTACGTAGTGCGGTGGTTGTCCCTTGCCCCGCAGTAGGCTGCGTTATGTTCTGATATTTCCTCTTTTCTCTTTAGTGCTCAGTTACCCTTCTTGTGTGCTGCCACATGGTTTGAGAACCAGTGCAGGGTTTTTGTGTTCATCGAGTTCTGGGCTGTCTTTATCCTGTATGTGTTGTACCACAGCCCCCTTTCTTCTCTTCATTTTCTTCTTTGTGACACAGTCACAGCTGACTCTTGCTTCGTTTGCAGTTTTGAGCTGTTTGATTTTTCTGCAATTCTTGTAAAACATTTTTGTCTCTTGAACCCTCAAACTTTTTAAATTTTGTTTTTTTTAGTTGGTGCATTCTTTTTCTTTTATTTGTAGAGACTATGCTTATTTCTGTATTGACTTTTGAAACAATCTTTTATTTGGTTAATTTGGGGCCTTTCTTGCCAAGTCTTTTATCTTTGTTCTATACACAAATTCCAGGTAATTTTTTCTTTGTTTTTGACAACCCTCATGAAAATAAATTTCAGGTGACCTCTGCACTCATATCCATGGTTCCTCAGTCCTGACAATGTCATGCATTAGTTCCCTGAGTTTATTCAGATGTAACCATTTCAAATCAAGAAACTTAGAACTGAGATCTATTTCTGTTCAGGTCTTCTCTTTAAACCAGACAGAATCTGTCTCCCTTGTATTTTCCATAGTTAATTTTTGTCTGTATTTACTAACCTCTAAACCAACATCATTTCTTGTTTGTTTGGGGAATACTTGATGAAAGTATTTGGTAGTTGCATCCTCAGCTCTCTGAACTCCACCACTATTAGTAGTGTTTGCTCTTATACGTGGGGAACGAATCTCCCAGAGGCACAGAAGTCAATGCTCTGCTAGAGGTCTCCATCCAGACTGCAGTCAGATGGAAGGGTGCTACAGCAAATACCCCGCACTTTGTAGCAGAACTTCTCTTTGCTTCCTTCCATAATGGTTTAGTTTCGCCCAGGCTGCCCCGTCATGTTTATTTTCTGTTGCTTCATTCGTGTCCATTCACACGCTGTCATCTTTGTCTTTCATTTCTTCCTTTCTCTAGCTCCAAGGCTGTTTTTTCATTGTTTCTGGAATTGCTAGAACATCTCTCACTTTTGTGTTCTTCTCCCCTCATAGGCCTGCCTCCCCCGATACAGAAATACCTGATTTGTTTCTTATTGCTCAAACCCTTGTTAGAAGGTTGTGCAGGTCTTCTGCCATTCATTTTCCTTCCCACTTGCTGCCATTTCTTTATCATCACTTGCCTGATTTTCTTCCTTCTGCATACTGAAACCAGGTGCCCAAGGAGTATGTCTCTCCCAGCCTTCTCTCCTGGCTTAATATAAAGTTACTTATTGTTTTGCCAGCCTTGATTCCAGCAGGCCAGTATTCCCTGCATTCAGGGCAGCCCATCCATTGAGGACAATCCTTTTACTATGAGTGTTTCTGGCACTTAAAAACTTTCATGTCTTCCGTGTCCTTGAACCATGCTGATTTTCCTTACCTTTTCATGACTTACTGTGTGTCTGAGGGCTCAAGGTTCCCTCTGACTGGCACTTGGAATGATGTTTCGGTGCACCTCATCCTCATTGCTGGTCTGCTTATCCAGCATGTGTTCCTGTGAGGATCCCAGTGTCATCTCCCGGTGGGAGTGGGGTCGGTGGGTTCTTCCAGACCTAAACCACCCGTTTTCATACCTGATCTTAGCAGATTAGGCATCATCCTGTCCTCTGGATCTACTCTTGTTAAAGGCATGTTGACTTCTTAAAATGGAGTCTGATATCAGTGGGAATTGCAAATCCTTTGTCCTTCTGCTGTTTCTCTGATTGCAGATCACCTCCTCTCACAGCCTTGAATATCCTGCGTGTTTGTTCTTGTAGCATGTCCTCCCCAACCCGGGGACCTTGTTCTGTTGTGTGTACAGCCATGAACTGTGCTCATGATCTGGGTGCTTGGCTGCATTGTGTGATGGCTGTGTGTCAGTTCTCCTGCTGTCTGCCTGTTACACGCAGAATTTTGTGCTTAGCTGTTGTAGGCTCAGGGTAGGAGGACTTTACTCTGAGTTGCTCTTTATTTGTATTGGAGCAAAAGGTGGGAATATTTTTGTGTATGTTTTTATCTCTTTGTCTGTCCCACAGTTGTGGAGAACTCAACTTTTCTTGCTGTCCCCCATGCAGGTGAGCTTTGTTCTGCTGGATGGGTAATGTTTTCAGTTAGAATCTGTCCTGGAACTTCAAGGTGCTTTTTTTAGGTACCTGGTGCCCAAATTTTCAAGATGAGGATCCTGAACTTGATGTCTTTTTGGTGGAAAGTCTGTGTGCAGGGGATTGGTGTGCTCATCTTTGAAATGCCAATTCCTGCACACCTGGCTGTGAAAGGTGGGGAAAGGGGCAGACGGCGGAGGTCTGGTTTCTACATACCTGTATAAGAAATTCTTTTCTAGGCAGAGTTTATCAGGTTTTCTGCCTCCCAGAGCTAGCTTTTGGCATAGGCAGGGTAGGCGATGGCCAAGGCTGGCAGAACAGCTCTAGTAAGAAGTCACCATTGCTTTGCTGTTTGATTTGTCCCTGCTTGAGTGCAGTGCTGCTGCCCCAGGAGAGCAGGATGACTGTAAGGATTTGCAGGCAGTGCCCGGACCTAGCCTGAGCATTAATAGCTGCAATGCACTGGCCAGACCTGCTGAGGTGCAGGGGAAGAGGATTTCTCAGTCCCAGCTGTCTCATTCCTCAGGTGTCCCTGGCCACATAGTTTACATTTGGTATCAGCTCTCCTCAAGTGCCTCTGCCTCTCTGCTGCTGGTTTTTCCTAAGCAAACCCCATTTAGTGTTAATGAGCAGAATAAATAAAAAAATATTGACACTTTCTGCCTGTTGTACACATATGTCTTCCCACTGAAGTGCCCCTGGTTGTAACTCTTCGAAACACTTTTTTTTTATCAGGATTGTGTTTCGTGCCTGGATTCAGCTTCTGTAACCTGAACTCATGTATCAGGCAATTCTTACAGGAATGCTGTGACCGCAAGTGCTGAGATTTGGTAGAGTAGTGTGTCGCCTGTCCTCTGCTGGAACTTGAATTAAGGTGTTGATCAGTCCCCTGAGAAGCTGTACGTAGGCACTGAGCAGAGAGCTAGTTATGGTGGAGCACCACAAGCGAAGGATCTGGTGATGGGAATGCTGTCCTCGTGCTGGTTGGGTGCGTTTCCTTTCTCCTTGCAGTTTAGTCTTCCTCAGTAATGAACAACAGTGTGAATACATTCCGCTGCCACCTCTAGATTGTGTTTAATGCTCCAGGCAGGTCAAGGGGGACAAGAATATCCCTGCTGGTGGGAGGAGATGGTCTATCAGTACCATCAAAGTGGTTTCAGCTCCATACTGGCCCTGACTCAAGTTTTATCCAGTCTAGTTTATTTACTTTATTGAGATTGGCTTGGAGGTGGCCTTTGAGTAGCTTCTCTGCAGCCTTGCCCAAGAAGAGAGATGATGCTGGGCAGTAGATTTCTAGAGCAAAGATACCCTGATTGCCTTTCTTCAGTGTTTGTAGGACTGTTGCACCTACAGAGCTAGCCACTATGAAACCAGAGTGTGTTGTTAGAGCTGTATCATGAAAAGTAAACCGCTGTGGTGATACAGCATCACCTGGCGTGGTGCAGAGCTGTTGGACGGCAGCCTTGACACCTTGTGTTTGCCTAGCAGGTCAAGGCATTCTCTAGTCCTGAGCTGTGTCAACAAGTAAGTGCATTGCATGACTTGTGTCGTCCCAGGTTAACCAAAGTCCCATGTATGCATTGAATGAGTAGATGTCGTGTGAAAAGCTGTATCACTTGAGCTTATTGCTGGGTGTTCAGATTCTTTGCAGCTGGTACTTTTCATATCTGATTCATGCTTGTTTAAAGCAGACCAACTTTGTTCCAAGACTGAGAAGTCTCTTTTCCCTTACTAGGAAGAAGATCTCTTAAACGATGTTTGCAGGGAAGTAGTCGAGAAGTGGTCTGAATCTCAGATTGTTGACGCCAAAGAGAAAAAAGAAGGTAGTGTCGCTGCTCGGTGTGTCTTTCCTCGTGGTATGAGTAATTTGCAGGGCCTTCCCAAGATGAGAACTGTGTGTTCATCCTGTTAGGAGTTAACACCAATGCTGCTAATATGTTTGCAGATCTGACTTGCTTATCATTGCCATTGCTGCTTTTTTACTGTTTTGTCTTGAAATATGAAATGAGGATGAGTAGTTTCACGTTTAGCTGTCCCTAGTATTCTGCTGCTCTTTGGGTTCATAATCCTGCAGAGGAAAAGCTCTCTTTTTTTTTTTTTTTTTCCTGTAGGATTTTTTCAATTTCCTTTCACAAAACACCTAGGGCTTTCTATCCATTCAATGCTAGCAATGTAGCGATGGCAGCTAGCACTCTGATGGTAGATGCAGTTGTTATGATGTAAAATGCCTATGCTGCTTCAGTTTATGCTAGTTTGGAAAGCAGGTGTTGTTAATACAACTACAACTGCACCTATGGAGAGCTGTGCTGTCCCTTCTGCTGCTGCTCACCCCAGTACACATCAGGAAAGCATCCTTATTTTCCTCTTTCAAAATCTTCTCTTAAAACTGTCCTTTTTTTCCATAAATGCTTGTAGGGGGGGAAGCTCTGTGAGGCTGCTGCTGCTATACTAATGCTGCTCCTTTCCCAGTCATGTATATAGCCCCACTGTTTCTTTGTACCCTCTCTGAATTCATCCCTCATCTTCAGCTGTTGGCTCGGGAGCGAAGACCTCTGTCTTGTTCTTGTTCATCGGGGGAGGCTTGTTCTGGTCATTGAGCAGAGCTCTGGAGTACAATGAAGTCATATGCTGGAAAGATTTTGCTGGTTTAAGCATATTGCATGGATCAATTAGTCATCTTCCAACTGCACGGACCTAACCGTAGCCTGTGACAATGTAACATCCCTTTTGGCTAAATCCTGCTTTTTGTTTGCTTTGCTTTTTTTTGTTGGTTATGGTTGCAAACAGAATATTGTCACCGACTGATGTCATTCTAGAAGTAGTTCTCCCAGTGAGCCCTTATCGTGAGGCCTGTGTTTATATCGCACTTTTCTTGTCTAAACCTCAGCATTTCACAAATATCACTCACCTTCTCTTTATAGATGAGGTGGCTGAACCACGCAGTGGTTCAGTGGCTTTCCCTGAAAATTCACTGAAGTCTGTCCTTGGCCTAACCTTGCCTTTGGCTGGGGACAGGGAAAAGTTAGGCTATTCTGTGCATTAAATGAAATAAATCTCTCTTTTGGGGACATGTGATTGGAATTGCTAGAGCTGCTGCTGGACTCCTGCTCATAGCGTTGGTTACCCACAGGGGTTTTTCTTACTTGTCACAGAAAGAAGGTAGCAGTATGTGTCTAGGTGGTTAGAAGTGCAAGGATTTAATTATTTCACTGTGGTTCCACAAAAGGATAAATCCCCAATGACGTCAGAATAACAGAATCCTGAGGATAAGTTATTAACAAACTAAAAAGAATTTGGTGTCAAAACCCAAATGTCATTTTAAGAAACGTGCAGCAGAACTTCCATGTTGAAAGGTTAATCAGCTGTTTGTTTCCCTAGGTAGGTAGAAAAGAAAGAGTATGAAACTCATCAGCCACTTTGGGTTTTCAGAATTTCTATTTGATGTGGTTTTAAGTACGTAGTTAAACAAACATATTTAGCTGCTTTTAACCAGAAGACAATGCAATTGGGAGTAAAATGGATTTTCATTAGCAAGAGTCTTATTATTTCAAAGTTTCATCGTGAAACTTCCCTTGCTCCAGGAAAAATAGCACCTGATCATGGCTGTGTGCAGCATGGGGGAATTCCTCCTTGTGAGGAGAAGCTGGTGTCACATCACCGCATCAGACACCATGCTGGCCTGAACCATCCCCTCGGTGGCTCTTCAACAGCTCAGGCTCTCTCAAGTCTGAGACTGAATTCCCCAAAACGGCCGGCTCGCTGTGCTCTGTGCATTGACAGCACCACTAGTGACCTTGTGAGAAGGCTCATGGGAGGAAGGGAGGGGGTGAGGCTTCTCCCTTTAGCTCTGTGCATTTGACCCCGGTGACAGCTGCCTCCCTGCAGATGGGACGCAGCCTGTGACAGTGGGACGGTGCCTTTTGGGGACTGCAGATGTAGGAAGCAGCGGTGTGTGGCATCTCTTAGCTGGGACTTCACTGCTGTGTCTGCAGGGACTGACTGATGCTCTGAGTCTTCTCCTTGCCAGATGAGATCCAAGCCATCGCCAGCATGATGGAGAAGCAGGCCAAGATTGTGGTGAAGCCAAAGGAGGTGTCCCAGGAAGAGAAGCAGAGGAAAGCCGCCCTCCTGGCCCAGTATGCCAATGTGACGGATGAGGAAGAATATCCTTTTCCTGACCCAGTTGAGACTTGGTGCTTTAAAGGACAATGTTTATTAAAAATCTCCTAAACCAATGCCCTCCCAGCTTTGCAGTGCCTGGTGGGGAGAACTGGGGAAACTTTTCAGTCTTCCTTCTCCATGATAGAATAACTTCCATGGAAAAAAGCATGGAAGCTCCTAGTTTGTGGAGTGCCATGAGCAGATGCTCCTTTAAGTATGTTTCTCTGCCATTTCCAACATATGTTTGGCTGAGTAAGGTTTGCCCAGTCCAGGTGTGTTGCAGAAGAGGAGTGAATCACCTCCCAGTAGCTGTGCACAGTAGTTTATGTATTGAAGTTATGTCTTGCTTTCTGGTGAGAAAACCATGGAAAAGATCCTCTTTAGAGAGAGTATGTGTAGAGTGGGAGAATTTAAAGTTAACTCTTCATAGTGCTGAAGAACAAGTTCTTCATTGAAGAGCAAAGTTGAATAGGAGGGGAGGGAGCTGAATATGGGGGTTTGTGCTTGCCTGGTCCTTGATTGTCTGTATTAATTTTTAGCTTCTTCCTCGTGGCTTGATAAAACTATTTGACATGTTTTGAGTTAAGTGTGACTGTCTAGAGGCACAAGTTAATTACTGATGTCCATATTACCTTAATTCTCTCACTGGTGAGGATGACCAGGATGGATCGATTGCAACAGCAGTAAATATTGGATCGGAAAAATGTATCCTTTGAATTCTCAATGAGTTGGGCTTTTTGGAAGGAAGGCAGCTTCCACGGTGAGCTTCCCATCCATCCTTATCCATGTTGATACTCCCTGTTTCTTGAGGGCCACCTTTTAAGTTTGGTGATTCATTTTTCTTTTCATGTAGCCTGACCTTGCTCATAATGAAAGTCTTAAGAACCTGTAGGCAACTTGATTTTTCTAGGAAAAAATCCTTTCCTAGAGAGCATATATTTATTCTACATGACTTTTCTATTTAGAAAAACAAGCAGAGATTCCTTTTTCTTTCTTCATTCCTCATTCCCAAATTCCTTACTTGCTTGGCGAGGAAGGTGAAGAGGGGGGTAGAATAAACCAGCCCATGTGCAGCTTCACCCAGAGCGTTGTCTGCCCTTAACACGCCACCAGCGCTGTTCCGAAACACAAATGTGGAGGATGTCTTGAATGCCAGGAAGCTGGAACGGGAGCTACTGCGAGATGAGTTCCAGAAGAAAAAAGAGCAAGATAAACTCCAGCGAGAGAAGGATAAGCTAGCCAAGCAGGAGCGGAAGGAAAAGGAGAAGAAAAGGACACAAAAAGGCGAGCGGAAGCGATAGCTGGGGTTTTCCAATTGGACTCTGATGGGATAAAATTAATGACAAATATGGGGTGTGTTTAAAAAGCAGCAGAAATTCTGGGCACGTGGCTGGCGAGTGGTTCTTTGGAAGCGCTTCCTTTTTTCTTTTAAATTTAAAAAAAAATTTTTTTTTTACATAGCAGAAAAGAAATTTCAAGCACCTCCTAAACTCGAAGCGTGCCATGTGCTTGTGGTGTCAGATGTCCCAGTCAGTTATTGTGGCCAATGTCTGTACCAAAGAACGGTGAAGTGATTATGTCCGTGTCTTTAAATTGATTTTTACTTCTAGCCACTTCAAGCAAAGCAAAACAAGATGTAGGAGAGGGCTTTCAAGCTGGCTGCGTCCTCCTGCTGGCCTTGGTTTGCAGCAACAGCGTGTTAGGATTTGAGAACTGAGCAGAGCCCCTTTCTGACTTGTAATTAAGGACATGCTGCTACAGGGCAAATGTAAATTTATTTACACTAGCCTTGAAAAATGTATTTGCAAATACATGTATTTATACTGCCATGAACAATGCTATGTCTTCGTTCTGGCTGACCTCAGCGAGGGTGAGTGCTGTTCTGCAGCAAGAGAAAGGAAATGTTATGAAATATATATGAGTTGCAGCTACGAGACTGCATCACCCACAGGCTCTTGGTGAGGTAAAGGCTGTGCTGATTTGAGCATCAGCCGCAGCAGTAGCAGATCGGTTGAGTCCTTACACTATTTTAAGACTACATGCCGGTAGCTGGAAAATGGTGCTCCCCGATGTTTCATGTGGGTGAACATTGACTGTTATTTCTATGGCAGTTGCCAGGGCGAATGCTTTAATGCAGGCTCAGCACTGAGTGGCTGTAGGCAACTTGGATGTGCTGGGTTTACAAGCCAGTTGCTCTCACCAGGGACAGCTGCAAGTGGGAGCTGTCTGTGGGGGCTGAATGCTTCTCTTGCCCCAAAGGGCTTGTTACTTGCTGTTTCCAGCCGTTTTCGTGATGGTGTCACCTGCATCTGGAGAGAACACTAATTTCTGTAAACTGAGTGTGAAGGAGGAGCTGCAGCACTTTCGGGGGCACAGAAGGAACGGGCATGCCTTGCCCCTGTGCTGCTTTGTGCTCTGGCTGTGGTTTGCTGGCGAGGTGCGCTTCTAGCAGGAGGCGGCTCCTGAGCTGCTGGTGGTGCCTGTCCCCATCGCCTGCTTTCAGCACCAGTCTGATTAAAGGGTCATGCCTCCTGTTTAATTAGCTGCTGCAAGTGTGAGTATCTAACTGCTTTATCTTTGGACTTGAATAATAAAATTGGTTGGCCAAGGAAGTGGGTTCCTCTCTGTCTGAACATTACGGTTAGCGATTGCGGTGCCCGGTGGTGCGGTGTGGGGGCTCTCCCCCAGCCTGTCCTGTGTCCTCACTTTCCCCTTACCCAGCAGCAGTATTTCTGAGGGCTGACCTGTTGCTGCTGTGGTGCTGGTCCTCATTTATTCACACCTCATTTCCCGAGGCTGCATTGCCTCCCTTCACCTCTTATGTGGGGCTTTGCAGGGCAGTGAACAAGCTGTGCTTGTCCCCAGGGCTGGGGTGGTGCAGTGTCACATTTCAGGGTGGTTCAGGCAGCTGCCAGTGTGCAGGACTGCAGCGGGACGGGGAGGTTGGGGGTAGCTGCTGAGGGAGAAGGGTGTCACAGAACCACTGCTGCACAGGGCCTGCTCCAGCCCCAGCACTGTGGGCTGGCTCACGCTTTCTCCTGTGACCTGAGGCCCTTCACACAACCCCTGGGCTTGAGGCTGGATGAGGGCACTGAGCTGTGGCTCAGCACCCATGTCTGAAGCCACCTGGGCCAGATGTAGGTTTGAGAAAGATGGCCCTGAACAGCCAGCAGCTAACACCTCCACTGGTACCTCAGTTGCTCAGGCAGCAACAGCCATCCCCCCTTACTGGCAGCAGTCTTGGTTTTTTCCCCATGTTCTTTAAGCTGGATACCTGGTACTGAACTGAACTTCCCCAAACCTCTACTTCCAAGTGGAAAGCAAGCCATGGGCTGGAGCTGCCCATCTGCACAGGTGCTGGCACACCAGAACAAAGAGCTGCGTTCACCTCCTCAGGACAGGAACTGAACCCCCTCTGCTGAGCTCAAGAGCCAGTTGAAAAACAAAAGGTTATGCCCCATGTGCCAAAATGTATAAATTCAACAGAAGTGTGTATGGATTTAAGAAGGGTGTAGTCACAAGTGCACTGCAGGTGCTCCCTCTCACAGATGGGTGGATCACCTTTGCTGGTATCATTCATACCCTGCACAGGCTGCAAGGTTCAGTCTGTCATGTCTGTCTAGCCAACAGTTCACTCCTGCACTTAAGAAAGGCCATTTTAGGGACAGGAACAGGAACAAAGGTTTTCAGCAGGCATCCTGGGGCAAAGTGGGAGGACCACAACTATCCAGCAGCACCTCACCAGGACAGCTTTACCAGCTTTTGCTGTTGGCAACCCACAAGCATGCTGTAGTCTTGGGTGAACACACAGACACAGGAATCAACAGCCCTCAAAGGGTTTAAGCTGCCCTTGGCTGTGAGCCCATTTCAGCACAGTTGGTGCTTCCCAGCTTGTGGGGCTGCAGGTCTGCCTTCAAACCCCAGAGCTGCTGTAACCGAGCATCAGTAATTTTTGCTATTGATTCAGTGCCAAGGCAGACGTTGTGTCTGGAGAACTGAACGCTGATGCTGGACTGACACTCAGGAGTGCATTGACTCCATGAACACCAAGAAATGTATAGGGCAGGAATACTCCAGACAGACTGCTAAGATTTCCAGTTGCAGATACTGAAATCATTGCCTAAGCTTTCTCTGGCAGTACAGAAGAGCTTGTAACTAATGAGATACTTGCAGGGAAAAAATAATCAACCACTTTGGCTTCACTGCACTGATAGAATTTTCCCATGGTTTGTCTAAAGTTACAGCCCTTTCTACGAGAGAGTAATTTCAGTATCACCATTGTGTTATACCTCAACATACTTCAATAACTAACTGAAAATTACAGTCCTCGTTAACAGATCAAGTTCTAGGAGCTGAGACTATGAAGACAAGTGCAGACCAACTGCTCGTCAACAAAAGCTAATTTATTTCTTACCAGACAGACTGAAGTCAGTACAGCATTGCTTTTAACATCAACATAGCCTAGGTTAAACTTAACAAATCTTAATACAGTGACTTGTGGTATGAATATGTGCTTTGTTCTCCTGCCCCAATGAACTCACTCTGGCAGTGCTTTTGGTCATTTCAGTGATCAAAATGGTTACTCCACTTTCTGCTGCATTCTTATTCAGTTTCCTTCTCACATCATCTAATGACAATTTATGTGGTGCAATCACACCGTTTGCATATCAGGATTTCCAGAAGGAGGAAGAACAGAGACATTTAAAATATCAGGGTATCTAGGCAAGGACAGCTGAATAAATTTAATCCACACATTATAAACACGATGCTAGAAGTGTTAAAACCCCCTATCTCCTGAGCCACATAATACCAATATTTCGTATCAGTGAATAAGTTACTTATATTCCATACAGATTAAGATATGCAGATAGATAAACACCAAGTATTAATAGCTGTCAAAAAATGCAGAGGTAAACTAATAAGTCTAAAATATGACAAGCAAATTTCAAACCAAACTAGTGAAAGAGTAACTTTAAGAAAACCTAAATTTCAGAACTTTGTGATACCTCTTCCGATTTTGAAGTGAAGGTATTAAAAACAATACTCATTATTTCAGCTACTGCACAGCTTTTTAAAGGATAATCCTGTGTGCATGTTATATTTTGATTATGTTTAAATACTTTAAAACAGAGGTTCTTTTTTTCCCAAGAGCATGCCCAAATGATTTGAACACATTTACTAAATTGCATGGTTTCACAACAGCAATTTTGTCATACCAGTAATTTAGTAGAACCCGGTGCATCTCCTTTCACAAACTTAAGATTCTAAAATCTCAAATTCATAAATATTTGTATTTTAAATATTTAATTTTACATGAATATTGGGTATTCTTAGCATTTTTCCTCCTGTTTCCAGGTTTTAGTCCAATAAGGAAACCATTTTTACATCACAATCTTATCTGATACTAACCGGACACCCCATTAGACTACAGTCTTTAAGAATCATTATTTTGAAACCTATTTCCTAAAGCAAAACTAAAAGAAGTTATCAGAAGAGTTGTACACCAGGGTTCCCTTGCAGAAGTTAAATAATGTCTTGGCTGTTAATTAATTAGTCTGATTATTTTTTAAGTTAGCATTCACCAGTTTGGCTTTACAATATTCTGACGCTGACTGTCATGTTAACAGTTTAAGTAGAACCCGAAAGCCCTTAAAGCAAATTCAACTTCTCATCAAGATACAGCTTTAAATATGAGTATTAGCAGTTCAAACTTTACAAATAATTAAAAAGAATTAATGTATCAATCATCTCCCATACATACACACTGCAGAGTGTATTTTTGCATGCAACTAGTATTTCATTAGTGCTTGCTTACTTCAGCCCTCTGATTTAGGATGCCACAGTTGTTTGTGTTTTCGCACACTTTTTCTTCAGGTTGCTCAGTCTCCCGAAGAGCTTTCTCTGGATCTAGTTTTCCAGCTGAAGATTTCGGTAAGGTCATCTGGAGCGCGCACCAGAGAGTTGTACGTGCTTTACGTGTTGCTACACTCATGTCTTTAATTGCCAAAGCAAGAGCAAACACATCTGCAGGGAGGAAATGGCGTTTTAATCTTTATTACACAGGTCATGAGCAAGCACTATTTGGGATTAATTCACCCTGGCAATGCTAAAGAGAGCAGAACTTCTTAGCCCCTTTTTAGTGTCTGACTTTGCCTGTCTCTTTATAAGATTGTAAAAGTTGAATCTGAGAAAGTAGTGATTTTTACGCCCTCATACAAAGAGGCATGTACATAGAATTTAGGTACTTACTTTGTTAAAGGTCCTACTTAACTGTCACCTGTTATCAGAAGCATGTAAAGCCTTATGGTCAGCTCTGGTTTTGAAACTATTCCATGTACACACATACTAAAGGTATCTCGCCCCTTCCTGTGCAAGCTCCTTGCTGAATGTTCACAGGAACCCCTCCACATCCACAAAGTGGATCCTTTGCCCATCTTGCCTAAGAAATTAAGCCAGGTGAAGGAATAGCTCATTTATGGCATTTTATTAAAGCATACAGATCATGTTCTGCAAACATGTCAACCCTCACCACTTTAAAATAAAGAGTAAGGTGGTGCAGTGGTCCATTTATTCAACTGCAATGACTTAATGCATAGGTAATGCTTTGATTTTAATTCCAGCCTGTGTGTGAAGAAACAAATTCAATACCCTCTTCTAGGCACTGGAGTTTTCAGCCAGAACTTGCATGTTATTTTGGGGTAGGGGCACACTCACTCCTCTTGGAGCCGGTTCACACTACGCTGTATGCTGGGCTGCACAGAAAGCATGTGTGCACTTGCCTCCCTGCTCAAACACTTCCATGAGAGTTGGGAGCAGTGGAAGACTTTAAGTCAAAGTCTGCTCTTCCAAGTGCTTGTACTCAGTAAGCACGAGTGCAGTTTCATTTTATTGCAAAAACCTGGCACCCACCTTCAACCAATGTTGTTGGATTCACTGTTCCAGGTGAAAGCATGCCCCTCTTGGAGGTACTGGGGGTGCCTCAGGAAAGGGCAGAATTTGAAGACCTAGCCTTATCCCCTCACCACCACTCTCTACCAGCTTGTCTGGCTCTCACTCCCCAGGCTGGTTCCTGTGAAACTCCTTCTGAGACATCCCTCCTTCCTCCTGCACAGAGTGACTGATTCCTCTACAGTTACCACTGCTAAAGCAGCTGGAAGGAGTGCTACACAAAATTGATTTAGGTAACTGTGAAGAATCACCATGAAAATCCACTTGTCCAACACAAGTGTCAGCTATCCAAAAAATTTTAGAAGGTAGTGTTTGGAAGGATAACTCCAGAGAAATAAAAGGATAGAAAACAGAGTGGGAGGATGTGATTATAAGGTCTTATATTCTCAAAATTCCAATTTCCACACCAAGCTTTGTGGAATCCAGAAGAGACCACAGGAATGGTGTCATCTGGACTGCCTAGAAGAAGCTAAGAAACAAGTGACACATAAATGTGCATCTCAAAGCTGTAGGATACGGTTGGCATTTGGGTCACTACCAGGGAAGAAAGGAAAATTGCATAGTAATAAGGAAGGGTTGTTTTAAAGTCTTTGGCTGAATGCAGTGCCTGAGAGTTACAAACATTAAAAAGGTCTCTTCTCCCCTCAGAAGATGATCTGTAACAGCTATATCCTTCTGAAAGATCCTGAAAACTAAATCTAGGGCAATCGCAAAGCAGAGGTATGCTCAGACAGCCCTGAAAGGCTTGATGGTTGTTCTGGGTGACAGGTGGCACTCCATAAAACCCTTTTTTTGATCATTGTGATTTCTTCCAGAACTTCATTAAGCTGTCAAAAACATTTACAAACAACTGCCAGATACCTCGTACAGTTCCATAACTTTGGTGTGTAATAGCAGAATTTTTCAGACCCATGTTGTGCATGAATACAACTGATAGGAGGCAGCTCAGATCCATCTGCTTCCCACTGAAGCAAATCTGTGTTGCAACTAAAGTGAGGGAGCTGGGAGAAGACAAGACCATGGCTCACATATGAATTTTGTTTAAATCAAACTTCCTGGAATAGAGGACATAATAGACAGGTCCTGCCTGATAAGACAGATACTTAATATCAGATCAGATGGAATAGAAAGGTGCTGTGGAAACAGGGTTGGGCCAGGGAAGACCGCTTCTCAAACAAAACAAAACTATTAACAAGAAGAAAGCTCTGCCAAAGAGAGGAGATGCTCAGCTTCAGGCATTTTCCTCAAGGCTTTCCCAGACATGCAGCAAATATAGTTAGTACATTCAATAATCTACTGTTTGAAAAATCCTCCCCAATTGCCACAACAGGCTAACATATCTTGGAGACAGCCAGTATGGAGGATGAGAGGTAGACAAAGAAAGTGCAACCCTTCTAGTTAAGTAATCAGAACCCATTGTGCAAAGCCCACTTCTTTCCCTTCTCAAAGCAGCTGGACCAGGGAGCAGATCCTGAGGTCTGACAGCTACTCTTTCCCAGACTACTCAGTTCCAGAGCTCACTGATCTGGTTAAGAAGTAGCACCAAGTAAAGCCAGCACCAATTATTTTCATGGGCTTCAACAACCCCCAAGCCCCCTTCGTCTTAACAAGTCACATAATTTTCAATCAAGGTAAAGGGAAACAAGAATGACAGTGAATGGGTGAAAAGAAAAATTGCTATAGTCTATCTTTTGAAGTAAACTTTAGAATTACAGAAGTGCATGACGGGATACCCCAAAGAAGTAAAATAATCCATCTAATTCAGTTGTGGAAAGAAAGTCAGGAAGCGAACAGAGGACTCAGAAATGTAAGAAAGCATCCAACACAAAGCAGTAGGTCAGAGTGTCACAGGTAGCAGGAATTTATTCTGACTCACATCTAAGAGAGAAGGGAATCTGCCATTCTGCCTGTGCACTAGTGAAAGATTAAGCTGAATATTCTGCATATTTTGGATACCATTAAGAATAAAAACATTCTGACCAATACATTTTTGTGTATCCATCCAAAATGTGATTTGTGTTTTATGTCAATCAACAACAGAACATGCTTGAAGAGGAAATCCATTCATAATGCAAGGCCATTTTGGTCTCTTTGCACAGATTCAGCATGGAGATACCAAAGAAGTTCTACACAGAAATACAGACAGGGCTAGAGGGGTGATGGGAACAGGGATAGGAGGGGCAGGGAGAAGAAAGAAGCAATCGTTTAATATCATCTCCAATCCCAAACTGCATTACAACCCCCCCCCCCACTACCATTTCATTACTTGCTAGTTTATTAATTGAATAAATGCACTCCAAATTGATTTAACCCATTTATCTCTATAACCCAGTTTTAGTATCCTCTCAAAACCATCATCTAAAACCTGTACAGTCTGCCTTTCTCAAAGCTCTAGACACCGAAAAATAAATTAAAACTTTAATACAAAACCCCTCACACTTTTTTTTTTTAGACTTGCAGTATGTGTAGAATTTTTCAGCTACCTTATAAAAGTACGTAAGCATAGTTATACCTCTGTCATCTTGGCATCTGGGAGCTCCTTGCCTCTGTCGATTTGAAGCATTTACAATTTCATCTTTTCTACGCGACTGCACTACATGAATTACCTCCAGATGTTTATCAAGAGCAGTAGAAATGTTAGCATGAAGGGGAGAACTGCGAAGGCGCTCCATTTTTCCAAGTAAAGTCACAACCTAATGAACATTTTACACGTTACAGGAGTTCAAACTATACTCATCTAGACTTACAAGAAAATTAACTAGATTAGGAAGAACAGATTAATGATAACCATTTTTTTTTTTTTTCGAGAACACTTCATAAAGTTATAGCTGAAGTAGATTTAAATTCTTACCTAGGATTTCTTCTCCGAAACCGAAGCTGTAGAATACCTGGGTGTGCATAGCACAACAGCAAAGCTAAAATACCCCAATATTAGGACACTCAGCTTACTAGTTAATAACAGATGTATACAACTCTGAGACCACCATGTAACAGGACATGACAATGTGAATTCCTCTGAATCAAGACCAGTGCAGTCCTCCCTTTCATCAGCACTCCTACAATTATACGGGTGAAAACCAATCCCACAAAGACCAGCCAGTTTTCACCCGGATTGTCTCCTTGGGCTGCGCCAGTGCAAAGCAACTGGCAACGTGGGAAAGCAGCAGTCTCATTCTGGAAGCTGCTGTGGAACCACACGTGTAGGCTGACTTTCAGGATGGTTACTCAACACTAAAGGAACTCTTTCAGAGAATATCAAGCACAAGCATTCAGAAATAATTCAGTTTTGTTTAGTCAATTGAGAATCTGCACCTTTGTCATCTTGTTTATCTTACAACAGTCACATTACTATGAATTTCCCCTTGGTGAGTGATTCCTCAACCATGGTTCACAGACCACTGAAGAAAGGTCTGCAGAAAGAGATAAAACTAGAATTTCCGAAATTGTAATGTTCACTGGGCAATGGCTACACTTGATGACCTATAAATAAGCCTGATGATTAATGGTCATCCACAAGTTAAAAATAAGAAACAGAGGGTCTGGGAGCACAGTGCAAAATGAAGTTCTTGATGCTTCCTTGCAACAGAATGACTGTAGGCTTCCCTAGGAAAAGGACTGGCATGGAGTTTTTGAAACGTAAGAAAGGGTGGCTAACAAAGGCATTTGAACCAGGACAATTTGCCCAATCTGCCCCAAGTATCCTCAGAGGAGGCTGTTGGCCAAGACAGTTATTTTGATAACAGCATCCACAACAGCAGAACAGAGCAGCCACTCCCTGCTAAGGGCTCAGGAGAGAGTATTCAGGAAGGAGCAAGCTCCCACTGCCAGACTTGTCCTGCTCTCCCTTAGATCCGGCAAAAGCCTGGCGGGGGGTGGAACATAGGCAGGAATAAACTGCGCAAGTTACTGTGACAGCAGCAACTACCAATAAGCTCAAAAAATGACACTTCACATTTGTAAGGAAGCTAAGAATTTACAAAAAAGCAAAGGGAGAACTTCACACGAACAACTGAGGAATAAGCCACTAGGATAGGAAACTAACGTTGGTAAGATTGTTTGAAAATCACTAGATTTGTTTCTGAAGAAAAAGCCAGATTTTAAGGAGTGGCATAGTAGGATTACATAAACAAGTGAAACAAAGTAAGATGAACCTAACAGTCATTTCCCAGTGTTACTTAATAGTACATCCACATCCACAAAAGGACTTACGTTCTGAAGACCTTGTTTTTCAGGTACCACAACCCCACCCAGTGGGATCCACAGCTGATAGTAAAATGCCTATGTTCTTTATACTAAGCCTGGGAGCAGTGACAGGTATCCAAAAGCAAAATCCACAAAAGTCAGCAAAACTGGCCTGCCCCAAGCAACCCAACAGGAACCACCAAAGGCTCAAATGCTCGCTTTCCTGTCCCCTCAGGTTTTTCAGAAGTTCATCCTGCATTCCCAAGAGACCCTTCCTTCCACTTACAACTCAGAAGCATCAACTAAACCTGCCCTTCTCTTGCAAAGCACAGCTGATCCCTTTTGACTGTCACAGGGCTTGCCAAGTCATTTAGATCTTTCACTGGGAAAAGCAGCAAGCCAGCAGTGACACTGAGGCTGACTGCTGGAGTGGCAGGGTCCCAGCGAACAGCCAGCAGAGACACAGACCCTGCAGTCTAGGGGTGAGCATACTCCATGAGATAAGGACTGACATTTCAGGCCCAGCCTTGATAACTGTTTTTCACAAAACAATATATTTGGAATAGGGACCATAATGCTTTCCCCAGCCCATACAGATAGCCTCACTACTAGAAATAAGCTCCCATTTCCTCTCTCTGGCAAAATCATTACCAGTCCACAACAGAAGAACTTCAACAGGACAAGCTGAATGTCCAGCCTCAGAGTACCCCACAGTGGGGTGACTATAGCATTCTCCAGTTACAACAGAGCTGTGGATTCACACCTCCCCAGAAACAAGGGAGATGAGATACAGTCCACAGAGAGGAGATCCTGGTTTAAAGTTTGTTCTTTGGCTATTAAGTGGTTTTAATAGCTACTGATGATATACTGAAGGAAGCTACTGTCACCTCTCCATCAGCTATGCTTTGTTCTGGAACTGAAAGCAACCGCAAGTGGAAGTCTCAAATGATAAAACCAAAGTAAAGTGCGTGACCACCAAGAAGATTTAACTAGATGCTCCACACTATGAAGAGTTAATCCTAGATTCAGCCAGCTCAACATCCACTTGAGCCTTTGTACCAGTGTTTCTCTTTGGCCATCACTAAGCTTTTTGATGTTAGAATCCAGGTTCAACAGCCCCACTGTGCTTTTAAGCATTCTTAAAACTACTTTTCAGTTGCCACCTAACAAGTGTCTGAGGTTCTATATCCTGAAGCTTGGTTCCTCAAATGGCTAGAAAAGATGAAGTCCTTTCTTAGATGCAGTTTTAAAGTACTAGGACAAGGACAGGCAAGCCTTCTGAAAGTGGAAACTTCCTAACACTGTTCTTTTGGGGTTCATAAAACAGTAGTTTAAAAAGCGTACACTAAGCCTATCAACACATCTTTTGCTGTACTCTTTACTAGGCTGTATGAACAAAGCCAGGCCACAAGACACATTTCAGCAGGCAGTAAGCAGACATGGCTCCACAGCTTTATTTCACCTTTGCGAGACTGGTAAGAAGGACTGCTTCTTACCACTGCTGCCTTGGGAGTGACTGAGCTCAGCAGTACTGGTGCCTCCAAGAACCAGCACTTCTCAGAACAACAGCTGCTGTCTTTAATCCCACATCCCCTTGCAGGGGCAGGCTTCAGCTCTGCGCTTTCAGCCCACATTTCTCCTCCTTCTGCAGCATGAGCATCCTGGCTCTGGCCTCTCTACCTCAGAAGAGCCAGATCAGACCCTTGCTATTCTGCTGGCAGATCAGATAAGCTCTGCCTGTGCTAGCCTCCTCCCTCTAGTCTCCCTTGCAGAATTCTGTACAGGCTGCTGCCTCACAAAGAAGCATGATACTGCACACTGGCATGATCATTTGGCCACAGAGTCACAGGCAGCTCAAAAGACACAACTCATGCTTGCCCTACAGGTTATGGCTGTTTGGCTTAAGCAGCAAACTAGTAACATAGAAATTCAGGCTGAAGTTGCATCAAATAACCATTCTGCATGAAAAAAATACAAGACTCTCAAGCATATATATATATAAAAGTCTTACAAACATTAATTAAACTTGCTTTTCCCCCCACAAATACTTCCTTTAATACAGTGTCTACAAATCTACAGTGAACATTTCTCTGCTGAGCTGCTCAAAACAGAAGAGCTCAAAATGCAAGCACATCTTAGAGCTGTGCAAGCAGTTAGGCTAGATGACTGCATTCTGGCATCTCATGCACGCTCTTGTACTAGGAACCACATCCTCCTGGCATGTAAACGTGAGCCTCAGCCACTCAGTGGGTTCCCTGGTAACAGCAGCAGTGAACCTGGAGCTGTAGAAATTCTAGCAGGGACTGCTGAAATATTATTCCCTGCATAGCGTTTAAGAACAAAGCTATTTTTGGAAAAGCTGCTCTGATCATCTTACATATCTTATACTAATCTAAGTTCTGTGTGATAAGTTCAATAGATTTTTTTTTTTTTTTTTTTTTTTAAGTCCTACAACTCACTCTGGCTTGTTCACGCAGCTGATCCACAATTAAGCGATCAACTCTTGATGGGTTTGATGTCAGCCTTGGAATCGGAGTGTTGTTAGCACTGGAAACCTTTTTCCCTTGGAAATTCTTAGCAAGAGCTGATTCAGTCTGCAGGAAAACAAAAGAATAACTCCCTAAGAACGTAAGCTGCAAAGTGTGCTTCATTACAGAAACAAGAAAAAAATATTAGATATACAGTGTCTTTCCCTTAGGGTTTTGGATTTTTTTTTTTTAAAGCAGATTATGAGGATTCAGGCATTTGGGATTTAACCATTTGGTAAGACAATCACCTGTTTTAAGTGAACAACCGCTTTACTCAAACCAGTTCAACTAAAGTAATTATGCCAACATAATGGGTTTCAGAAGTGCTATGTCTTCTCACACTCTGACTACAGCCTGTACTAATTTTGCCTGTGAATAAAATGGAGGCAAGTCAGAATTACAAGGCAAAAGAGAATGAGCAAACAGATGTGGGCCTCAGCCACAAAATTAAAATAGAATTGTTTAAGTCAGCAATTAACCTAAGTTTTGTACAGATTAGTCAAACTACAGAAAGCTGCCTTTTTTTTGTTAAAATGAAATCATATTTTATTCAGCCATCAGAAAATTACTTTGAAACCTGACTGCAAGATTTCAAATTTCAATCTCTCCCAGGCCATTGTTATGTCACTCTGGAACACCTGTAACAATACATAGCTAGCTAAATCTGTTTTAAAATTGCATTTCTTAAGATTGTCTTGTAGTGGTTCACATAAACCTGCCGCCTAATTTTCTCCACGCCCTCCTCATGTCAGCACGTGTCAACTCTTTCTCTTTTGCACTTTTCTATGCAAGCCCAGACATCAATCTCCCCTCCTCAAGTCAAGCTCATTGTCACCCTAACCCCTCTATTCAAAGCAACAACTGGCTTTTGGAAAAAAAAAGCCCCGTTACATCCCCTCACAATTAAGTTTCTTTTGTTGGATTGGCACAACAGAGCTTCCACAGAGAAGCTGACAGCCAAATGGCCCGCCCCCACGATTCCCAGGTAACATTTGGTCAAGGTTCCCTCAGAAAGTCACAGCTCCAGGTTGTTTTTGAATTTCAATACCAGTTAAACTGATCAAATTAAGACAGCTTTTACACTCACCAAGGGCAGCCTGAAACACTTCCACTGATGACCAAAAAGGGCAATTACTTTAAGTAGGGCTTCATACAGAACTACCGGAATCTTTTAGTTCAAGTGTTTTAATATTACCCTTTCTTCAGCCTCTGTTTCTGGGGAAAAAAGAGCCCCTTCAAATACATCTTCGGTTTAAAACTTCAGGGAAACAGGAGGCGAGAACTCCACATTGAAAGAACTGAAAGTGGAGGGCCTAAGAAATGT
The DNA here is from genome assembly GCF_000737465.1 of Haliaeetus leucocephalus. NCBI lineage: Eukaryota > Metazoa > Chordata > Aves > Accipitriformes > Accipitridae > Haliaeetus > Haliaeetus leucocephalus. The sequence goes on along the minus strand of NW_010972580.1, from coordinate 283,916 downwards.
CATTAATTCTTGAAAGGATTAAAGTTTAATCCCAATTCAAAACATTAATTATTGGATTTGCTTTCAAAGTTTCCAGATGCATTGTATTTATTGTATTAAAAAAAAAGCATAACATGGCTTTGTTAGCCATACCACACACCTTCCCCAACCCCAACACAGACTGAAAAAGTCACCTAATCCCTACTTTATGTGCAACATTCAATACAACATTAGTTATGCTCCCAACGAGGCTACAAGCCTTCAAAACTTCTGTTTTCAGTCCCAAGTATACACGGAAGCAAACTCTTTTAACTTTGAAGTCCCATTAACCATATCAACTCAAAAGTGAGAATTACCCATGACCTCTAACTGGACTGATTAGGGATGAGATCTACATAAAATCTGTGATATGGCATATTGATTTAGGTTGGGGTTGTTTTTTTTTACCTTCTTTCTTTCTTTCTCCAAAGCTCTCCACTGTTCATAACATTCTTCAAGTCTAACATGAAGTTCGCTGGCAGGCCCACTACGGGTTTTGACTTGCCTTTGAAATCCAAATGCTGGTACAAAACCAGAAAAAGAGTTGTCACCATACATCTTATCATTAAAATAAGGGTAGAAGCGTTTTAAGTCATCATGGGAGAACAATTCATGAGACTCCATCAGAGGGACAACGGAACGGCCAAATAGATGAGCTGATCTCAATGGGAATGCACTCGAACCAAGCTGCTGCTTACGTCTAAAGTCACCCATCACGCAATTGCTGGAAAAGCTTGGAGCCTGTAGGCAAGTCACAGGATTGATGCCATTGCTGTCTCCGCTCCCCTGCCTGAGATTAAGCTGACCCTGAGACTCCATTAAATCTTGGTACATGTTCTGCAACAACCCATCTGCATGTTTTTGTCCTTCCAGATCATAATGCTTACTGCGTGGCTTCAACTGGAAACAGTGTTTGTTCGTATTTTCAATGATCCCAAACTGCTGAGCTGAATAATTGTCACAGAATCCGTTTGGCTGCTTTAATTTCTTTTCACTTAAATACTCAATGACATTCTCTTCTCCACTTCTAACTAGTGCTTCCATGCAAGCAGCAGACCGAGCTCGTTCTGCAGTATTATAACCAAAATCAAGACTCGAAAAAACCGAAGGATTCTCTTGACAGTACTTGTGAAATAAATTACTGTTTAAAGGGAAATTTGAAGATGGTAACTGAAAAAAATCATTAGAATGACTGGAACTTTTTGGAAAAGCAGGTAAATGATTATTCAGTTTCAGCAAAGGACTTGGATTCTGAAAGGGGACAGAAGCAGTGGTTTTAGTTTGAACGTTCATCCAAGCTGGCCTTACATTAGCAGCTACTGAAAGATTTACTGAGTTTGGTAATAATGGAAGTGATTTACAGTATTCAGAATTCTGAAGATCAGACTTTGAAAACTGCTGCTTTTCTACACCATTTGCACAGTCACTATTCCCTGGATAAGCTGCAAAAGACTTCAGTCCATATTCAAATTTTTGCCCAAAATCAGTGCAGAATGAAGCTTCATTTGCAAATTGTTTTTCTGATAGAAGTCCTACAGCCTTGGGAAATGTAAAGTTTTGCTGATCTGAAATTCTATCTTCTATTTTTTTCTGAGTTCCTGATTTAACTTGAAATAATTTAGTATATGGTTCTGTGTCCAGAGATGGTACCTCAGTAGTTCCATTTACTAACTTATTTTCTTGGAGGCTACAATTGGTGCTCTTGTTAGGCTTTGCTTTACTAGCATGAGAATATTCAGTGTATCTAATATAATCTGCATTTTCATTGTATCTGTGAAACTGTGGAAGAAATGTTTCTGCCTGCTTTTGGTGCAACTGTGCATCTGTTCCTCTGGGACACACCTTCTCCCTTCCATAAGAATAAGCATCAGCTCCTGAGTCTTTGATTACTTCTGAATACCCAAATTGGGGCGTAATGGTGTTTTTTATGTATGGATAGTTCTGATACATGGGTGTTGTCTTAATATTCTCATTAGTCTGCATGTTGCAACAGTTGGCATGATCATTCCTAGAAGGGTATAAACACTGCTCTTCAAGGTCTATGCCAGTACACCCGTGATAACATTCGTCTACTTTTTGCTGTGATGCAAGATTACCACTTTGCAAGTACTGTTTTTCAGCAGCAGATACAGATTCGCTACTATAAAACCCCTGTTGTGAGGCAGCTCCAACTGGTCTTTTAGTTTCTGGCAACAGGTCATGGTGGTCTACGATTTTGGTTGCATTCATGGGCCATACTGGCTTTAAGTTGGAAGCGCAGGTCCTTGAAAAAACAAGAAATACATGCATTAGATTCTTATCTGTGGCGCTCCTCTTCCATGCCCAAATGCAGGAAAACGTTTAAAACCCAAATTCTTCCCTCAACCATTTCCTTCTGATTGATTCAACAATGCCTTACTCCAGCTTCTATCCACTACTGTCATCTTCGCAGTTTCCCTTAACTAGATAAGAAAACCGATTCTGGCTTGTCTAAATCCACCCATATACCTTAGGAGCTGCCTTCAAGCTGTGACATGTACATACCAAATTATGGTCAGTCAATCCTGTCAAGGGATTTGACTATCCATCACCACCAAAATACTCCTGGTTAAGCAACAAGTTAAGATAACCAAACTTCTGAAACTACCCACAACCTTTCAAAGCCATGTCTTAGCACTCCAGACAAAACACTACTCTGTATCATCTTGCTCGCTGCTTCAGAATCGCTTGTGTTTTACACTGGCTTACACTGCTTCCTGCAGGTAAATCAAGAATAAGCATCTCAGCACATTTCCTTTCCTTCCACTAATTACCATGGATTAACACAGGACAAGCAATCAATCAATCACTGACTGTCAAGGAAAACTGTAAACAGACTAAGTAAAAACAGAATTGTGCCTGGAAGTCACTACAGTCACAGCCAAATTTGGCAGTACTGAAAATGGAAATCCAACCTTAACTGTCTGAAGCAAAGGAATTAGAAAGATCTCTTGATCAAGACTGACTCTCTAAAGTTTTCCCTCACTTCAGACACATAACTCAGCACACATACAGAAATAATTGGAATTTTGGGAGGAGACAGAATGGAAGAGTGGTGCCTGGCTTGGGAACCTTGAGAACTGAGTTCTCTTTCTTATCCCTTAGACCTAGAATGCTCAGATTCAGGCAAAAGACAGTGAGCTCTCTAAGTATCTCGGGGATGCTGGATCTGAATCCTTCTGTGTCAATCTATTATGACTATCTAATAGTTTTTTTCTGGTGCTAGAATATAGGCATAAAAAATCTGACATTTAGATATGCAAATATTGCTCAGGTAGCACTAACATCAAGAAACATTCATTTTGCATGGAATTCTTCTCTCCTGCCAGTTCAGGAAAGTGTGAAAGAGTATGATTTCATGTTTTGTATATTCCTTCTGTGAATTGAAATTAATTAAGAAACAAACCTAAAGTCTGGATTTGATCTTAATCTAAAAAAAAAATTAATAGGCAAAGGCATATATTCAAGGAGATTTATTTGAATACAGCATTTCACAATGCTTGTTAAGGACTTATTTAAAAAAAGCCAATTAAAAAGTTCTGTAAATACCAGAAGCCAGATTACCATGTAATCCAAGTACCTAGATAAAAGCTTTAAAGTATCACGAGTGAAATAAGGGGGAGGGAAGGGAAACCGTAAAAAGCATGAGGACTTGCCAGGAGCAGATGCAAAGATGACTAACAGAACACAGATACTGAGATCAGCAAGGGTAGTTTTTGTCAGAGGAAGAGAATGCCAGCAATGCTTGCATGGCAACATACTCACCCCTCAGCACAATATGGCTGCGATTTATCTTGTTCCTCCAGGATGTTAGACACAAGTCCATATAAATCCGTTTCACTGCCATAATCATTCCTTTCAGGCTGCAACCTGAAAATGAATTGCATATTAATTAAAACGATTACTTCATTCAAAATATTTCATAAGTTAAACAAAAAAAATAATCCATCTGCTCCATCAACACACACATTCTCTCTGTCAGAAATGACTACCTGGACTTCATATTAATCTGGGAAGCAGCAGGCTGCTTAGTATCATCTCCATAGGTAGACCATGGTGCATATAAAAGGGAGGAGTCCACTGGTGCAGAGTAGTCTGATGTTGAAAGGGAAGAACTGTAGGTCTGAGGTAGCTCTACATTTTCTTCATTCTGCATTTTATGTACAATAAAAGCATTGATTTTAATATTAAACACATCACATGGTCATTTCATCATTCTATGCAGTTGTACCCGAGTTCACTCTTGGAGTAACCAGAGCATGAGAAGCAAGCAAGCCACATACTTTTTGACATAACGCTACAGATAACTTCTGCTGGTGACTGCCCAGGCATATACGCATAGGACTAAAAATTTCAGGCCATGCCAGCCTAAAATGTCTGCACCAGTTTCTAACAGATGATCACTGACAGGAGTCAGGTGACATCCCCTTCCCCACAATCAGTACAGGTTATTTACACTACTGAAGAAAACTTACAGCCAATCCTTCTCTAGAGAAAAGGTCTTCTACGCAGTTTAAGTGAAAAGGAACATTTCCTTGTGTGGTTTAAACATGGTATGCTTTCTTAGCTCTTAGCAAGTGAAAAAATTAATGGTGCTTTCATAGGGTTAAACATTAAAGATACACGATACACTCCTTCACAAAGCAAAGTAGTCTAGCAGCTACAGAAAGCGACAGACAAAACCATGCTTTATTCCCAGTGAGGCTTTCTGCCTAACTACGGGCAGGTCTCTCTATTTCACGTCTCAGTTCCCCATGTCTGTAAAATACTTCTGTAAGCGAAAAAAGATGCCCAGTTGCTGGACTGAAAGACATGGATGAGCAAAGCCACATGTATCTCAGACAGAGTAAGTAATAGGTCTGTTCTTGAAAGTACTGGAAATGACTTTTCATTCATTTATTTGAGTCTTTTACCTCAGTGAAAGTTTATGAGTACAAAAGGCAAACTGAAAAGAGAGATCTGATGTACTTAACAGTCATGGCATTTTCTACTGGTCAGACTAAGAACCCCCTGCTCAACAGGCTGGTTTATATGAACGTTTGGACTCTGTATCTGTGGTATGCCATAGAAATATCTGTTGCAATACCTAAGCTTCTGCTTCTTACTGACTTCTCAGTTGTCCTAAAAATAGTCATTTGCTCCTCACTTTGTCTACAATTGTTTATGGTAACAGAAGAATAAAGAACACAGTGAAATACTGTTTTACAAAACACCACATATTCCTTCATCTGTGACTATTAAAAAAGTCACTGTCCCTTCTGATGAACATTACCACCATGGACATTTATTATCAATGTATCAAACATGGTGATACATGCTCACTGGTATAGCAACCATATTAGAAATATTTTTTGACCATTTTGTTTACAAACAACCCAAACTCTTACACAGATATAAAAAAATTCATTTATAATCAACTGAACCTGTGATTTGTAGCAACCATATAGCGAGCCAGCGCCTGTCATTACGTTACTGAATACATCAGTCAGCCTCCCACCAGCTTCTGTGCTACTCCAGCAGCGACTGCCACCTCTGAACGCAACTTTAGGCTATACAAGACAAGGAAAAACAAAAGTGGTAGGACATAATTAAACATAGAACTGAGAGTTGTGGATTTTATACCAATATTAACTTCTTTAACACTTTAATCTACCTGTGAATTCTGTTCCACCTGAGTTTTCAAGGAATTAGTTCTACATATTGACATTATAACGTTTTCATACTTGGCCTCAGAGAAGAGCTCAACCCAACAAACCACAAGAAATTCACAAGGTGTTTAGAGACAGAGGAAGCACAGATTAAGAGGAAACCTGCATTCTCTCCATTTACACTAGCTGCGCTTCCAAAGGGCTGAACCACCACACAAGAACATCAACTACAGAAGTGGGAGAATTATCATCCCTTTTACCAACAGCAGCAGAAAAGTCATTTAGCCTTCCACGCATGGCTAGACACCTCTCATCCTTTCATCGTTGTTCCTATTACATTGTTTACATTACATGAATGCATGTACATGCATTTTCAGATTTCAGGAGCTAGAATTTTGCTATAAAACACATACTGGGAGCCACAGTGGAAGCTTGTCCCATTCCATAACTATGGGAGAAACAACTTCCACCTAAGAAACACCCTTCTCCCCATCACCAACCTGGAAGTGCTCAGAAGTAGGTGGCCAGTGGGAGCAAGGTATGAAAACAAAACAAAAGAGTTAGGCATTTTTTCTTCCCTTCTTCAGAAGGTGAGGTACACAAGGAAAATTTAAAGTTAAAATAAAACTGACTAGCTAAAACCTCCTTTAGTTCACAAATAAAAGTGACATTATTTGCATAATATTTAAAATATTACTGTAGCAGCTCACTTGAAATGCTTACTAAATTCAGAAAAAGTTCAAGTTTCACAGGGCTAGCATTCTGAAAGTATTCTGAATAAGCACTCTTCTTTCCAAAAAACTGTTGTTCTATAGCTACCCGAGGATGAAAACAGGCTCTACATCTAACGTACATGGTCTGCAGCATGATCTTCCCTCTAGTTTATGCCACAGTTACACCAATGTATTAACACAGTTTTTCTCAGACACTTTTTACAAATATATGAACACGCAAAGCCAGAATTAGTGTGGAACACAACTCCCTTTCTTACACTAGTTATGCCACATTTTCTCCTTAGTTATCTCCTTGTTCAGTAAGGACACCTAGCACTTACATGACGTATGAGCTCAAAGAATTAAGTACAACTTGCTGATACAGATTTGAGACACCCCCCACACACCATACACACTCATTTTTTTCCCAAATAGAACTTTTTGGCGACACTTGTTTTCCCACCACTTCTGACCTCAGTTTCACAGCACCCGTTACCACAAGACAGGCCCAGGCCTAGACGGCCCCAGGCGGCCCCACACAGGACAGCGCTGCCCGGCCGGGGCAGCAGACACCCTGCGGGGGGAAGGGCGCGAAGCCTAGCCCAGCCTCAGCCCTGCCCGGTTACCGGCGCCGAGGAGAAGGCCCAGCCCCGGGACAGCTCCAACCATCACGCTGAGTTTCTGACAGGAGGAGCTGCACGGCCCAGCCGCTCCCCAGCCCGTAGCGCGGCCCCGTCCCTCACCTCCATGAGAGACCCCCGGGACAGCGGCTGCCACCGCAGCTATTGGCAGCGCGCGCGGCCGCCCCTCCCGCGCGCCGCCATGGCGGGCCGCCTGAGGCGAGAGGCGGCCGTTAGCCTCGCGCCGGGCCAACCACCGCCCCGCGCGCTCGAGGGGATTGGCCAGCTCCTGAGCCGCCTGGCCAATGAGGAGCCACTCGGCACCCTCGCACCTCCCCGCACCGCGTGACCCTCTCTGTTCTCCACGCGGTTATTAGACATCGAGAGCCTACAGCTAGTCTTATGGTAACGGAGCTTTATTTCTATTGGCTCCTATCCGCCAATGAAAAATCACCTCGCTCAGCCCTCCCGCCAATGAGGAGCTGCGGAGCCGTTGTTCACCTGGTCACAGCGCCGCGGCCGTTGAAGCGGTCTCGGCCTCGGCCCCAAGCGCTGCTTCCCGCCCCGGGCGCCGTCCCGGCATCTGCCCTGAGAATTGCCCGGCTGCCGTGTCGGGGCAGCGGGCCCTCTCAGCCCCCCCGGGGCCTGTCAGCGAGGCTGCCCTCAGCTGCTGCCACCCCGTCTCCACGCTAGGACAGTCCTGCCCAGGGCCACACTGCCCCTGAGACTCCACAGTCCTGTGCATCGCCTACGGGAACAAGAGGAAACCTCCTCACCAGTGACAGAGCAGTCCCCTGTCTCAGGGCCTGCTGGGCTGAGAGCCTGCTGAGGAGTTGTCGTTAACTCTATCCCAGCCAAAACCACCGCAGCAAACAGCTGAGGTGCCCCAGAGCCCCGGGGTGCTGGGTTGGAAGGAGAAACCACAGGAAACCTGATGGAAAAGGGAGCCCAGTTCCAGCAGCAGGGTCACTACGCTGCCAGCCTCTGTTTCTTTACACTTCTCGTTGCTGCTGCTGGTTTAGATACTCTGCCAAGCGTACAAGTATCAGTGTTTTCACTAAAAAAAAGGACTAAGGAAAGCCTAAAAGCCCTGAAACCAAACCATACTCTTGTTTTCACTTCTCAAGCTATTTTGCTTTTCAATTCTCAAGCTATTTTGGTTTTCACTTCTCAAGCTATTTTTGCGGAATCTAGGGACATAATTTTTGCTGCCATCTCTATTTGGGCAGATAAAGGCAGTACATGGATAACTTCATGACAATAGAGGCATCATTTTTTTATGAATTGTGGGCATTTGTGTTGTGATACATCTCTCTCATTTCCCAGCGCAAGCTGCCCTCCAGCCTTCTTAACTCCCTTCAGTGCGCTACCAGCCAGCAGGTTCACAGGGAGGTTAGTGGGACGAGCCTGGGGAGCCGGATCCTGTCCAGTGTGCCTTCCTAAACCCATCCAGGGAGCACGGCCACCCTGCCGCCTGGGGATTCAGGATGCAGATGTTGTGTCTGCTGGAAACCAGAGGTCTCACTCCAGGAGATCACGGGCATGTGGAGGGGTCAGCCCTGAAGGTCTCTCAGCTCCATAGCGTGCACTGTGCCCCTGCTTCATCTCTTGCCCTCTGCCCCGGGGAGGGGCTGGCTGTGGGGCAGAGCTTTGGGACATGCCCCGGTGAAGGTGCTGGCCTGGTTCAGAGCCTTGTGCCCAAAGCTTCTCGAGGGGTAGGCCTGTTGGCTGGGCAGACAAACTGCAGCTGGAGCTCAGGACCAAGTGGGAGTGGGCTGGGGTCCCCTTTGGTCCCAGACCCGAAGAGGAACCAATTGGTGCAAGCTTCATGTTTGGTTTGGGGAACTTTGCTTTGTTTTTTTTTCCCCTTTGAAATGGTGATAGGTGAGGGAGCATGGCTACCCTGCCCTCACCATCCCCTCACCTATTTCCCTACAGATTCAGGGGTTGTATTTCCTGTGTTTGTTTCTGCAAGAGACCCCTTCAAGGCCACATGGCAGAGAGATTTGGGAAGCGCCGAGTGGTGAGAATCCCTGCAAAATTCTATCATTCAGCCAGAGTTCACTGCTGGGGATGCAGCAGCAGCAGCCTCCTCCAGGGATGACCCTCCAGGCCAGACACCTTTACCAACTGCAGAGGAAAATGCTGTTTTGGCAGACACGGGTGTTCCGCTGTTGGTCTCACAGCTTGTTTCACATGTAACTGAGGCCGGGAAGCAAATCCCCTCCAGCAAGAACTGCCTGGCAGTTACCTGCCCAAAGCCAAGGGGTTATTTGCAATATTTAACAACCACTCTTCAGAGATGTTTCCCCGGTGCAGTGATTTCTATTGAGGAAGGGATATAGACAGAGAAACTCTGCTCAGCTGCTGTGCAAGCAGGAGGAACATCATCTCACTGGGGAAAACCGAATTCTTGCACTGTTTAGATCTGCCCACAACAGATTTAGGTATTGACCCGATTTCTTTATCCACTGAATCCTGTACTCATACTCTGCACTGAGGTACATCCATAGCCTGAGGTATCGACCACTTTGGCCCACTGCATTAAAGTGGTCCCCTGAGTTTTCCATGAACTTGGCATTTCCCTCTTGGTTACAGTTGACATTGCTACCCGTTCAAAGCAGCAAACTGGCAGTTAAAATCAATGTTAATATTTTATTATGTTGTCAAAGCCCCACGCAGGAAGCTGATGTGAAAGGTTGCTAATGCATTAAAGCTCGCTCCCTGAATTGATTTCCAGGCTGTTGAGGTCGGCTTTGGAGACAGTATTGAACCTTGCTTTGGAGTCCAAGTGTTTGCCGCCTTTCTCCCTCAAAGCAAAGTCAAGACTGAAGACGATAATTGGAATTTCATTCTCCTGCAGAACATTACACAGGGGGACACTGCTCTGTGAACAAGCTATTTTCATCTCTCAGCATGAGACAGTTTATTCAATATGATCTGTTGCTCTTAAGAGGGAAGCACTATTTCAACCAGATCCCAGGAGTGGGCCCCCATACGGATCCATATCCAGAAGTCTGGCTGCAAACATTCAGTAAGTGCTCAAACAGGACCAGGCTACACCAGCTCTGTGTAGAAGCAAGAGCTGCAATGAGCAGAAGACACCCACGTTGTGAGCAAAGGCCTAGGAACGGGCTTTAGAAGTCCCAAGCCCTCCTTACCAAAGAATGAGGTTAACTCCAGGCTTTCATATGTACTGAGACACCAGAGTAGGAGCTCTAAGCTCCCATTATCTGGCTTTCAGGCTCACACACACCTGTAATTTGTAGCACAAAGCATAAAAACATGCTGTTAGTATAAACCAGATGCTGTTGAATGGAGAGCCACTTCAGGAAAAAAGGTAAGCCATTAGATGTACTATCAGAGGAGGCCACGGCAGCCTATTTAAAGTAGCTGCTCTATTGGTGCATTGCCTATCTGGAGCAGTTCGACAGATTTTAAGTCCCTTTTTTCCCACAAAGCACTGTAACCTGCTCACTGAACGCTGTTTAGGACTCCATGCTCAGGGGCCCAGAGACGTGAGAGGTCTCCAGGCCCTGACAGACCCCTATCGATGCCAGTCCTCCTGCGGGCAGGGGTCTGCCGGGAGGCCTGTCTCCACTCAACCCTGGCCCCGCAGGTCTTAGTCCAGGCCGGCAGCCCGCTAGCCCGCGGCTCCGCCTGACGCGTCAGGCCACCGCCCCTTCCCTCAGGGCAAAGCCTGACCCATCCAGCCCCCAGCCGGCGGCACATCCAGTGTCTCCGGCCCCCGAGCCTGAGTGCCGCCGGCGGGCCGCCCGTTACCGGAGGCCGGGAGACCCCAGATCGCAGCATCCCCTCACCCGCCCGCCGTGAGGAGATCCGCGGCTCCTCCCACAGCGCCCCGCCCACGGCCCAACCGGCCAGTCCCAACAGCGCTCCCAGTGACGTAACGCAGAACACCCTCCCCCCCTGCCGCGAGGCCAATGGGCGGGCGGTACCGGGAGACGGCCGTCGGTGCCTGGACGCTGCGGGCAGAACGGCCAATCCGGAGCCGCCGGCCGTGAAGTGGGCGTCACCGCCCCTCGGCCCTCAGGGACCCGCCCAGCCCGGCCGTGGCGCCTGCGCTGCGCCGCCCCCTGGCGGCTGCGGGGCGGG
>NW_010972580.1:113343-272771 GCF_000737465.1 Haliaeetus leucocephalus | reverse complement strand
GCGCGGCTGGCAGGCGGCGCGGCGCTGCGGGCTGGGCGCAGCGGCAAGATGGCGGGGCGGGTAAGTGGCGGTGGGGGGGAACAGGGACGGACCCTTCCCGCCCTCGCCGCTAGCCACCCCCCGCTTCCTCCTTCTGCTACCTCTTTCCCCGCTACCCCTCTCCGCTTCTGCTCCTCGCTGGGCGCCGGGGTAGTTCGGTGACTTCTCGCAGCCCCGCTGCCGGGGTGGTCGTTCAGTCCTGGGGGTGTGTGGGCTCTCCTCAGGGTGCTGTGAGGCCGTGGTGACCCCACCAGTGGTGTGGGGGGCCCTGAGGGCGCTGTGTGGCCCCTCTCCCTGTGGGGCAGAACAGTAGGGTCCCCCAGGGGTGCCGTGAGGCAGAGGTGGCCCCTTGGTGATGTGCGGTGTGGGACAGGACTGTGGGGTTCCCTCAGGAGCACTGTGAGGCCAGGGTGACCACCCTCCCTGTGGGTGTGAGGCAGGATTTAGGGTTTCCTAAGGGTGCTGTGAGGTTGCGGTGGCCCTGTGGGATGCAGGGCAGGATTTTAGGGTGTCCTAGGGATGCTGTAAGGCTGTGGTGACCCCTCAGTGCTGTGGGGTGAGCCTCTAGGGCTTCCTCAGGAGCACCATGAGGCTGGGGTGACCCCTCTCCCTATGGGGTGTGGGGCAGGATTGTGGGGTCCCCTAAGAGTGCTATGAAGCCCTAGTGATCTTCTGGTGCTGCTGTCAGGATTTAGGGTTTCATAAGGGTACTGTGAGGCTGCAGCAGCCCTCAGGCCCTATGGGGAACAGGGCAGGATTTTAGGCTGCCCTAGGGGTGCTGTGAGGCTGTGGTGACCCCTCTCCCTGTGACTTGTCGGGCAGGGTCCTCTAAGCACGTTGTGTAGAGGGTCCTCTAAGGATGCTGTGAGAGTGGGGTGACCCCTTGGTGCTGTGGGATGTGGGGCAGGATTGTGGGATCCCCTGAGGGGCCTCCATGAGGCTGAGGTGACTCCTGTCTCCATGGGGTGTGTGGCAGCATTTTAGAGTCCCCTAAGGGGGGACTGAGGCCCTGGTGACTCCTCAGTGCTGTGGGATATAGGGCAGGCACCTATGGGTGTAGGGTTCTTTGAGGCCCTAGAGACTCCTCTGCCCTGTGGGCACCAGCCAAGCATCATCCTGTGATGTGGGTCTAAATTGTGTTGTGTTAAAACACACTTTAAGTGTTGTACAGTGGTTTTATTCTGTATTTGTTTTAAAAAAAAAAATAATCCCTTATCGGTGACTCTTAGATAACATCAGCAAGTGGCCAAAAAGGTCTTAAAATGTGAAGTAACAGTCTTGTCTCTCAAATCAGTTTTTGCAGTGCCCTGTATATCCCTTCTGTTTTCAGGTGTCCATCTCCAAGTGCCACAAGATGCGGTTAAGATTGCTGTTCTCTTTGCTGTGAGCTCAGTCATGCTTTGCTGGATATCAGCTTGTGAAAGTCACATTTTTCATTAATGTGTGCTTAAGGCTGAAATCTTCTGTCTTGGCCAAACAATTCAGTGATTGAGATCTTGGGGAATAGGTTTTCTCATAGGTTTTTGTATTATGGTTTTTCTGATGGATACAACGACAGATGGTGCAGTGGTGTGATGCAGAGCAATGGAGGTTAGTTAGAGCAGTGGCGAGAAATTTGGCCCAGTGATAAGCTGTGCATCACAGGTGAGCAGATCTACTCAAGTGCCACCTTTAAATTGCTGCTGATTAATTTAGAAAAAAATCTCATGTTATGCGGTTTCTTTCTTGTTAAGAGCTTTTCTTCTGTCCCTGCTCCAGATACATGGTCTCGCTTTCTCCCTTGCACTTTTTTCTTCATTCACCCTTTGCAGCTAACCCAGGAGAAATTGGTGTGTTTTGACTACTTTTTTTTTCAGCTTTCTGTTGCTGGAATCAGGAGCCCATGCTTTTATCAGTGGTACAATCATTTTAGCCATAATGAACATTGTTCTGAGACTCCTCGTAGCCTAAACCAATATGGCTACAGTGGTCTTATTCTGTATTTGTTTTAACCCCCCCCTGCTCAGTTGCTTCCCTGAGCCTTTTCAGCATGCTAAGTTGACAAAGAAAACTATCTATGTATTTTGAGTTAGTTTTGAGTTGTCCTCCTGTGCTGGAAAGGCTCAGTGAACAGTCTGAGTGCTGGAGGTGGTAACTGGGGATGTGGGGAAGAAGGACAGGGATCAGACCCAACATTTTCCTGCTGCTGTGAGATTTTGTGCTACTAAACACCTGAAAAAATGTGCCTTTATTTGGCCACCTTGGAAACCTGGTGGAGGAAAGGAGGGATTTATGCAAATTTAAGAGAAAGATTGGTGCTTAATTGCCTCCTAATCTGACAATTCGAGTGGGTGATGCTTTCCTTGGGTTACCAGGAAGCTTCTTACTATTCAGTGTTTTCATGATTTACCTACAAATATAGTTGCAGAATTATGAGATTATTTAATGCTGTAAAGAGAGTTCTTAACCAAGGTGTTTAATACCATTTTCTGAGCTCGATCCAGTCTTGGAGCGTGTTGAATGCTGTTAATGTAAATTAACAAATGAGTTGCCTGCTCCCTCCAGCTTGCATGTGGGATAGCAGCAGCTCTGAAAAGGATGCAGAGGTCGGGGTAAGCAAGCAACAGCGTACATTTCGGATGTGACATTGGAGCTATTGTGATCCTTGTCTGTATAAATAAGGAATAGTAGGTAGGAGGGTGGAGGTGTGTGATGTCTCTAGGTACAACAGGTGAGTCTGATACTGGAACACTGATACTATTCTGTTGTCAGCATTTTTAAAAGGTGCTTAAACCTGGAGAATGGGTAGAGAAAGCTTCAGTGACTACTTCTGACCTGAAAAAATGTCCTGCAATGCAATTTAGAGCTTAGTCTCTTTTATTAGACTCATGTGATTTTATCTGTGTATGTATACTTTACAGAGAGAAATGAACAGCTTTCCTGTTGTAAAAGAGAGACAAAATCTTTAAACTTCTAGTAACATTTTAAATAATTTAGACAAATGATAAGCCAAATCTTATTAATTGCCTAGTGCTGTTGCAGGTATATTACTCTACCCCCTTAATTGCACTGGGTTTCCTCAATCGCAAGGAAGAGACAGTGATTAACGGTGATTGAAGTTTACAGGAAAAATAGTTTATGGTGATTAGAAATAATGGCTGTTTCTGTTATAATTTATTCTGTATCTCTCTCTGCATGGTAATCATTAGGCATGCAAACAGAGCACTTAGTCTTTCCAAGACATCAGCCAGCATCTACTACAGAAGAGGAAGTGGTATAAAGCTGTCTAGCTGCATCTGTAGTTGGTTATGGATCCCTTGTACCAAGATTGGACTTCTGGAAGTTAACTGGTTCTGTCTGTAGTGGACCTCTGGAAGTTAACTGGTGCTGTCTGTAGCTAATTGGTTTGAACCTCAGGAAGTAGTTCTCAAAGGGATGTAGAAAGGCCAGATGATTTCTCTGCCTTGTTCCAGCCAGTGTCAAGCTGTTGATCCAGAACGAGCTGCGTTTCTGGTTGTACTGTACAATACTGGAGAGCTATACAGAGAAATGGTATAGGAAATGAAACAGGTCTATGTGGCTGCAGCTTTACTCTTGCAAGCTGACAGGAGGCCTGGCTTTCTTCAAAGAGGAAATCATGTGTGCTGAATGTTGATATGGTAGCATGGATGTTGGTGATGATCCCCTATCAAAGAGGCTGGTGTCTTTTTCTTTAAGGAATATTAAAGTTTTGTGATAGCTGCAACTTGTATAACAGTTCATGATGATTAGAAATGATGGCTGGTTTATATGGTATAAATGGTATAACATCTTAATTTTTCTTTATTTGCTATTTGGGACTCATTTGGAGTGGTATTGCCATTAGCCCATTGATAGGAGGCACTTGCCTGTTTGCTTCTCAGAAGAGATTCACATCTGTATTGGGCTGGAGATGATTTTGGTTTCGCTCAGGTACTAGTAGATGTTGGTTTATCTTGCAGAACTGTGCCGTAACTCCTCTAGAAGAGCCTGTGACTTGAGCAGAAGATTCCTGACGTGTCAAAATCAACTGTCACATTGAGAGAGTGTAGCAGTAGTGGGAAGAGTGGTGAAGGACATACTGTATCCCTCAGTGTTTCATGGTGTTGAAGACATTGCTGGACTAATGCATTCTCTCTTGTACTCCTTGCAGTTAATCCCAGGGCGGTTTTAGGTTGGATACTTTGGTAGAAACTTCAAAATAATGAGGGTTGGATTTTACATTTATGGGTTAAAGCTGTAAAGTCTGATTTCTGCTAACATATGGAATCAGCCTTCATAGATGCAGGTGTTATCAGGCAACTAAAGAAACATTTGTGAATCAACTTAGTTCCTTCTTGCAATGTGGGACTGATCCTTCTATCATCACTTATCTTTTTTTAGTGTTTCCTAATATGTAATATGATGAAATAGGTTTTTAGCAATGTTTTAGGGAAATGGGAGAAAACTAAATCTGAATCTCTGTTTCTGAGATCACTTCTGCAGTTGTGTACCTATGTGGTGAAATCATCACAAATAGACTTATATCCTTCTTACAGGACTTCTGCATTATAGAAACCCATGCTAAATTATTTAGAATAAAATTCTAACAAATGTGACCGTGTGAATGTCTGTGGGCATGGGATATCTGATCCTTGACATATTTGATAAATTTGTTGCTTGGCTTAGTGTTGCAGAAGCAGTGTGTCCAAAGCTTATACCTAAAAAGACAACGCAGTAGGGAGATGTCAGTACTGCCTCTCCATCTCCAGTCAGGGGGGTGCTGGTATGTCACACCTCTTTTCTTATTGTAGACAGGCCAGAATGACTAAATTTTGTTAAGAATTTTTCTTAGTAGGAAAAATTTGTGAAAATCAAAGAATCCTTTTGAGGATCATTTCAAGTGTGAATTTCTTAAATATTACTTCCCTCCCACCCCATTACACAGCAAGATCATCTCTCTTCCTGTCCTCTGTTCTGTGTCCTATACCTTCAAGCACAGAGGTCATTCAGGAGAAGACCCTGTGGTTTAGGGATGCCCTAGCTATGAATTTGGAGGAGGTTCTGTCATAAAATCAGATCTGCTTGAGTCCACAGAAAACCAGTCCTTAGAAAATAGTGGTACTTATATTTTGCTAAATTACCCACCAGGCAGGACGGGGTTTTCAGTGGAATAAAATTATCATTGATTCCTTTCTTTCCATGAAAATGTATGACCCCCGCCCCCCCCAGAAAACCCCAAACCTTAAATATAGGTCCTTATGTCATGTTTTGATCTTTTTTTGATCCAGGAGTGGTGGATACTTCCAAGTATACTCGCAAGTGTGAGAGAGGACAAGCTTTAGGAGGACCTGGTGCAGTGAGTGCTAGCTGACCCCTGAGCAGTGTGACAGATAGCGATGATCTTAGTCACTGCAATATTTTTTTGAAGGACAAGGTTCAGACTGTGGTCTCTACATGATGCAGTAATTCGCATCAGAATGTCAGAATGCTGTCTCAAATCAGGGAAGTTCTATGGCAGAGACTGGAGTTTTGTGACTAAATTTCCATATTGGCCATCTTCAGAAGTTTTTTTTGACCTCCAGGAACTGGAGAGTTGTGTTGAAGATCTGTGAACAGAAACATTCAAGCAAGGAACACAGTCGCTCCAGTTAATAAAAAAGCTTTCAACACAGTATCCTATTACTCTGCGTTGAGCCAACTGATAGTACTACTGCTTGTTAAATCAAGGCTGAATATATAGTTCTTCAGGCACTCTCCTGCCCTGCTGCTGCGCTGGTATGCTCGTTCCCGTGTATGTCTCTCAGATGCTCAGCTCAGGAAGGTCAAATACTTGCAATATAAAAAGATTTAACACGTTTCTCTAGTCTCCTGGGATGCAATAAAGCAATGACCTTCTATCAAAATATCTGGAGTAGTTTATGCCCTAGAGTTGTATCAACTTACATGCTTTTTTTTGTAGAAAATACAGAAATACTTGCAAGGTATGGCATCTTAAATACAAACTGATTATAATTGGGTAGTGTTTGGTGCATTAGTCAGTGTCCTGGAGAAGTTGAGTGCCAGGTGCAGCCCATCAGTGGTAGAATGAGTTGCAAATATGCAGGGATAGCAGCATTGCAGGCTTTCTCAAGGCAAATTCCAAGTCTAAGGGGATATTTTCAGCCTTGTACCTATTGCCACTGGGTAACTTTGCTAAATAAATGCAAAGAAATTTGCATCCATTAGGTGTCCTCACAGCTAGTGTGTCAAAATCCTGTGACTTGCATCCTAGGCTAACATCTTAGACATGATTGTGTGATGTTTTGTTCCTTTAAGCACTTTTAAAAGAGGTTTAGATGAAATACAACAAGTAGCAATTCCCTGTAATTAAATTGTTGATCATCTTGGCTCACGAAGAAATGTGAGGCAACATCCACTCCAAAAATAGATGTGTTAATTACAAATGCACATATTCTAGGTCGTTATTGCTTAATTGGAAGGTGGAGTTGGTGTTCATGCTAAACTGTCAGGAACCAGCTTCCTGGTTATATGGCACAGCAGCACAGGTGCAGATGTATTTTCTGAAATCACTTTACTGATTGTATTGTAAAGAATTGGTGTGGAGAATGACATCTTTGGACCGAGCTACCTGTTTAATTAGAGTATAGATGCTGTACGGTACTAGTAGCTTGTAGAAGTTCTTTAGTGCGCTTGTTTCTTCTGCTCTTTTAGATCAGAGAAACCCTTCAGTCTTGGAACTGTAAATTGTATTTCTGATAACATGGCAAAATAATGGAAATAATACAGTCAAATTTCCAAAGCTATGTAAATCTTAACTGCACTGGGTGAGATAGTGTTGGAGTTACAAAGCTCCTGTTGCAGAACTGAACTCATTTGGCTGTAAACGTTGCAAACAGAGGGTAAGCAGCAGTCACCACCATAAAAACCAGTATCCTCTAATTGCTAAGATAGGCACTTCCGTCCTATTAAAGTGGCTTTCATGTGCTAAGACGGAAGTAATTTCTAGATTACTGCCCAGGCCCATGAGGGGAGCACACGTCTGCTATTAGATAAAGAAAATGGAAAATGTGTTAAGTGTATATTGTATATAAAGAACTGCTAGTGAAGACTAGTTGGAGTCTGTATTGCTAACCCCCACTGAGGACTGGGCTGACCTTCTTTGCTTATGTAGATAACTGTTATCGGATGAGAAAGAGAAAGTTACCAGTGGCGCAGGCACAAAACAATGTGGGGAAAAACGTTCCCTGTTTCATTTCCAGCCCTGGGTGATTCAGGAGGTGGTGATGTGAACTCTTCCCTCTCATATTTTAGGCTGTTTTGACTTCTGTGTGGGCCAGTAGCTGGTGTGTATGCAGCGTAGCCCTGTTTGCCTTGGTGCCTCCTTGGCAGCCTGAGCCAGCACAGGGAGCTGATTCATACTGGTGGGAGTGTCACGTTTGGGGGGCAAGGGAAGGAGGATTGCACCTCATCCATCGTTCTTGTCTGGGCTCTGTGTTGAGGCTGTCTTGGTGTTGGATTGCTCAGAGTTCCTTGGCTTTGACAAAAACTTGAACATTAATTCTGAGATTTTAGCTTTTCTAATGTGTTTCTCTTAATAGGAGCAGAAAATTGGTATTTATGAGCTTGTTATCAAGAGAGAATGCAGATCCTTCCCAACAAGTATGAAAGCTTCCAGCAAAGAGAACTAGAGGTCAAATGGAGCAGATGGAAAAGCTGGTCCTGAGCAGCCAGTCAGGGCTGCTTGTCCCGGGGGACAGTGTGCTTAACCTGCCAGGCACAGCAGGGCTCTGAGTGACTGTAGATCTGGAAAGGAAACCTGTCTTGCCAAGCCAAGTTATTTGTAGGTGTTTGATCTCTTCTCGTAGCTGCAGAACTCTGGAAGCTTTATTCAAGTTTGGTTTTTTTTTTTTTTTTGAGATGTCCAGAAAAACCTTCTGCAAACTAGTAACTTCCTTTTTTTTTTTTTTTTTTTTATTTTAGAAACACAGCACTTAGTACATCTCCTGTTGCTGAGTCTGGTGCCTGTTGTAGGCATCATGTTGACATTCCTTTCATATATATTACTGAATGCCTTCTTTAAAGGAGTTTTCCTTTTTTCTTTACTATTTCCCATTATCGGCTGTTACAGTGCTGGCTTCCTCTACTGGTTAGGAACCCTTTCTAAACTGCTACTCATTAGCTGTGATAGTGTAGCTATCATTTTATACCAATTTCTTCTGTCCTTTAGTGTAGACTTGTTTTTCCTCTCTGTTAATTCAGCTCCATGGTGTATGTGCGTATGTAGAGAGAAAGTAGCCATAATTTTTTTCAGGCTTTCCTGTGCTGGGAGAGCTTGATTTGTCTCCTTCTCCCAGGCTATTGCTGACCCAGCTCTGTTGCAGCTCATCTTTCTGTGTGCTCGTGCTGGTGTTTGTCATCTGCGTGCAGCAGGCTCCCGATGCTTGCAGTTTTAAAGTTCATCTCAGATCCTGTTGTCACTTGGTCCGTTGGATCTTTAGATATAGGCTGTATTGGGCAACGCTTTGTGCATGTCTGCTTTCCATCAGGAGCACGGTCCTGGATAACATAGGGTCTACAGATCATCATCTCAGTTCCCTGTTTATCTTCACAGCTCCTTTAATATCCTAATTCTTCCTTTCAGTATTCAAACTTAATTTTATTTGCAGACTTTCAGTGGTGAATGAGTGTTTGAACACCTTTGAGTCAGCCATGCTACCACACAGCCACCAGGCAGGCACACATCTGCCCGATCCCTAGTAACTATGGACTAAACTTCCTTCCTGAGAATAACTCCTGCACAGGTTCTTTGTCACCCTCTTTGGGTGATGAAGCTCTGAGCTTAGAAGTACTTTGATGCCTAACAGCTGTGATAGTAGAGCTTAGATGCTTTTTGGAGTGGGGATCCCCATTTCTATGCAGCTGGCAGTGAGCTCTACAGAGGAAACCTAAATGTCTAGTACTCAGAGTTGTCATGTTTCTTAACACTTGCCTGCCAACATATGCATGACAGAAATTATATATATGTAGATATGCATGTATATCTATGCCTGTATGTTTTACACAAAATGCATTTTTTAACATATAACACTTTAACAATATTTGTCTTACACAAACCATGTAGAAACAGTGCACAGAACAAAACCTGCCTCAGCTTTAGAAGCTGTTTCATAATCTCGTGTGTAGGATTAGGAAATTAAACGAGTTAAGCTGTTTCCAGTGAAGAACATCTCTGCCATGGCATTTAATGTTTTCGCTCTTCACTAACAACTGACAGGTAGTAGTGCACTTCTATTATGTGCCACCAGCTTATCTCCTGTGGGGTCTGAGTAATGGGAAACATGTTTTCTTTAGCTTCCTCTATCATCAGCCGTAACAATTCACAAATATTAACCATATCTTTGTACTATGTGCTCGCCCACGCAACAATGTAATATAGTCTACTATGTGTAATATTCCAGAGATTTTATTATTCTTTCTTTTCCCTAGTCATGTTTTAAACCAGCACTGTTTTGCTTTTGCTTCAGATGCTTGTTTTGAAATTCAGAAGGAGAAAAGGTGTGGTTTATGTATGTATGAAAATATCCGAATAACTTAGGATTGCTTTCTGGGCTGAGCTCTCCTAAAATGCAAGAAGAACTCAGTTTCATATTTTTGTAGAGGAAAACTGGAATCCATGCAACTTTGAAACAAAAATCTCTGAAAGATCAGATGTTATGGTGGTTGTTTCTGTTATGAACTTGTTTGTTCTTTGAAGCAACTTTTACTTTGTAGAAGTAAAATATGTCAGCATCATTGAGCCTCCTGGCGCTGTATTTTCATGGTTAGCATCAGCTCAGTAGCAGAGGAGTAGAGGCAACATTACTGCTTTGTCATAAATCCAAAGGTAAGGTCCTTCACATTTGTCTTTCAGTGTGAGATTTATCAGTGTGTTATGTGGTCTCATTTTTCTCTTGGTAAACAGAAGGAATATTGCAGTAGACCTCTGCGTAGAAATGGATTTAATAGTGGATACTGCATGACCGATGATGAATGCTTCTAGCTGAGGATTCTTTAGAATGAAGGCACTGTCTCAGATGTGGAGTCACCTCCCTAGAACTTCACTGGTCTTGGGAGTCTCCTTCTTGCATAAACCAGAACAATAACTGGAGGCAGGGAAGACACTTATTGCTACTTTAATCCTAAAATATCTGTATTGTGGACACAGGTGTAACTGCAACCTGTGACAATGTATATGTGTCACCTTCAAACTAGTATTGACAGCAGTGTAACTGCAGCAGATGGCATTCACTGTCAGCTGCAAGATCTGCTCTAGTGGTTTGCTAGAGCTGAGCTTTATGTTGCCTTGCCTAGTTGCTAGCAGTAACCTACTAGTTAGCTTAAAATTCGCTTGTGTAAATATACTTGAAGATTTCTTAGAAATACTGCTAAGGATTTTGCTTCCTCTGTTCCCTGATGTGTGGTGTGCAAGTGCAGGCAATAAGAGTGTTGGATGGCAGAGAGGAGAGAGGGTGCAGGGTTCGGGGAGTCCTTGTGCTGGTGTCCTGGGAAGCTGGAACCCAAAAAGAGCTTAAAGTGTTCCTTGACAGTACTACCGCCAGCATGTCACAGCCCTCCAGGCTCTGGTGGCTCATGTTACAGCTCTGGACTACTGCATTTATGCTGGAAAAATTTAGGAGCAGCCAATGCCTGCGTTCTTGCTGCGGCAGCTCAATTGCTTGAGAGACAGACAAGAATCCCTGTGAGCAGTAGTTCTGGGGATATGAGCACTGGGGTGAGGAGAGGGGAGGTAGGAGAAAGACCCTGCAATTCACTAGAACAGTGTGTTCCAGCTTCCTCACTGGGTGCTTTCCAGATTAATCATAATCTCTTACATGACCAGATTTCCTCAGACTGTCCCTTGTATGCTCATGAAAACCTGCGTCCACTGACACCTGTTTCTTGCATGAGCTGTATTATGCTAAAAACACTTGTGTATATTGATAACGTATTGAAGTTCTGCAGAATCTTGGAGCTTGAGGATGGCATATATATAGAGAGAGAGAGAGCTGGGAGTCTAGTGTAGGTTATAGATGCTGTCTGAAATGTTTATCATTGCCAAGGGAGAAATGGGCTTCTGCCAAACACCCCAGAAGGAGAATGCGCCGGACTATGGGATGGCTAGCACAGCCAGTGCTGATACTGCTGCAGCAGCAGCTACGTTATTTCACGTGTCAGATACCCAAGGATGCTTTGCCATGCATCTGTCATATTGTGGAGCTTGCAAAAGGAGCACTTGGTGCTGGATTTGAAATAGTTCCTTTATATTTATGCATTTCCTTAAAGTGAGGCTTGCACGTTCCCAAACACAGATAGGAATAACACAGAAGAATGGCAAATTTGCCAAGTGCTTGCTGTTGACATGTAGGAAGCAGTTTGTCAGTAAGGATTAAAAATGCAGTTGAGGACTAGTGCTGTAAAAAGGTTTAATCCATGAGCTCTGTGTTCAGTTTTCTCCAGAAATATCCTACTTAATGCGTTTTATCAGGGCATGCCCTTCACAAAATAGTCCCTTTGCAAATGGAAGGAGAAATGATAAAATGGTGAATGCTTTTTCGTGTGAAGTACCCAAAGATGGTGAGCCTTAACAGGCAGGTTGTGTATTTCAGAAGTCCACTGATGGTCATATATTTTTTATTACAAGAATATTTAATTGAGTCTCTTATTATGCTTCAGATTCAGGTAGATAAATCTGTTTCAAAGCTGAAAATGGAATCCTTTTCTGTTGTCACATGTCAAGGGCAATTGAGCATTAGTCAGTAAAAATAATGAATTAGTCCTTTTCTAAATAGCAAGTACTCTAGAAGAATTACATTACAACATAAAAAGTTGATTTGAGCTATAGGGCAGGCTTGCTTCAGTCCACGTGGAGATGAATTTTCTCTGATTCTTTTCTCAGATGGCCCAGAGGGGTAGGGGGAGAAAGGCTGAGCAGGCTGTTAACTCTTGGGAAATTATCTGGATGTGTGCGTTAGGATCAGTGCATTTCCTTCTCTTGTTGCTGGGATTTAAGGGCGTCTTAAGATAAAATCCATTCTGAATTGGTTTTAGCAGTAGGTTGACACTGACAAATAGTTTCTGTTGCACTGCCTGCAAATTTGTATCTGACAAAGAAAATAGTTGTGCTTTGATTCTAAAAATAACATCCTGGGGGGTCAAGTTTAGCTTTTCTCCAAATTAAATTTTTTCAGTCTATAGCTAATGATAGAAACATCTTGCTTTTTCCGTGCTTTTCTCCACTTCTAGAGGCATTTTGGACCCAATTTTCATCTTTCAACCATTGTTTTGTGGAATCATTCTGCAGAAGCAAATGGGGTTAGGGATGTAGGATGGGGCTGATGTTCCTCTGCTGCACTCCCCCTATATGCTATATACTGCCTTGTAATGGGATGGGGCAGCCTGGGCTGAGAGTGAAAGTATTTGGTTATTTTAGCTGCTGATTCCTGAGTAATGATGGAGGGGAAAAAAATTGAACAGATACTCTTGAAATTTGAAATAGGATTGCTCCTTTGACTTTAGGGAAAAAAAAAAAAAAGAGGGGGGTAGGACACCCCCACAAAATTTGTTGCAGTAATTTTTTTAATAATGATAGGCTGGAACTGACTGTTTAACTTAATTTTTTGGTACTGATCTGTGATGTTTCCTATAGAGTAGGAAATATTTGCATCATGATATTTCTTTTGAGAAGTTTTATAGAGAGATTCTGTGGGGTTGGATAGCAACTGGCTGAGAATTAAACCTTCCTGCGGACTTTCAGTGCTGCCCTGTACTGTGGTGTTTAAAGTAGGTGTATCCAGAATGGATGTGGTCAAATTTCAGTGTTCTGAGTAATGTCAGGGAAGAAGAAAGGTAACATCTCTATTCCAGCCCCTTTTCTGCACACAGTGGGCAACCCAGCACAGCATTACAACATAACGGTTACCCAGGGTTGTAATGGAGCTGGTCTGTCTCTAGGCTGCTTTGCCTTATCAGCTTTCAAAATGTCCCACTGTCTTGTTACTTGGCAAGAAATGCCTTCCAGTGAATGCTTTGCTACCTGCTGGCTTGTGGTGGGGTTCAGGGAAGTTGCATGAACACCAGGGTTCGCTAGCGAGTTAACAGCATTTGCCTTGCAAGCTTTTTCCTAGGTAATTTTAAAGTATTTTTCGTAGGTATGGTAGAAAATATAAGGTGTACTATACTCACAAAATGCAGAGCTTTTGGATACAGATATCTGTGACACATAGAAGTGTTTGGAGAAACCCTGAAGAGGGGGAGGAGCTTGTCAATGCCAGTGGGCTATGGTCTCAGAGTATGTCAGTACTCATGAGACCTATTTTGTGTTTTATGGATTTACAGAAGCTTTGAGGCTTGGCTTAGTAAAGGAAAAACAGAATTTTATTTGACAGTTTTTTCCTTTCTTTCTTTCTCGTAGTCTATGCAAGCAGCAAGATGTCCCACCGATGAACTGTCATTAACCAACTGTGCTGTGGTGAATGAGAAGGACTTCCAATCTGGGCAGTAAGTGTGCACTGTTGCTTTTTCAACTTTCAGCCAAAAAGGAATTGTTTTCAAAGTTTGGATGGAGGTGGAATGAAATTTCAGATTTGGGAAGGTGAATACAGTAGGTTAATTAACAAAACTTCTGCATATTTAGAGACCAAAACTTTAAATGTGCCTCTCTCTCAGACCTGGAGATACTAAAAAAATGGTAAATTTTTCTCCGAAGCATTTCTTCCTTGGGAACTGGATCTGCTTAACTAATTGTAATCATTATTTTAATGAAGGACTTCAGGCCTTGGTTTTGTTTTTGCTGTTGCTCCTGTTACATAGAATATTTGAACTATTTCAAGTAGATTTTTATCATTTAATTGCATTACTCGGGGCATCTTCTCACTTTCACATCATACTGGAGTGCTGAGCAGAGTCAGTAGAAACTCTCTCTTGTTCTAGGGATTTTCATGCACAAGAACAAAAGAGGAAGGCAACCAGAGTGTGGGCACAACAATTTGGATTCTTTAATTACAATTCTGGGGTGACTGATAGAAGCTGACTCTGGGTTTTGCTTTTGTGAGAAAGGTAGAAAACACATTAATTTTTCAGCTCAGCCCACACAGAATGGCTTTGTATTAAAAGAAGCCAATTCAAATAATTAGTTTCCTTGCTTTGCTGCAGCTGTATGGTAGCTCTCTTAAAGACTTCAGTATGTAGATTGTAGACAGAAGTAATTCATTTCAGCAGAAAGAGAGAGTATCTCATGCAGTGGAAGGCGGAAGAGCTTGGCTTTGAAAAATAGGAAAAAATGTTAAAAAAGATACTGAATGATACACTTAGGGCCTTAGCATAAAATACCTGGCCCAGATGAATTCTGCTAAAGATGGAGAACGAAGTAGCTCTGAACTGCAGGGAAGAAGGGAGCAATGTGTTTTAAGACTTGCCTCTTTTTGTGCTGTCAGTCTGTTGTGCTGCTACCCTAGAGAGCTGTCCCGGCCCTTCAGTGAGTGACTGAACGGTGACTTCACAAGCCCAACTTTAGTATAAAATGCCAAAACAAAACAAAACCACTCCCCCTAAAAAAACCCCAAATAAGCACAACTTTTAGAGTCAGAAGCAGGCAAAAGTGTCTGCTTGGACAGGATAGTGTCCTGGTCTCCTAAAATTATGTTTTTCCCCAGGTAGATTTTTTTCAAAGTAATTGACTTACAAAAATACCTGAACTGAGCATTGTACCTCATGCATTATAAAAATGTTAATTTCCTCGAATATGAATGTGCTGGAGGGACCCAGCTTCCAGATCTGCAGCAGCCAGCTGCTTTGCTTTCACTCTGAGAACCCTCTTTCATCGCATTTGTGAAAACATGCAGGAAGCAGTATCCCAAGACTTGCCTGCTAAGCAGGCTGGCCATGATTCTGGCTATACTGATTCTTCCCGAGAGAGCTGCTTATTTCTAGAAATTGGGGCTCATAAAGAAAGCAGCATATGTTTGGTTGTGAGCAGATGCTGTAAATCGCTTTGAAAAGTGTAAGACTAGAGTACAGAGAAACATCACAATATTCAGCTACTACTGAAGGATGTAGTCATTCTGCTGCATTGCAGATGTACTGAGCAAGACCATCCTTATGATCTGCTGCAGTAAGTTGCACGCAGTCAGCAGATTTGGTTTGTTATCATCCTAACCATGACTGGCTGCACAGAATATTTTTGGTAACAGTTACACAAAGGGCTTTGCTTTAACACTTCCATTTGGTGCTCACGGTGTAGAGCTGAGAGTTTGACCTTGGATCATTGAGATCGTTTTTCCCCAGGATGCTACTGTAGGTCTTTTCATGCTTTATTTTCCGCATCCTGTAAGTTGGACAAGTATGAATCACCATTTTGTGACACATGAGTTCATGGGATGCAATGCTTTATTATAGTACCATGTTGGTTTGATAAGTTGCGCTGTCTTAAGCTCCTGTGACATACTTCTATCTTGAGGACTCCCAATGTATTTTGGAGAGAGAAACAAATAACTGAAAACAGCCAGGTAGTGAAGGGGACAACAGTCTGGAAGGAAGCCAGGGCAGGTTATCTCAATGGCAATTTTTTTTTTGTGTTGAGAATTGACTAATTATTATTACCTTTTATTCCTGCCTTTTAAATGGGAAGACCATGCCTCTT
Source organism: Haliaeetus leucocephalus (assembly GCF_000737465.1). Classification (NCBI taxonomy): domain Eukaryota; kingdom Metazoa; phylum Chordata; class Aves; order Accipitriformes; family Accipitridae; genus Haliaeetus; species Haliaeetus leucocephalus. The sequence continues at coordinate 257,077 of NW_010972580.1, read as the reverse complement.
TTCTCATGCCAGTTTAGTTATCTGAAGAGCCCTCGAGGAGCCTTACTCTGAGTAATTTACATGGGTTTCCAAACATGCACCAAAGGAGTATCTGCCCGTATTGTTCAGATGCTTAGTGGCACCTTTGCACAGATAAGTAAGTTACCCTCTCTCCCTTACAAAAGCTATGCTCTTTCTTCACTAACATAAAAACTAATGGACACGCAGGTTAATATTAGCTATTATAATTTCTGTTGGTTTGCTCAGCCTGGCCAGCAGACTTACCAACAGATGGTTTCCTGGGCCTGGTCTGGAGCCCTTCTTAAGAATTGGCATCACAGCCATGTTTTTGTTCTGATAGTTCAGGCGAAGCTTTACACATGAACTAGAAAAGCAGTTTCATCTGTTAGAGCTCTTGGGAGATATCTGGCCCTGGTGACTCATTGTTCTTCCTTTTGTTCATTTATAAGCAGAAGCTGTTAATGAGGTTGAGATTTCCCCCATGTGTCTCCATGAGCTCTCCAAGCTCCTTCCTGGTGAACCTCAATGTAGGAAAATTCATTTAGTTTTTCTTGCTATTGCCTTGTTTTGAACGTTCTTAATACATAGATTGCTTACAGCCTGTTGGAAACTGCCTGCTCCTGCTGTCTTTGAGAAGAAACATGGTTGTTCCTGTGTGTTTTGCAGATTTTTCTCAAAGAACCTGTCAGGATTTGACCTTTCCTAATCATCTTACTTGGCTAGGGATTTCTTTCAGAAAGCTGGGTTTTTTTCCCCTGTTTTTTCTTTTCTTTTTTTCTTCTTGGCATCTATTTGCCTGCTGTCAGGCTCAGCTATCTTTGTGGTTTTCTGGAAATGTTTTTGGTGAATGGTATGCTTCAATATAGTAATTTTAATTTGTATCAAATCTTTGTGGATACCCCCCAACCCCACAGTATTTTTACTAGGTATCCTCATTTTTTTGCATTTAGCTTTTTTGAAGTGAAACCCAACAGTGGTGGAGTTTGTTTCTTCCTGCAGAGATGCCGAATCTATCCACGTTAAAGTCACTGTTGTGTTTCAAGCCAAACAGTGCACTGTGAAGTATCCATCTCAGTCTTAAGAAGCTTTAATCTTGGGTCTTTCACTGTCTGATGAGCTGCTTCTAGTAGGGTGTTACTTGTCATCAAGTGTATTTCTCGGTGAGGTATTCCAGTAGCATGGCTGGAACTTGTGTTTTGCCTGCAGGCATGTTTGTCTAGCACTATGCAATGTATTACCTTGCTTTCCAGTTGGTTGTGTATTGATATTAATTTGAATTACTCAGGCTGATGCACTCTGTGCTGGAAACCTCCTGATTTCAGTCTTGGCTTCCTGGAAAGCTTCTCTATTTTATCTGCTACTCAATTTAAAATTAAACAGTCCTTGGAGCAGCATTCAGTCTGGGAAGGATCATCTCCCTGACCTGATGGCGATGCTCTTCCTAATGCAGCCAGAGATGTTTTTGGCCATCTTTGCTGCAAGGGCATGTTTCTGGCTCATGTTCAACTCGTTGTCTACCAGGATCCCAGGTCGTCTTCTGCAAAGCCACTTTGCAGCTAGTTGTCCCCCAGCCTGTACTGGTGCATGGGATTATTCCTCCCCAGGTGGAGGATTTTGCATTTTCCTTTGTTGAACTTGATGGGATTTGTGTCAGCCCATATCTCCACTGTGTCAAAGTCCCTCTGAATGGCAGCACAATCAGCAGGTGTGTCATCTGCAGACTGGCTGAGGGTGCACTCTGTCCCATCATCCTGGTCATTAATGAAGAGTTTAAATAGTTTTGGCCCCAGATGGACACCTGTAGTAGGTACACCACTAGTGAACTGCCTGAATGTCATGGTTTAACCCCAGCCAGCAACTAAGCCCCACACAGCTGTTTGCTTGCTCCCCTGTGGTGGGATGGAGGAGAGAATCAGAAGAGTAAAAGTGAGAAAACTGGTCAGTTGAGATAAAGACAATTTAATAGATAAAGCAAAAGCCATGTGCAAACCAAGGAATTCAGTCCCCACTTCCCAGGTATTCAGCCATCCCCAGGAAAGCAGGGCTCCATCATGTTTAACAGTTACTTGGGAAGACAAACACCATCACTCCGAATGTCCCCCCCTTCCTTCTTCTTCCCCCATCTTTATATGCTGAGCATGACATCATATGGTATGGAAGATCCTTTGGGTCAGTTGGGGTCAGCTGTCCCGGCTGTGTCCCCTCCCGACTTCTTGTGCACCCCCAGCCTACCTGCTGGTGGGGCGGGGTGAGGAGCAGAAAAGGCCTTGACTCTGTGTAAGCACTGCTCAGCAATAAAAAAACACCTCTCTGTATTATCAGCACTATTTCCAGCATGAATCCAAAACAGAGCCCCATACTAGCTACTGTGAAGAAAATTAACTCTATCCCAGCCAAAATCAGCACACTGAAGCTGGACTTCATGCTGCTGATCACACCCCTCTGAGGCCAGTGGTTCAGGCAGTTTTCAATACACCACACTGCCTGCTTACCTTGTCTATATTTCATCAGTTTGTCTATAAGGATTGTTGTGCAAGGCCGTGTAGAAAACATTACTAATATTGAGATAAACAACATCCGCAGCTCGCTCTCCAACCTCAGAGCTCACCATTTCATCGTAGAAAACTATAGTATTGGTCAGGCCTGATTTTCCTTTCTAAATCCATGCTGACTATTCCCAGTCACTTTCTTGTCCCTTAATATGTTTGGCTTTCAGGATTAGTTGCTCCATCCCTTTCCTAGGGACTAAGGTGAGGCTGACCAGCGTGTAGTTCCTTGGATCCTCCTTCTTGCCCTTCTTGAAGACAGAAGTGACATATGCTTTCTCCCAGTCCTCAGAAACCTTCCCTGATCAGCATGAAGCACCAGTAAATGTCTTGCTATCCCACTGTAAGATTTATAAGGAACCATACCACCTATAACGGGTTTCTGGATTTATGCTTAGGGCAGGAGGAGATGGAAAAGGAAGGGTGCATGTCCTTACAGCTGGGGTTTTAGGCAGCTAATGGGTGATTTAGGGCCAGAACCAGTGAAGAGTCAAATCACTGGCCGACCTGACAGAGGAGGTATGTATCACTGTGTGGTATGTTTAAAATGTGTTCTTACCCTGCTATGCTATCAAGTGCTGGCAGTTCATGGAAAGGTTTTCCAAGCTTCCCTGTGTGTTTGGGCTAAAGCTAGTGATGTCTAGTGTTTTTGGCTATGCAGGCCACACATTTCCTCTAGTCTCAAAGGGCCATATGTTCCTTCCTACCATGTGGCTGAACCTGTTAAGCATACACGATGTAGCCAATGTATACGTATGTAGCAGATCAGCTTTTGGATGGTGCTGGATTCGCTGTGCATATGCAAATGAAGATATACAGAGCATATGTGCATGTAATACATTCACTGCCAGGGAGGGAGGGAGGATGGCCAGGAGCGTGGGCCTTGGCTGTTAGCATAGTTCATCTAGCTCTTAGTTTCTGACCGTGGGTAGGAGAGTTGGTAAGAGGGGAACACCACATGAGTTCGTGGCCTCATTTACCCTATGGTTAGTTAAAGTACAGGCAGCTGTGAAGAAGAAGATGAGGTAAAACCTGGTTCCACTATCGCCCCTGCCACCAGTGCACACAAATCCCACCTTCCTCTTGTTTTGCTTTCTTATGCCAAAAAGAAGTCTGCCTATCACATGATGAGAGCTATCAGGCATAGTCTGAGGATAACTATAAGCAGCTTTTGAGTATCTTTGTTCCCAACAGCTTGTCTTCTGAGAGTGATAGACAGGCACATGCAATTGCTGCTGCTGTGTCTGCTCCTGACTGTATTGTTCTGTTTTTATAACAGTGTTTCTGGTCTTCAAATGCTGTCTGAGTTCAAGATCTGTTGGTCACTAGCAAACAGGAGGAACAGCCTCAGTGCTTATGTGATTTTACTTTTTGTACAGAAATTCCTTCCATTTTTTCTGCGATCAAATTTCTAAACAATATACTAAGATCTTTGTGTAGGCTTTGCATCTATTTCTTGTTGAAATCACAGCTGGGGGATACTGCTTGTATTGGGGCAAAATATTGATGTTTTGGTGTTAGATGCTTGAGATGTGAAACCAGTGTCGATTTTTAGATATAGCAGCCTTGGTCTTTGTGGTTATAGTTTGGTGTTCTCACATTTGTATGGTGCAATTCCTGAAGTAAAGGGCTACTGGTGGGGGAATGTAAACAGTAATTATTAGTACAATGTCTTGCAGCTGGGCTTTGAGATCACGTTGTATCACTGAAGATGATGGACTCCTGTGAAAGACTGCTGTGTGCCTGCATCATAGTGTAGGCCTAAAGCTTTTGTTTTTTTCTTTATAGGACCAGATATAAGCTGGCTTGTTTTTTTCCACAGCTCTGGGAGCAAGGCAAAATCCTGCTCAGTATATACCAAAGTAAAATACTTTTCTCTCTTCTAGACATGTTGTTGTGAAGACCTCTCCCAACCACAAATACATTTTCACGCTGAGAACGCATTCCTCAGTTGTTCCTGGCAGCATCGCGTTCAGCTTGCCCCAGGTACTATATGGTTTGACTTACTGTTTTGGTATAGAATAAGCAAAATCTCTTTTGAGGTCAGGATTGAAGGTTAACTTCTAATTGGAGGGAGACATCTGTGTAAATGTATGCTGCAAATTTGATTTCTGACAGCAAAAGTTCAAGGAGACTTTTACTATAACTGAAGCAAACTTGCTTATATTATTTTGATCTATTTTTAGCACATGGTGGGATAAAGATACTAGACAATGTGTAATTTAACCTTTTAAAAACCCAGCAGAAACAAACTATTTCAAAAAGAAAAGCAATGTCTGCTATTCCTTGTGAATTTTTATTGTTCCCTTATTTCCCTTGACTTTAAAGGGTTTTCTTTGCTGTTTTGCTCTTTTAAAGACCTGCTGGAGATTTTTATTGACTAGATGAAAAGTGCAATGAAATACATAAAATAGATTTAACTTGTCTTCTCTTTCTTAATTAAGCTATCACATGTTAAATGATGGTTAGAATAAATAATTAGTATAATTAACTTCTAATAGAAAAATGAATCTTGTAGCCTTTAACAGCCTTACACAGTGAGTCACATAATGTAAAACTGCAACAATCATGGTCACTGATTTAATGCTTTTGTATTTTCCTGCTAGTAACTGGACTAGAAGCTGAGTCTCTATGTTGCAAATGCAAGACTTTTTTTCCTCAACAGATGTCTTGGCATAGGCCCCCAAATGACTTTTTGCTTTTTGACATGTTCAAATTCAGATTTGTCCGGATGAGAGGGTGAAGAGGATGTTATGTTAACCATATGTCTAGCTATGATTTGTGATGCCCAAACTGAAAAGCAGTTATCAGTAGAAGATATTTGTATCACAGGGTTAAAGTAGATGCATTCATGGTAGATTCCAGTAGTTGTTGTAGAGCCAGGAGAGCTCTTCTGCTATGGAATGAGGTAGGTTGCCTACCTCTAAAAAGTGACTATGGTAGTGTTACAGCTACTGGTATATGAATGTTTTATTTGAGTATTCCTGATGCTGGGTTTTCATTTCCAGTATTTCCTGAAGCCTTGGGTAATTGCAACCAGTGTTGCACAAAATGTGCGTTTACCTTATGTATTCATGCATGGTCATGTAGTGGACACAAACTCTTAAGACCTCTAAGAAAGTCTATTTGTTGTGCGTTCATTATGCACATAAAGTTGTTGACCACATGTACTCTGTAATAATCTTAACTCAGGTTTAAAGACCAAAAGCCCTGAAAAATCTTGTATACTGCAGAGCCCAAAAGATGAAGAGCTGTGCAGTGATAACAAACTTCCTAGCAGAAAAACACCCAAATGAACATAGGAGTTGAGCTATATCTCTTGCCACGGAGAAGATCCTAACTAATCTTTCTAGCAGAACCTGGACAGCTTTCCTTCTTGTCCTGAAATTTGGTGATAGGCTTCATAGGCTTAACCTGGGGGGTTTAAGCAAAGCCCAGTGTTTGCAGGAGTACCAGTGTGCCTGCCTACCATTCTTGCCCTTGTGGTCACCAGTGTCTGGTTCTTCAGATGAAGGTGAGTTTAGGATATCTTTTGCTGATGAACTGGAGTGTCAAAGGGAGGGGGAAAACTATTCCTGGCCTTGCAGGTAAACAGTGGAAGCTGTGAAGCATGAGATTAAATATGGAAACATAATTTGTTTTCACCTTCTTTGGAATACCAGTATTCTTTGGAATACATGTAAGACTTCCTGCTCAGGTCTATGATTTCTAACAGGTCGATCTCTGTTATGCCAAGGGAATTCCTTCCTCAAGCTTGAACCGTGAACACACTGGAGGGGGTGTATAGGGGGAAATTTTAATTTTTTTAAAAAAGGTCATTGTATTCCTTCACCCAGTCTTGTTCCTTGCAGATAAAAAGCCAAACATAAATGGTGGTAAAGGACAACGTTTCAAATGTGATCTTACCAGAGCCTTGTGTAATGATACTTATATATTTTTGTGATTCCTGCCTCTCTAAGGTTTAGATATTTAAGAGACTGTGAATACTGCATAGCCTGAGATGTGGACTGTGAATACACACTATCCAATCTGTAACACAAGAGCCATTGGAAAAATACCATTTTTGCAATTATCACGCCAGAACTGTTGGCATAGTAAAGGTCATGGATTTTCATGTCACATAATTTTTGAACCATTTCCCACTTCTCATGCAGTTCTATGCTGCACAAAACTTTTAAAGGAATTTGAAGGGACCTAAAGGATTTGAACAGTTTAATTCTTACTAGTTCTCTGAACAAGTTTTGATTTAGGTAATATTATACCTTAAAGCACATGACAATGATTTTCTGCAACTAGTACATATAAGTTTTCAAAATGATCATGGAGCGTGTTTCTTGCCTCTTGCACTACCTGTTGTGTGATCAGCACCTAAGCTGTGGTAGAAAATGAGCAGAATGACGAAAAGCCCTATCCAGTATGATAACTTCTGTCTCCCAGATGGTGGGGTGACCAATAACATGAAGGAGGTTGGATAGAACAACCTCCTGAGGTCAGAAAATAGAATTACTAATGGAAATGATTCCATGTTTTTGACTTGTTTCCTGTTAATTTGGGGGTCTTTGTAAAAACCTATTCTGCCCTTTTTTGCTGCTTCTCAAGGTTCTCATGGGGAGCCTGCTTTTCTGAGTGTGGATGCTGACTTTGTGTGGGCATTTGTTCTACTGAATGACAGGTTTTCTGAAGTTTTTGTCTTGTTTTTACAGAGAAAATGGGCTGGCCTTTCCATTGGTCAAGAGATAGATGGTAAGTCAGTCAGCAGCACGATCATGACGTGTTTATAAAAGCTAAATTGCATGTTTCCATACTGAAGTGAAACTAAATTGGAAAATCTCCAATCCTTCAGCCCTCCCCAGGTAATATGAGGCCCTCATTAGTGAACGGGAGTTGCTCTCGTTATCTGCAGGCTTTCTGTCTCTTAACATTTTCAAAACCTGGAGGACTATTTTGACTGTTGAGACGACTACTAGTATATCAGCATAGCTCTGTATGGGACATCAGTGTCCACATGCAGATGTGAACATGTAACGTGTCCTGGGTAGTCTGTTCTTGTGGCTTTGGAAATCACTTATCAGCAAACAGAAAACAGCTGTTGTCATTGAGGATATTCTTGGCATCTAAATTTGAGTATTGAGAATGGGGAAGTTTTAGTGTTAAGAGTTGCCAAAAGCCAGCAGTGTGCTCTGGGTAGCTGGAGTGATGAGCTTTGGGAGCAGCACTGATGTTTTCACCAATAACTGACTAGAATATTCTGCAGTATGATGAAGGGAAAGGGATGCCATCTTGAGTTTGTGCAAGTTGCAGATTTGTATTCCAATTTCAAGTCTTAACTGAGCCTGACAAGCTTTTCCCAATGTTCAAAGAGGAGTCTGATTTGCATCTCAGCTTGCATGCTCTCTTTTTCATTTATTCGTGCTATCTGTCACCGTTACCTCTGATTTATGAACAATTGGCATCACCGTCAGTTATAGGTGCTGCTGTTTCATGTGTCTGTAGCTTCTGGAGTATTGACCAAACTCCTGGCAGCAGCTTGTAATAGGAAGGTCTCCATGTTCTTTGCAGCAGCAGATCAGGGTAATGGATCATGTCCTCTTGACCATCAGGAATGACCTGTGTGCTCCTGGGGGCAGCCATCTTATCCTTTTCTTTGACAAGGTTTCTGTGATGAAGCCTGCTCTAATGGTTGGCTGGCTCATGGTCATTGAGGTGTAGCAAACTGTTCGTTAGGCCACTGTTTTTCCGTTTGAGGTGTTTAAGGTGATTCCAAGGAATTCTCCTCTCATTTGAGGATTGCGGGCAGAGCTGGTGACTGACTGCATCCTGTGTCAAAAAGTGAGGATAGACTGAGAAGTGGTGCAGCTGTGGATGCGAGATACTGTTAGGGAAGCTCACTCTGTGGCTGTTTGTTTTCCCAGCTCCTTTGGTCTCAGCACGTTCCTGGGCATGGATCAGTACTTGAGTGTGAAGTCTGATGTCTTTGTGAATCTCTTTTTGTAGTGACAAGCTAGAGTGGGTCAGTTTGCCTCTCTACACAACTAGACACCTCACAGATCTTGCTTGGAAGCCAGTTCTTTTTGCTAGCTGATTTTGTTTTGTTTTGTTTTTTAAACTAAAGAATAACCTAAAATGAGGGGGGGAGACCCATAAATTGATTTCTCATGCTTGTTTGGTTGCTGATCAGTAATATGTGCCAGCTGGCTTACAGATAAATGCTTGTTAGTACTAAAGTTATTTGGGGAAAGAAACACTAATATTCAGCATGATTAGCTGTTAGAGCAGATTTGTGATTGTACTTGTACTAGACCTTGCTATAAACTTACCAACTATGTGGGAACATGTGTTAAGAAAAATAATGCCATAATTTTATGCAGAGTGACTAAATGTCATATGACTCCCTGCTGAGTCTAAAGGATTTGTAAAGCTATTCTACAGGTAGGGAGAAGTATTCATAAAACTAGTGATTTACTAGGGCTCTCCTTTTGTCTTGTTCACCTAATAATGTGAAAACTGTTTTAAATGCTAGTTTTAAATTCAGTCCACTGCTCAGTGGTATAGTGAAGCTGAGTCCTGTTAAGCCCCTATTGATATGGTAAAGGTTTTCCAGGTGAGTGAATCTTGTAAGTTTGCCTTTGTGGAAAGGTTGGGTGCCTTGAGTGGATGCAGTTGTCTTGCATTGAGTGCAGTTCAGTTTCATCAGTTCCTGTGTTACATTTGGAGATGCACATCTGGAGTCAGGGGCTGGCTGCCTCAGCTGCATTCTCAGCACCGGGAGGTCACTGCTACCTTCTCAGCCTGCCTCTCTGTTTCTAGGATGTTACAGGCTTTTGAAGCTGGTGCTGTATATTGCTTACTGGAGTGCATCACCAGTGGTGCATTACTGTTCATCTCTGTACTAGACACCCCCAGCATTCAGTCCTTGATGTAAGCACTACTGATATTCAGTTGACACCTCAGTTCTGTGATGTGACCAGATCCAGGGACTGATATTCTTTTGGGAAGCTTTTGTTTGACAAAGCCCTGAGATTAGGCAAGTAAAAGGAATTAACTGCCCTGAAGTGACCTGCAAGGTAAGAACAACTCATGTTATCCTGTTGCAGGACCAAAGTCTCTCCTTCATAAGCTATGGCTTATGCGATAACCCTGCTGCTATAGCTCTTTTTGAAAGAACTAGTTGATATAATAGATATACCTCAGTTCAGGAAGTGGTTTGGTGTTTCATCTTTATCCCTATTTCCTGGAAGATCTTTCTTTGACAGCTTATTTCTAGTGGCCTATTCTTATACCAGGAAGGATGTTAAAAGTGCATGCTGTGATGACCTATGTGTCTTCTCGTAACAACTTAAGGAAGAGACAGGCTCTCTTTATTCTCTTAAATTGAATTAATCATGTATCATAGCATGCTGGATGCTTGTTGTGATGTCACATCTTCCCAGTAGTCTGCAGGTTTATTCTGGAACCATTCTACTGCCAAGAGGCTTGATAGGAAATAGTAGGTTATGTGTGAAGCACATTTCTCTTATTCACCTGCTATTGCTTTACTCTTAGTTCTGACTTCTGTATCAGATGAGACTTTCTTCTCTGGATTCAAAGCAAACCTATAATGTTCCTTAGTCTTCTGGAGAGACATCTGCTTCTGTCCTTTGCTGCAGTCCAGTCTGTGAATTATTAGGACTGTCTGCTTTGTGAGATCCTGTCCTTCTGATCAATTGTGCTGAGACAGTATCCCTGAAGTTGTGGACCAGGCTCTTCTTTACTTTCTATCCTCTTCCCTCTAGCAGTAACAGCCCTAAGTGGCCTCTTGTTTTTGATGCAATGTAACTTAAGACCTGTGTGGATTAGGTGCAGTTGGCAGTGACTGTGAATTACCTTCCATGCCACTTTGCTTTCTGTCCTGTTTTCAAGGCTGTTCAATTGATTCTGCATTGCTGAAGGTAACCTGGGGCATGTTAGGATAGGCACAAGTGCACCTCTGGGGTAGCAGCTATTTCCTCTGTGTCAGAGATGAAGGGAAGTTGATGCTTCGTTCTGGGCTGTAGAAGCCTGATAGATTATGTTACTGCACTTGAATTCGCAGGTAATCTAACTTTCTGCTACCTGATCTGGAAAAGAGCTAGTTAGTCTGTTGTTAGAGAAAAGCAGTTATGACCTCTTGTATTGCTTTTCTGGGCAAGACTACTCTTATTGCTTGCTTTTGGGCTTTCTGAAGACATGCCCTCCAAACCCGTAGATGTAGATAGAGCTATTGTGGTACTAGAGCATGTGTGGATTTGCTTTCATTGTCCTTATCCCCCAAAGCTTGTATGGTGTTTGAGCTGTTTTAAAGGAGACTATTAGGGTTTTTAAAGAAATGCAGGTATTTTCAGTGGAGATACATTTGCTGTATTTTTGATCTTGTAGTAGAATGTGGATGTAAGAGAAATAAGGGTCTCTATCAGAAATAATATATTCAATTTTATTAAGTACTGATTCTGAATGGAAGAATGTGTATTGCCAAACTCACAGTACGCTTAATATATTGCGGCAGGTTCTTGCTGTTCTGAAATGTGCTGTTTCTTTTTTTTTTAACAGTTTCCTTATACACTTTTGACAAGGCTAAGCAGTGTATTGGCACAATGACAATTGAGATAGATTTTCTGCAGAAGAAGAACATTGACTCCAACCCCTACGACACAGACAAGATGGCTGCTGAATTCATCCAGCAGTTCAACAGCCAAGCCTTCTCAGTAGGCCAGCAGGTGTGGGTTTTGTTTTGTTTTTTTAAGGCCAAAATGTTCTTAATTAACATGCGCATGCTTGTACTACAGTGATGTACAATACTGAAGAATGCCCACGTACTGACTCTGTGCTGCAAAGGACAGCTAATAGGCAGAAATTGTTCATTGTGTGAATGGTTTCTTTATGCAAAGTTGAACCATCGTGACTTACACTAAAAGCATGAGCAGAGTGGTTTAAAATCTGCCTTTTCCTTATCTAAAGAAATATGTCTTTCATTGTGAGGAAAATCCCAAGGCTTGAGAGAGCTGTGTTCTCTCTCCGTTGTGGCCTGGTTGGATATAAGCAGCTTCTGGAGTCTTTTGAGAAGTCACTTGTGTCTTCCTTCTATATAAGATCAAAATGAACACCCGTTTTAATTAATTCTCAGTAGCACCTTTCAAGCGCAGTGTATTTTATTGTAACATTTATTGCTACTCTATGGACTCCAGTAGTAAAATAGGTATGAAGCATTTTACTTGGGGATTTCTGAAAGCTAATGTTCCTATAACTGAGCCTTCTCAGCTCTGCAGCAGGTGGGCTTCTGCCCCTGTGAACATCTGTGATAGCCTCTGGTTTGCCATATTCTCAGGACAGGTCAAGGTCTGTCACTCATAGTAGTTTACAACTTGCAGGGTCTGAATCTCAAATCAGTGGCGAATGTAATCTTGGAGGAAGGGAATAGTGCAGAGACAGCCTGCTTTTCTGTGGGATGGACCTTACTTCTTGTAATATTCATTCTGTCTGTCATTACTCCAGCACTATGTTTTAGGTATCCTTGTCAAACTGAAATGCGAAAGATCAAAAAGGTTTGAGCTAAATTGTTCTGCTTACCTAGCACCAATATTTAAAGTGAGAGGAAAATGTCAAGGAATGATGTAGAACATTTAGCCAGGGAGAAAAGGTGGGGGAAGGGAAGCTTTTCTTGGAAGGAGAGTTTTTCTTTGAGTTTTTCCAATTGACTTCATGTTCTGCAACTTTTGCTCTGTTACTCTTAAGTATGGGACATGAAAAGGACATGTTCAGTACACCAGCCCTTTACAGGGTAAAAACTACGTGGAATTTGTTGGGTGGTAAACTTAAGTCTTCAGGCCCCTTTCTCTTCAAATGTTAGTAGCCTTATCAAAGTCCTTTTTAGATTTTTAATGAGTTAAAATCCCCTTCTGTTTTTTCTTTCCACAGCTTGTGTTCAGCTTTAATGACAAACTTTTTGGCCTGTTGGTAAAGGACATGGAAGCTATGGACCCCAGCATTCTCAAAGGAGAGTCTGGAGCAAGCAAAAAGCAGAAGGTAGGCTTGCAGGAATTCATGTTCATTCCCTAGGGATTGCAGAGATTCAAATACTGATCAGATCTTGCTGTAAGGATGAATTTAGGTTACTTGCATTTGGAGAAGTTGAACATTTGTTTCATCTGGCTGCGTCTTTTGCCTCAGAGAAGATAAGGAGAATTGTTTTCAGTTTAATGCAGTCTCCTGAGCTTGTGCAGGTGAGAGCTTAGAGTTGCACCCACTCAAGTGCAGAGCTGGGGAAGATACAAGGAATATCTTCTGGTCTTTAGGTACTAATTCATGGAAGCATCCTCACTTGAGCCTTTTTGTCTTCCAGATAAGTCCAGTTTTGATTTTACCTTCTGTAGAAAGGACATAATTTTATTTTCTTCTTTACTTGCTAGATCTTGCTGAAATAAAATAATTGGTTTTGAACTAAACAAATAACTTTAAAAAAACAATTTACTATACCTGATGAGCTTGTGCATTCAATGATAATAGTTTTAGAGGAGGTGTTGGTATTTCACATTCTTCCCAATTACTTTTGTAGTAGAGCTTTTGCTGCTCTTTTTTGCCTTCTGCGATGTGCTCAGAGATACCTAAGGAGCAATCTGAAGTTGAGCCTAATAGCTTAATGTAATTATTTGTTTCCCTCCCTTTTGCAGATTGAGGTTGGTTTAATTCTTGGAAACAGTCAAGTTGCCTTTGAAAAAGCTGAGAATTCCTCTCTCAATCTGATCGGTAAGTGTTACTGTATCCAAAGAGATAAATAATGCTTGACGTTTGCTGCTTTTCAGGCTTCAGAGACTTGAAAGCCTCAAAGTTTGTTTTTCTGGTTACATCAGTTGACCTAACCCATTGAAAACTGCATCTCAAAATATCTCCCAGGTATCTGTTTAAACTCCAGATGACTGGATTTGATCCCTTAGGAACCTGTCACACCCTTTGGAAAGCAGTTTGTAGATGCTCAGGACTCTTGAAAAGCACTGCACTGAGAAGACACCATCCCTCCATCAGACTTTGCTGCCTCTAAACAAGGGCTTTATAAAAGTCACTGTCCTCCCAGTATGAAGCTCCACAAGTGACCAACGTACTAGAGCAGTTCTGGGGGTCTCTATACCATGCTTACCACCACGGTGTATCTAAAATATACAGACACAGAGCTAGGAGGAGAAAAAGTGAGTGTGACTTTCAGAGATTCTGACAATAGTAAGTCTAGTCAGATGAGTAGAGAAGTTAACCTGCACTCCTAGGCCTAGATTAGAAAGGCAACGTGGAACAGTAGCTTCAGCAAAAGTCAGCAACTAGTTGAAATATTTTAACTCTTTAAACATCAGAAAATGATATTTTCAGGGACACTAACAAGCCAACACCACTTTAATTGAATTTAATTAAAACAACAGGGAAATAGGAAATTGCGAACTTTTTTGAATGTGTGGCCAAAATTTCAAAGTGAGTGCAAAACTTCTGAAAATCCCTTTTCTAATGAAATCTATTCTTCAAGGAGAGAGGACAGCTTCTGAAGAGCACTTCAATTTTCCTGACTTCTGAAAGTCCTGCTCTTCAGAAACTGATGACAGCTGCAAAACACAGCACAGTGGGTTCATTGTCTGTGTTTATTTTAATTGTTTACACAGCAAGATTATTAACAAAACTATGAACTTTTTTTAAAGAGGCAGTTTCGAAAACCCCAACAAAACAAATCGTTATGTACAATTTCAGACTTTACTAGCAAAGAAATTGGGGAATAATTGATGTGTCCTCCACATATCCATTTAGAAAGAAACTGGTGGAGAGCTAGGGAGGAATCTGGTGTGTTGTCATAGAGCCACCAGCTTGAATGATGGGGGCCTGGACCACAAAGTGGGCAGTGAGGGCCCCTTCCCTGCAGTTTGCTTTGTGTGTACTCTGGGACCATGGTAGCTGTCCTGCAGAACAGATACACACTCTGTTAGTCTGGCTGTTCCTTTCCTTTTCTTATCAGTTGTACGAAGTGGATGACACTTGGCAAGCCTACAGTTGCAAATATCTTCCTTGCTGGTAATATGGCTCTAGGCGTTCTTTTCTGGGTGTGATTCAAGTCCTGTACTTGAACAGACACTCTTGCTTTTCTTTTTTCTCATTTTCCTTTCCTATTTTGTTTCCTCTTCCTGGAGTCTGTGAGCTAAGAAAACTTCTCCTTTTGCTGCTGCTCTTCCACAGATGAGAAGTGGCAGGTGGAGGCTGCTGTGAGTGGGAGTTCAGTGAACCTGGCCAGCTCAGATGAGCACTCAGTTGAATATTCAGTTGAGTTTTAATACTTATTATTTTTGCAGTAGGCTTCAAATCACAGCTCTGCTTGGCTGTGAATGCTCAGTACTTTGAGTATTTATTACAGAAATAAAACATCTGAGGGTAGTAGCCACTTAGGAAAAGTAGAATTCAACTCATTCAGCATTGCAGGAGCTTGTGGCAGAGGCTGAGTTTTGATGGTGCCCTGAAGTGCCATCTTCCCTCAAATGCGAAGCTGTGACTCCATGTTCTGTAGTTGTCTGCTTCACGTGCTACAGTCGCTCCAGAAAATGGGGAGACGTGAGGCTGTTGTGTAATCACATATCTTGCATCTTTTGTGGATGTTTTTATCTGAAAGTGCAGCCAGTCATCTGTACTGAAAAAACCCCTTCAGAGGTCCATAGACTGAATTGTAGATGACTGTAATTAAGCATATTAACAACGATGCAAGTTTTAAGAGCACTGAATGAAATTTGCATGGACAATTAGTTCATACCTGTGATTACATGATTACAGCCCGTTTAGTTTTACTGTGTTTTGATAGGACAGCTTGAGGTGAGTATTAACATAATCCAATTTATTGCATCAGAGCAAGCAGTGATATTTTACTTTGTTAATATCCATATAATGACCTGTGATCTTCCTCCTAGTGTGTATAGGTGTGAAGAGTGGTCCTGTGGGAGAGCTGATTGATTGGAAATAGGAATCCTTCACTGTGATTCAATTTCATTGTCTGCAGACAAGACAAAAGAGTTGTTTATGCCTCAGTTTACTTCTGTCAGATTGGTACTTTATTTAAGCTCCTCATTGATCTGAGCCAGAGCTACCTAATGTGCTTTGTTATTCTCTGGAGAATTGTAAAGTTTTGAATAATTAAATTCTGAGGAGACAGAAGTAAAGTAAGCATCACTGAGCACTCCCTTCAATAAAGGGCCTTTATTTTTTTCAACAGAAAAGAATTGTAATCACTTAAAAAAGTAAATTCTATTTCTTATACTTAGCATAAAATTATGTTTTATAAAACCGGTGGATGATATTTTAATTAAATCTGCAAGAATTTTATTGTGATCAGATGCAGCCAGAAGGGGGGGGTGTAGGCTAAGCTCTACAGGAAGAGGAACATCCCTGGGTGAGTGGTCTGATCTAAAAACTGTAGTGGAGCAATGAGATAATAAATGCACAGTAATCATTGAGTCAAATGCATACTGTGCCTTGCATGGTACTGTGTATTAGTACTATATGTTATACATACTACCATGGTGTCCCTAATGTGTTAGTTAAAGGCATGTTCTTGTTTGTTTTGCTGCACTTGGAATTGAAATATTGATTCCAGCTGTGTTTAGACCAAGATTAATAGCAGTCTAATTCAGCTAACACAGAACTTTTGTTTAGTGTACTTACTGGACTTCTAGATGCTAGCTCGTTGTCTGGCTTGCCTTGAAGTATCCCTAGAAGAGGTTATGGAACAAATCAGCAAAATGCTGATGTAGCAATGCCAGTTGTAGTTTGCCATGACTGGCTTTTTAGGGGAGATAATGGTCCTCAGGGCTGATCCTGTAAAGCACTGTGTAAGTCTAAGAAAATACAAGACATCCAATTTCCGTGTGAGTTAAGGATAATCTTCAGAGTCTTTGTTTTCTCTCTGGATTTTTATACTACTGTTGTTTTTTCTGGTAGCTAAGCAAAGTGATGATGCTGAAAGCCATTTGGAAGCGTCAGTCTAACTGATAAGAGTGTCAATGCTTGTTTATAAATTCCCTTGAGTAAAACTTAAGGTAAGTCTACATGGATTTGACAGCATCTCAGCAGTATTCTTATAGGAGCATTTGCACTTCTTGTCTACTTCCTAAATGCCCTGAGTAATTTAAAACTTCTCTGAAAAGGGAGTAAGGAGCTCTGTAAGACTGAAACACGTGTGGTTCATCAGCAAAAGGGAAAGGAGGGCAGTTATTGCATGGAGACTATAAAAACCTGTGCTTAGGGGATCTGGCTGAACTTGAAGTAGCTCTAGAAGAGGTCATGGAACATACAGACAAAATGAACCGTAGTGGTTTGCCAAGACTGGCTTTTATTCTTCTGAGCTGTAAAGGATCTAGCTGACCTCATAATTGTTTTGTGTAACCTTGCTTAAAATTGTTCTGGTATCTGAGGACTGCAAGATGGCGAATGTGCTGTCTGTTTTTAAAAGGATTCTAGAGAAGGTCTGGAGAGCTACAGATCTTTGAACCTGAAATCTGTACAGAAGAAATCAACAGAAACTGTAATAAAGAATTAAATTAGTGGATATCTATATAAAGATGATAACACTGGGAGGGGTCAGCCTGTCTTCTGTAAGGGCAGTCCTACTTCATGACCCCACTGGAGTTCATTATGGGAATCAAAAAGCACAGGCATAAGGGCTGACATAGTCTGCTTGTTTTCCAGAGCTCTTCCAGCAAAGTTCTTTATCAGTGTTTCTTTAAAAAGAATCTAACCAGAGATCTGTAAGAGAGAAGGTCCTTGCATGAGTAGGTGAGTGATGAAAGCGTAGAAGTAAATAGCCAGTTCCAGTAGAGTTCAGCATGAATCTCTACTGGGGCCTTTGCTTTTCATTGTAATTATTGAATAAACGGGAAAAAAGACTGAGTAATGAGGTGACAAGCTTGCTCTTATGGAGCTCAGTGACTAAGAAATAAAATGGCAGAGGAAATTCACTATAAATAAATGTAAAGTGATGCGTGGGAGGAAAAATGCTCCTAACTTCAGTCAAAAATGACTGCTGTTTTGGGCCAAGGTCCCAGGTGTGATAGTTTCAAAGAAATGCTGGACCCGTGCTTAGTAGCAGCCTGAGCCCTGTTGTTAAGAATTATTAAGCAGGGTTGTTAAGAATTATTACACGTTGTTAATAAAGGAATATGAACAAAGCGGAGCATAACTTTGTACCTGTATTTAAGATACAAACAAAGCACTGCCTGTCTGTCAAAGGATGTAGTGAAACAGAGAAGACTGAGAGGAGAGCAAGGGTGCTCAAGTGTGGAGCAGCTGCTGCATAAGGAAGGAAGAACAAGTGAGGACTGCTCTGCCTGGAAAAGGCACGACTGAGGAGGATACAGGACAAACCTATTACCATCCCAGGTAGCCTGAAAGAGAGTGGGTACCGAGAGTTTTTACTGTCTCTTCAGATATAAGATTTGGGGGACATGAAATGAAGCTGGTAGGAGCTGGCGCAGACATGTGAAAGGAGGTGTTTGGTTGTGCAGCCAGTAGCAGACATGGTGAGCTAGATGCTGTAGGGCACTCTGGGTACTAAGTATATGGGTCCAAGGGGACCTCCATAAACTTGTGGCAGAGAAATGTACTGTGGATTCTTAAATACATAGGAGCAACACCTGGCTCAAGAAATACCTGAACTGGACAGTTGGAAAGGCTGGGAAAATAGTTTACTAAGTAAGCTGAGTTTCTGGTATACTACCCTTGGCGTCCTTGTCATAGTGCATCCTCCTGGCTAACGTTTGAAACGGAACATCGAGTTAGCTGGACATGGGTCTGACCTGGTAGAACTGTTCTGGTATTTGTACTTCTGTTTGTTTTAATTCTGCTGTGCTACGTGTTTGAAATGATTTCTTTTTTTTTGCAGGTAAATCAAAGACCAAGGAGAACCGCCAGTCAATCATCAACCCAGACTGGAATTTTGAGAAAATGGGCATTGGGGGCCTTGACAAAGAATTCTCAGATATTTTCCGGCGAGCTTTTGCTTCTCGAGTTTTTCCACCTGAAATTGTGGAGCAAATGGGTGAGTATAATCCAGAGAAGTATGGCTGGGGTACAGGATGCAGGCCTGTTTCTGGTTTGTAAAGACTGGGTATCAACTAACAATCTTATGATGCTATAACATGGTGGTTGCTTAGGGATCTAATAGACTAACAAAGCCTTTTCTTCCCCTGTTGCTCCTGAATATATTTCATACTCTTGTTACTTGGCTAGAGAAGGGGAAACGCAGAAACAGTGCAAATACTCTACACTATACGTGAAATGTCTGAACAAATGAGATACATGGTTTAGCTGAATACTTCTCTGTTGGAACCAAAATGCTCCCTATTCTTTTGAATGCTTCATTTATTCATAGCAGGGAGACTGAATGTTCCTATTCCTGACTTACTGGCAATGGGCTGTCTGTATAGGTCAAAGGAAATTCTGTCTTGATGATCCTGCCTTATATATTAAATATCTGTTGTGCTGGCAGTTGCACTATAAATCTATGTCCTTCTCACAGCGTTAGCCCAATAAATACAGTATCCTGTGTGATCTATGCTTGGTCAGATTTGATATGCTGTAGAGGATGTACAGGCCGTGGCACGTCTTGGAGTTTGTGAAATAAAAGCACAGATTCTAAATATAACCTTTTTTTTTTTTTTTTGGGTTGGGGGAAGGAAAGGCAGTCCCATTTCTTTGTAAACATGTGCTGGCAGGCAGATAAATGGTACTGGTTTTAATTTTTAGTAAGCGGTATGCAGCTGCAGGTGTCTTATTTTGTCACATAATGTGGCTGGGGATGTTATAGCTGGTCCTCGTTCTCTGAATATAATCTCTCTGGGTTCATATTTAAACTTGGAATCCATAGCTGTATAATTTCTGTGTATGTTTATATTTCTTGATCCACCTTCCCTCTCCCCACAAATGAAGCAATCAAGATTTTGATTACAAAACAGATTTTCATCAGAAGATATGTCCTGTTTGTGTGTGGCTGTGTAAAGTGTGTCTGTTTCCAGTGCTTGTGGAATTGATGTTAAAGTAAACTTCCCTGTGAGGTGCGTTAGCTCTTTTCTTAGCAATTTGAATACTTGTGGAGAAACACTGAAGAAACCCTGTAGGCTAAATCCAATTAGTGCACGATTCTCTCTCTCCTGCCTTTTTACTTCGTATCGATCTGATAGCCAAGGCCTTCTGGGTGCTGATCTTGGTTCTCTTGGTTTTTGCGGCTGTGAGCAAGTCTCAACTTCTCTGCCTCTGCTTGAGAATATCAAATGCTTAAATTTGTTCAATATTTAGCTGCTCTGCCAAGAGAGGAAATGAGAGAAATGCTGTTGGCTATGGAAAGAAAAGCTTTTACCTGGACACTCTGTTGTGTCCAGTTCAGAAATGGTGCTGACAGCTGGCCTTTGGATGGACCAGCATCCCTTACTTGAAATATTTTTACCTTTTGAAGCAACTGTCATATGTATTCATGGCTGCAGTACAGAGTCTTTAGCTGCTGTGACCATATGTGAAGGTAAAAGATTTAGACTTTGGGAATTCTTGTCAGTGTCACAGGACTGTCATGAGAAATATGTTAGTAGACTAGAGATAATTAGAGCTTGTTTTCATTTTGCTATAGCTTCACCTATTCAACTTCCCTGGCTGCATGCAATCTGGCAGCATGTTAAGCAGTCATGTGTCAGGCTATGATTACTTTCCCTTGGTATTACCATTAGCTGAATTAACCTGACAGCTGGGCACACTTTGGTAACGATGTGCAGCAGCTAACTTTGCTGTGGAGGACCTACATCTCCATCAGGTACCTCTGTAAAAGGTCAGAAACCTTGCTGACTGCAGGGTGAGGTTGTGGAGCTGCTTTGCAGGGTATGCTGCTCAGATAGTTCCTCTTGTTAATTGGTGTTGCTTAATACAGGAAGAAGAAGATTCTCTGAAGGACCACTAGTATTTTGATTACCCTGGGCAATGAATTAAAGGTGTGCCATATTATTTACATATACCCTTACTTGTGCGTGTTTACACACATACTACACAAAGAAACATTTTTCTGGTAAGAAGTTAGACTCTGAACAGAGCTCTCTAGCTCTCTGATTAACCCTAGGGCTAAAAAGCTTATCTGAAATTTGAAAAAAACAAAACTTTCTGACATTCATTTTCTTTGCCTTAGTTATAACTTGCTCTTAACTATATTTCAGATCTGAAATGTCAGTGTGACAGCTGTTCACCTTTGTGAATAATTTATTAGGAAAGGAAAAGAAAGAATTTGCTTGCTATCTGGTGCTCTAGTGCTCACCCATTTCTGTTTTTTTGCCCAGTGTTCACAGACTGCAACTTCCATGCCAAATGCAATAAATATTTCTGTCCTGTAACTACATAGAGGCTCTATAGACTGTTCAAAAATTACTTGCAATTTGTGTGTGGTTTATCTAACTTCCAAGGAATGTTCTGGGTTTGGAGCATATAAATCAATGTTAGTTAACCATATCATCCAAGGGTGTAAATATTGCTCTGATGCTACAGTCTTTGGTTTATCCAAGAAAAGAAATCTTGGATCAACTTCAGCTGGTCGTTAAACCTTGCCATAGCTCTCTGCTGCCCTGGAAAGGGGCAATTTACTTTTCCCTACCCATGCCTTTCCTGTACGCATATCTACCACCTCTACCATGGTAGCTTTGTGCTTGTATGGCTCTGTAGAGAGCTAATACGACTGGAAGCAAAAAGTACTGCTAATAAAAAAAAATGTATATGGTTAGCATTCAGCTAGCTCAGCTCCCTGATTGGCTTGATGTGACATAGCTACGTGAATGCCAGGGGCAGCAGGAGGAAGACAGTGGTCAGTAGGGGTAAGGTCACTTTTGAACCACAGTGGGACCTTCATCAATCTAAGCTGATTGCTTTTAAGGCTACAGTTTTGCAGTCATTTACTGGAGATTCTTTAGCATCACGAACATCAGTGATGCTGCTATCTTTCACCTAATGCTTGTCTCTTAATAATCTTGTGACTGCCAAATGAAAATAAATCCTTATCCAGATGAGGATTGAGGAAGAAGGTGTCTTGAAACAAAAGCAGCGCTCCTTTTTAGTGCCATGAATGAGGCCTCACTGTCATACAAATACTTCTAAGGAAGGAGCTTTACACTTGCAGGGCACTGATGGAGGTAGGATAGCAGTCACTTTCTTTCTGAAGGACAGCCCTACGACAGCTGTTTTTCTAGGGAACCGTCCTCCTTTTCAAGCCCTTTCTGGATCTCTGTGATGTCCAGCTCATAGTAAAGCTGTGCAGCTTCATGGTGAACTGCAGGCTCGTTTTGGTTACTCTTTGTTGCAATTCAAAGCATCCTCTTGCTCAAGATAAAGCTCCTCTTTTTATTTGATAAATATTAGATTTTTCTAAACTGTTCTTGCAGATAAGCCCTTTCTTCTCATCCATGTTAAATCCTGTTTTTTCTGCTGAGACTTTAAATTCAGGTCATTCAGTGGCTTGTGCCATTGTCTAACATTAAGATGATTGCTGAATACTTATTATAACACTGTTCACTCTCTGGCTTCCCCCCCCCACCCCCCCCACCCCAACTTCAACAGATATTTAGCCATTTGGACTAAAGTTTTTGATATTTGGTGCCTGGAGCTGTAAACTTCAACAAAACTGAGAAGTGTTTTATCAGACCTGAAAAGAAAATGCTAGTATTGAACTCTTGTTTTTCTTTTTAAAGAACACTCTAGTGTCTCCATGCATTGAAACACAATCTTGACTTTCAGCAGGGAAGTGATTTTTCTGACTTAGGTGGCGCATTAGTTGATGTAGAGGCTGCTGAAAAAGCAGGTTCTGTATGTACATGTTGTTACAGTTTAATAGGTATAGAAATGTTTGGTGTTACAGATCACTTTCCTTTTAAGAGATTGAAATGGAACCAAAATTCCCCATCCTGTCCTGTTACCGTCAATAAGTAGGTTAAATCAGACTTTTCCAAGGTGATTTCTATTTCTTGGTAACCATCTTAACTTGTCCTCTGACCTCTTGGGATCAAATGGTTTCAGTGCTCTTCATTTTTGAAGTACAGCTCACTATATAAAAGTGAAGTATTAACAAAACACGAGATTAACATTCAAATTAGCAGATACTCAGATATTATTTTCTTTCTTGGATTCTGCCTGTGAAATGGAGGCTTGTCTTTTAAGTTATCTTAAAAATTAATACATTAATGTTCTTGAAGTACTCAACTACTATAAGAGAAGAATAATAATGGAAAGGATCTCATCCAGTCTATTCTTAAAATAGGATAATTTTAATGAAAAATCAGTGTCAGACATGTCTAACCTGTAACTGTGGTTACAGAAATGCCAGAATCTCCCAAGGCAGCCTATTCCACTGCTTAGAGCATCTTTACTGTCAAAATTTTTCAAGTCTTTATTCTCAGTCTTGTAGCAGTTCATCATATATTGTTTATCTCTTTTATGTTTTTGAACAAGGCTTTTACATACTTGTCAGTTTGTTTCTCTTCAGTATTCTTGAGGCTAGATCTCAGATTCTTAAACCATTTCTCATAACCTCTAGATCACCAGTTGTTGTTGTTGTTTCTCTTCCCTTGGTCATTCTTCACTGCTTAGAAGTGTGATGACCTAAACAGGGCACGGTAACTGAGGTGCTAATCAATTCCAGGTCAATTGGCAGGTTTTGTTTGTGCCTGGGTGTATGTACCTGTTTATAATTCTCAGTATGATGATTGGTTTTTTTTGTTTTGCAACATGCAGTTAATTATTCCTACTCCAATTTAGAAACTTGTGCATCAAGTTACATTGTTTTTAAATGAATTTAGTCCTGCCCATCAGTGTATTTGTAGATCTTGGCTTTGTAATGTGCAGATTTAATAGGTGTACTCTGTTCCATCTTCCAGGCTATAAATAAAAGCACTGCATACCAGTAAATTCAGGATGGATCCTTTCTTCTTGTGCTTTAAAGTTTGTGGTTTTTTTTTTTCCATCCACTTTGTCTACCATTTCAACTTCATTCAGCCTGTTTTTCCTACACGTTTATGAAGATGTATAAGACCTATTTACATCTTCATGAAAGTCTAAATCTCCCTGTATTGCTTTATTTGTTTTCTCAAACCCTCTGTGTGTGATCTACTCTTTCCTAGAAGGAAGGCAGATCTAATAAATTCCTTTTGGCTGTTTCCTGTATCCTTGTTTTCTCCTACCTACTTAAAAAGAGGTTGTGCCATCATTTTCCAGTAATTAAGTTAGTGATAGGTCTGTACCACACAATCAGAAAATAGTTGAGATTGAAAGGGATCTCTTGAGATTTAGTCCAACCCCATGGCTCCCTTTGTTTTTCCTTTATAACATTATGGATGACATTCACTTTCTTCCACCCAGTGTCTCAACCACCCTGTCCAAGTTCTCTGTGACTTTGAGATGATTTCACTTGCTCTGAGTGCTCCTGGGTGAAGTTCATGTCCAGGTTATCTGCAAATATCTAATACTCTTGAGGGCTGTCTCTTGTTCTTTTCCTACTCCTATTTCCTATTCTTGCTCATTTGTCACTGATATTAATATTAGCTGCCACATAACACATGAAGTCTTCATTTGTGTAAAAAAAAGTATCTAGCAGTTTGAACTTAGCATTTTCTGTTGTTAGCTTTTCTTCTTTATTGAGAAGTGGACCAATGCTTTCCTGGGTCTTCTCTTCCTAATGTGATTATAAAATGAAATGCTCTACTCCCTCTGAAGCACATGGTTCCCTGTGGCCACTGGGAGGGATGTGAGAGAGAGGGCTTCAAAATTCTGCATGGCCAGGAAAGAAAAACGTTTGCTCTTTCAACATAGGAACATGGAAATGTGAAACGAAGGTCACGGATGGCAGGCTTAGAAGGAAGGAAAGGGGCTTTACACTAAATGTGCTGCAAGGAATTTCTCTGTTGATGGCCATAGTGATCACCAGATACTGAGAGGACTTTCACTCCATATGGTTGCAGTTGTGGTGTTAGTTAGCAGGCATCATCACCACTGCTTGGCAACCACAGTTTTTTCTCTAGCTGGAAAACCAGGCCTTGAGACATCCCAGTGACCCTGTTATGTTGGTACTTGTTAACTCTGTAATGCTCTGTGGGTAAGTGTTCCATAAGGCATTTACAGATTACATCATGTTGACTTTCTAAGTAGGCAGAAATGATCCAGCTTTATTCTAAAAAGTAGAGAATGCTGATGAGATTTATGGCTATTGACATCCAGGTGGGATATGACTGTAAACATCAGCTGCTGTGTTCAGCAATCAATCCAACAGCTCTGCATAATCTTCATCTTAAATTAACTACATTTTTATAGCTCCTCTGTTAAGACGCAAAGGCATTTACTCTTTTGCTACAGCGGTGACTTCTTTTAAAGATTGGTTTGTTTTATATATGCTCTTACCAGAATCTCTTTTTTCTGTTTGTTTGTGTGGCCAAAGGCATTCTGTTGGAAGCTTCTCTAAGGCTGATTTATTTTCATTTTTATCACATTCCATCAGAAATTGATAAATGTCCTGCCATTGTCGTAAATCTAGTTATTGCCTCCTTACATATGCATGCATTAAACTTCTTGCAGCCAAACAAGTTATAGTGAGAAAGCTCTTTTCAAAGATCTAGAAGGAACTTACTGACTTGGTTGTCTTCTCCTTACAATGGCAAATGATTTGACAGATCAAAAAAACTGGTTACTGAGAGTCCACTTAAAGTAAAACCTTCTGTTTCGGCTGTAGCCCTTTCTCTGTCTCAGCTTTGAATTAAAAGCAGAAACAAGTTACTTCAGTCTTGCTACTTGTCGGTAGCACGTAAATCCTAAAGGAAGATTAACTGGAGGCAGTGATGTAGGCTGGAATAATGCTCGGCTTACAGGATGAGAGGAGGGGGAAATTCCACCCAGCTATATTTTTGGGGAAATTTTGTCTGTGTGGCAGGTGAAGTCTGGGAACCCTGATCTTACTCTAACCTGCTTGAAGATTAATGTGTAAAGATAAGCATCTCTCCCTGATGTATTCAGGATCACTACTTTACTATCAATGCAGATTCCCGATAGGTGCATCTGAATGATACAATCACAGCAGAATGCTTTGATTTTAATTAAAAGGGGAATTACACTCCCAAGTAGAAAATCCCTATTACACTAAAACATTTCTTCTGATCTTTCAAAAAAAGTGAATAGTGAGAGTTGAACAAATAAACTTTATCTTGTCTTTGGGTAAGTGACATTCTGGTTCAAAATAGTGTTTGACTTCTCTTGGTGACAATAGTAACTCTTCCATTCTTACCAGTTTTTATGATTTTTTTTCTTCCCTGATATTTTGTGTAGAATGTTTCCCATATTGGAATATTTTAGTTCCTGTTGACATACCCATTCAGCCTCTAACTGTATGTCATTAAGTTGCATAATTAAGTGTCATGTTACAGGAATGACCTTTGATTTGGAGTCCTAATGGTAAGCTTAACGAGTTAGAGATGTCTGCACTACTAATAAATTGTGTTTATAAGATTCTCATAATAGTATTGACATTTGGGCTGCATTGGTGAAATCAGCAAAGGGGAGATAAACTTAATCAAAATTCCTGTGTAGTGCATAGGATCCCACTGTGATTTGAGACTAACATTTGTAGTTTGTCATCACCTGTCTATTTTAATAAAGTCCTGCTTGTGTTTAAAACTTTAATTTTAGCCAGGTGAATGTAGCTATACAGGGAAGTCTTTACTGGCGTAGCTTGTGGCAATTTTATTTGAAGAGGACCTAATTGCTTTGGTTTCAGGAATGTTCTTCCACCTGACTAAGACCCAGCTTTCAATGTTGCCCATTCAGTGGCAACCAAGTCTTGCAGCAGATGGTCAGTAATATCCTTGATGTTCAGATGTGGGGGAACACACGTGTGGTTTTACTTGCTAAAGACTGAGTGTGGACTACCCAATGCTGGCTGAGCTTGTCTGGGTAAGGTTTGGTAGCTGTCAGGTTGTACCTGGGAATCTGCTGTGTCCCAGAGCTGTGGGGTTTGTTTTTTTTTTTTCTCTGTAGGGTTGAATAGCTAATGACATTGTACAGCTGAGGACTTTGGCAGGCAGCTGAAGCAGTGGCCTACCTTTGACCAGCCCTATTCCCTCCCTTCCCTACTGCAACAGCTTCTGTCCTTTTTTTTTTAAATTTATTTATTAGATAAGAGATGATGCTTTCTCATGATAAGCAAGTTTGAATAGGAAGAGTGTGAAAATCCTAGGAGGCTTCAGCTGCACCTGAAGTCTCATCTCCCATAGTGCTAAGGCTATGTTAGCTCATGCAGAGGAGGGGAATATTTGGGCTTTTCAAGAAGTTCAGTTTTTTTGGGCTGTAGAAGAGAAGCTTCTAGTGGGTATAACTAGGTTGCACCCCCTTCTAGGAGAGGGATTGTGAATTGCAGGAAAAATAGAAAAAAAAAAAAAAGGATCAGACTGTTCTTCGTGTTTCTTTTTTGAAAGTGTACTAGAGAAAAATGATACTCTGTGGTACAGTTTTCCTGCCTCTTTCAGGATGCTCCCAGGCCTGTTTATGTACATGTGCCCTGACTTGCCAGTAGCCTTTTGATAGTTTCTCTTGCTTGAGCACAGTGGAGCTGTCTGAGCATCAGTTTGCTTGGGATTTCCCTTCAAAGCATCACTCATCATTGAAATCCTGCTTTGTGCTGTTTGGCTACATAGTTGATCATGTTCCTCCACGAAACACGTTAACAATACCTTTCATGACATTGATTTGACAAGAATAGCTTTTAATTTATCTATGCCTCATTTGTTCCTGTGTGAAATTTGTCTTTACTGACAGTATATGTTGTTTATGTTTTTGAGTCGTAGATGCCTGAAAGTTGACTAATGAATTCTTCTTAGCTAGATCTCTTGATTTTTGTAGTAATTTTTTTTTTTATCTGCAGAGAAGCCCAGAAAAATCTTTCAGCTTTTTATTACTGTGCTTATTCAATGTAGCAGTATTGCTCTCTGGGGTTTTGGTAGGGGATCAGGCATTCCTCTTAGCAATGTTCTTCTGAAACTTCATTTCAGTGAATGAACAACCTGAAAGAGAGAGCGAGCAATGCATGTGGATAATAGAAATTATTTTGTATGGAGCAGTTACTCAGATTGAAATGAATCTTTATCACTGTAATATTCAGGAGTAAATGAAATCACAGTTGAGTATTGGTAAGTTAATAAAGGAGAAAAGTATTTGTTCTTTAAAGGCAGAATGTTGCCATGAGGTCTGTGCAGCCGTGAGCACTCTTTTGTATGGGGTGAACTTGCCACGTAGCTGAGACAAGCCAAAAACCAGAAGGGAAGTCATTCTGTGTGGGTGACATGAATAACTCTGTGTGCCCAAGCTCATGAAACTTTTGATGATGGTAGAAACTGAACTCAGGTCCTTTAAGTCTGAGCTCTGTGCCATCAGTTTGCTACTTTTTTGGTTTTTGCTTTTAATGTGTATCTTAAGCATTGCAGGACTCTTGGTGGATCGTTTGCATCCTTAAAGTCAAACTGCAAGAGCGTAGTACAACATGAATTCATTGTGAATGTCATCTACGGCATGGAACAGTTTCTGCTAATTACTGTGTTGCTTTTTACCTCAAACAATTAATACTTCAAGCTTTCTAAGGTTTTAGATAAATTTTCTTGAAACAAAACATAGGGTTTTTTTATCTTCACATGTAGGGATATCTTGTGTTCCTCACTTGTCTGGAGAACATATGTAGGGATTTTGTGCAGCAGTGAAATGGAGCAAGAGAAAAGGAGAAGGTGCTACTGAATTCCCTACCTCTGTAATTAAACACTTGTGTTCAAAGTTGAGATTTTCATTGAGGCAGATTCCAAATGTGCTGTTTTCCCATAGGCTACAGTGGTTTCAGCTTCCTTAGGGTCTCTTTCCTTGGGATGTCCTCGCTGGTCTGGTTGGTGAGGATGACAGTGGCATGATTTAGTTATTACTCTAGAGGAAGGACAGTAGATGCAGGAGTCTGTCAACTTGGTGTTGGTGCTGTGTGTGGCCAAGATGGTCTAAAACATGAGGAGGACATCTTGACTCCATGTAGGCTGAGTGTTTTGCTATCTGCACAGCCGTCTTTTCCATGGGCAAAGTGAAGTGATATAGGGAGGAACTAATACTTCCTATTGTGCTTGAAATTGCATAGAAAGAAATAAATTACTGAAATACCTGCTGTGTCCTAAATGTTGAAAATAAATGTGTTTGCTTGTAGTTTTGTGTTTACTCTTTGGTCTTCAATATCTACTGGAAAATAGAAAAAGGAGGTCTGCTGAAAATACAAGGATCTAGACAGAATAAATTACATGTTTCTGTCTTCTCTTTCATTACCACTCTGTGACCAGACAATATCCAAACTCACTCTCCTGCTGAATCTGTCTTGTACATGCCTTTTAAATTGGGCAGTATATAGCTCCTGTGTTGTCTTCTCTAGGTAACTTCTATTTTCCTATGCTGTTTTTGTAGTTAGATGCCTCTGCTATGAAACTGTGGCTTTCTACTTTGAGGCTTTCTCTGAGTGTGGTGCTCAGTGTTTAAAACTTAGTGCTGATACATGATCTCTGCTCTCCTGTTTCAGGGTTTTCCAACACCAGCCCCTTCAGATTCATCCCAGGAGAAAGGTTTTGTCTTGATGCAGTTACTTTTTCTGTCTGGTTAGATCTTGTCTAAATGCTGATAGTCCCATTAAATGAAGAAAACAAACTTCATTGTAGACACATGCTGTTACCACAACCTCTCTTAGCAAAGTATAAGGCAGAGCGTGAAATAATCAGGCATAATGATATTCAGACAGTTGATAACATATGTCTGCGGCTCACAAGCTGCATATCCAAAATTCTAGAATCTTTCAGGGAAAACTTTCTTGTTCACACTTGGGAACTTCTATCAGGAGTTGTGTGTACACTTAGGAAACTTGTGCCCGTTGCTGAATGGGACGTGTCCAGCATTATCTTGCAACCATTATACCTTCTGTTTCCCTAGAGGAGAGAATTTAAACGCCAGTGCTCATGCACAGTGATCTGAAGTCCTGTTATTTGAATAAATGATAATGTTTCAGGTCTTTCTAGTTACAGGTCAAGCTTTTTGGGCTCATGATTCTAGTGGTTCTTAGAGGCCTTTTTCGGTTTTCTCAATATTTGACCTATGAACTTGCTATCAGAACTAGATGTGTCATATGGGACTCATTAAAGCCCAATACAGGGCTAAGAAGTTAGACATTATTACATGATAGTCCTCATTTTCTCTTTCAAGAATCAGATTAATGTGTTTGATCTATGTCTACACTGGGAGCTCACTGTCAGTTGAGTAACTTTGAAGGTCTGATGCTTCATTTTGCTTACATACCTGAAAATTAAACTCAGTTGAAACTCTTCTGTGAAGGAAGGCTACCTTTGTAGGCACTGTGTGTCCCTCTAGGAGAAGAGATAAATGAACCAGATGCAGTACATGCTTGTCCTAAATTGCTAGTACGTCTTTGCTTGGTGTTCAGGGCATATGGTGATGTAGAAAAAGTACCTGCAACTCCTCAGTACCTGGGGATGATCAGTATCCGTGCGACCTACTCTTGGGTTTTGTTGAACTGAAAATTGTTATTCACATGTTTACCAAGTGATCTCTGTTGCTTTGTATTACTAACAAGAAGTTATAATTCAAGCTTTCAGTCCTTAGCTATTAAGTTAGCATGCCTAATGCATGGGAGAGCATTTGTGCTGTTCTATGGATTATTTTTCCTGGCCCTTGCCAGATCATTGGAATGACTCTGATCCAGTCTGGCAATTCTGTGTTTGAATTTCACTGATAAAGGCACCGAGTAGAGCTAAGGCTAATGCACATCTCTGCCAGATCCCTGTAAAAGCACCCCTACTGTAAGCAGCAATTTCCTCTTCAATATATTGCTGTTACCATCATAACCCTGCTTTCTAAACTTGTTCTCTCTTGTTCTAGGCTGCAAGCATGTGAAAGGCATTCTCTTGTATGGACCTCCAGGCTGTGGTAAAACACTTATGGCGAGACAGATTGGCAAGATGCTGAATGCCAGAGAACCAAAGGTGGTCAATGGTCCAGAAATCCTCAATAAATATGTGGGCGAATCTGAGGCCAACATCCGCAAGCTGTTTGCTGATGCAGAAGAAGAACAAAGAAGGGTAATGCAAACATAGATAAATAGCATGGTCAGTATGAATGTGCCTAAAGAATGACCGGAAAGGAGGTTTATAATCAGAAAATTACTGCTTGCATTAAAAGACTGAGTCACTGCTTAGCTTGTGATTATAGTTATTCCTTGTAAGTCACTGAATATTAGTGTTTTACAGATTCACACACTGTCAGTTGAAAAAACGATCTTAGAACCTGAAGAGGTAGTCGGTCTTCTAGCTAGCTATGCTGAAGATGGACAGTTTGTTTAAATTCCATGCAGAGTTATTTTAAAGTAATACAGTAGGGCCCATCCTGCTATGCTTTGTATTATGTGGTGTGTCACCTGCTCAAAAAGTGCTTGAAAATGGGATTGCAAAAATTTTGCTCTGTTTTTTCTTTTCTTTTGTTTTTTTTTGTGGGAGAGACATAATCTATTTGGATTTTTGCTACTAAATTCAGGTGGCACATAACATAGGATGAATTTCAAATAAGGTTTCACGATTTCAGGTTTTTGGGTTACAGGCTTATTAGTGTAGGTAAATTATAATCCTTGAAGCATTATAATTGATACATTATTAATTTTTCTCAGCAGAAAGCTGATGGATGAGAATAGTGTCTTGAAACTTGACAGTCTAGATATTTGAAACTGGAAGTGGAGATAAAGATTCTGGTTTTTTCCAAACTTTTTTTTTTATCCATTACTTCAGCTGGCTATCAAAAGCTCAGTCTTTAGTTAGAAGGTGTAAACACTTATTTCATGTGTGCTATGGTAACTTTTCTCTGCTGTGGATGACTTAATCTTGATAGATTTTCTGGTAAAGAAAATACAATGTCAGGCAAGTCACAGTTAAATGTAGGGAAGTCTTTTCAGAAGACATTAGCAAAGGACATTGTATCCCTTAATTTTATTTATGCCTAACAAGACTGCAGGTTTTGCTAGTGGCTTGAAATAATTTAATTTTCTTCTGCAAAAGATTTATTAATAAGTCAGTCAGCTTTGCATGGTAACCTGTACTGATGTAAACAATCTTCTCTCTGGTTGTTGCAATATAACTGAAAGCTGCGAGCTTCTTTTCCTCTGCAATAACACACCTGTTAAAATAGACTTTATATTGGCTGGAGGGGATGGTCCTGATGACAAGTTGCAAGATTAAAAAGGTCTCGAAAAGGTTGGTATTGTAATGACTTGTGTCTGGGGCAGATTGCCAGTGACAGCACATTTACCCAGTGTTAACATGGTCTCCACTGTCCACAAAAGATGTTTTAGAAGTGGAATTTGAAGGGAAAAAGCTTCATAATACGGTCACAAAAAGTATCCTGTTCTCTTACCAGCTGCAACTGCTTCACCTTTGAGTGAACCTGGAAATAAGCAGTTCTGTTCCCGATTGTCACTGAGCTAATGGACTCCTTAAAAATATTAAGAACAAAGTTACTCTGGCAAGCCGTATATTTTCTAACTTTAGTACAACCTGGGGTATTTCCCGCATTGGGTGCATCCCTCCACAGATGTGTTTTGTTCTCTGTCTCCGTTCCAGAGGGCTTTCCCAGATACTGAGTACTGTGACCCTTTGTCTGAGCTGTATGTTCCAGCTTTGGGCTTGTGCTTTTCTTGTTCAGTCTAGTCCTCTTCCTTGAAACACTGCTGCTCTTACCAGTGTCAGCTGTGAAGTCCTATGCTCGTGCAAAGCCTACCAACCACCCCGTTTTGGAGGATGGCGAGATGTTATTCTGGAAAGGGATCTCATACATACGTAACGTGATACTAAAACAACTTGGAGGTATTAATGTTCTGTACCTGTGTGGCTGAGCTTGTTGAGAAGTTACTGTTTTGTTTGGATTGTTTTAGGTGATGACGTGGCATTCCTGACATGTTTTTCTCTCCAATAGCTTGGAGCAAACAGTGGTGTGCATATCATCATTTTTGATGAGATTGATGCAATCTGCAAGCAGAGAGGAAGCATGGCGGGTAGCACCGGAGTCCATGATACTGTTGTAAACCAGTTGCTGTCCAAAATTGATGGAGTAGAGCAGCTCAATAATATCCTAGTGATTGGTATGATGGTGCTTACTTTCTCTGTTATGGGGTCTGGTTGAAAACTGCTGATATTTTCCTCATAGCAGGTCAGCTAAGTTACTGTTACTGGTATTAGATCTGTTTGGACTAATCCAAGCTGAACGACTTCTGTTTGACAAGCATCAGTAGCAGATTTAAAGGGAGATGGTGCTGTAATCGACTGATATTGCTGCTTTCAACAATTTCCTCCTTTAGCTTTTGATAACAAATGTTTCATAGTTTAAGAAAACTTGCAAGGAATGATATGCATTGATGTATCGGCCTATGGAGGAGTGGGGCTTCTCTAGCTGTGTTGTCTAGTTGTCCTAGTGCCAGGAGGTCTGCAGATACAGTCACAAGTACAGGTTTGTTCCCTGTTGCCCTGACTGTACTTCAGGGCATGACTTTTCCAATATTTCTGAAGATGGGTATCTTTTGTCTGTTTTCTTGAGACTCTTTGAGGTATCTTCTTAGATCTATGGGCTGTATTCAGGAGTTGGAAACCCACTTAATAAGCTCAGATAATGCTTATTTTGTTATTAACTTTCAATTTAGGAATGACCAACAGACCTGACCTGATTGATGAGGCTCTGCTGAGACCAGGGAGACTGGAGGTGAAAATGGAGATTGGTAAGCAAGTTGGCATATCACAATACATGAGCTCGTGTGTACTTACAGTAGTAAAGCAAATGTATGTCATAATATGAATAATTAACCAGGATGGCATAGGTGCTAAACTTCATGCAGCTTCCTCCAAAATATTACATGTAAATTTAATCAGCCAATTAAAGTACCATTTTAGACTTACCTACTGATAAGCTATTGACCTGATATCAGTTTCTGTCCAGCAGAATGGATAGGTATGGGCAGGCAGGACCCTGAATCTCTTGCATGAATGAAAGGAGCCAAGTAATGGCACCAGACCATTCCTACATGGAAACTGCGGAACTGTTGAACTTGTAGAGTAGGCAAGTACAGTGTGGGGGCAATTCTTGACTTGGAGAAAGTGCAGATCATTTTATTTGCATGAAGTGATACTGGTGACTTTCACTGCAGGAACTGCAAATGTGAAACAGCATTGGCTATTGGCTTCTGAAATCAGCAGGTCTGGATTACTTGTATCAACAGAACTAAAAGTGGGCCGAAGAGCTCTGTTAGCCATTTATTCTAGTGAGCTGGAAAAGAATGCTATCTGTCAGTAACTTAAAAGGGACTTTTGTAATTGTATGTATCTGCCTGACACCAATGCAGATTAAATAATGGAATATCTGATAATGTAGGATTTATTAAGAAATTAAGCCCAGACCATCTTTGATTCATGAAAACAAGTCTCTGACTTTGCATTTGAGATCAAAAGTTTGATCAGTAAAGATCATGGTGGAGTCTAAAGAGTAGGTAGGTTGTGGTGCTCAGTTCTGAGATTAACAATTCACAGAATAAAGTTTGAATAGAGAATAGCCTGGAACTGATTAAAAGCTTAATGATCCTGTCTTGTAGTGAGAAACTCAAATTGGTTAAGATCTGTGTTTAATATAGAGATTGAATATGCAGTTTCAGATGTTTAGTTTGGAAGAGTGCGTAAAACATTTTCCCCTAACCTTCCACAGACATACAAATGTCACAAAATATTTTCTATGTTCTGAGCTAGGCACTGACTATTGTAAAGGTAAAAATTCTCAAACTGTAGTGATTCACAGAAAAGGAACAGGTAAGGCCATGAGTATTATGTTTTGTTTCCTTTCAGTTGCAGAAAATTAGATGAAAATGTCCATATAACACTAAAAATCATATGATATCATACTAGGATGGCAGGCAAGATTGTAATTGTCAATGCCGGTCTGAACTGCAGGGAAACTCTTGAAATCTGATCTAGCAATGTAATCTTAAGAGCTTGCTAGGGATTTTTTTCTCTTATCCTTAAAGGGTAATGTCACTCTTTGAAAGAGCCAGAAACAGGAAGGAGTTTTTTGATAGCTGAAAGGGAAAGATTTTAGGTAAGAGAAGGAATGAGGAAGTGAAGCTGATGACTACTGAGGCAGCTGCAGAGGTAACCTGGGCAGGGAGCTGATGCTAATGCTCCGGAGTTAATGCTGTCCTTGAGTACTGCAGGAAACAGTTTATATCAGGCATTACTGTGCATGTAGCTCATGCAAGATGTGAGGACTAGAGAGACAACTAGAGCACTAGCTGGGGTTTAAAAACTTGTGGCACAGACAGCATGGATGGTTTAAAATGTGCCAGAGACTGAAGAGACTAAGACATTTGTTAGATGTAGGAAAAAATACTGAAAGAGACTTGTGCCTGTTCCTGGTATAATCCACAAAAAAAGGAAAATTGGAAGTGTATAGAAGTGTATAGCAGTACACAGAGAATTATTAGAAGTCAGGCTGATGAATAGTAATGAGAGAGAATTAGCATTGGCAAAAACTGTAGCCAGATACAGTCTTCAGAAATTAACATAACTACAAGGAATTGAAGGAAAGACTCAATAAAGAAAGTGTACTTTAGGGATAAAGAAGTGTAGCCACAATGACAGTTGCCTTTGAACAATCTCATACTTGAAAACACATGCCTAATAGCAACTGTTATTAGTAAACACAGGTGAGATTGCTTGTATTGCAGATGTAGTACCTGCATCTTTAGTTGACAAAAATTAATTAAATTAAATAAATTCCAAGGACTGAGCAATGCATCCCTAGAATAAATTATCAGCTGATAAGGACTGAACACTGCTGGGGACTATGCACATTTTAAAATATCTTTTCACATACCCTCAGCACAAATACTAATCAGTGCAAATTATCAGATCCTTGTAATAAAAGCTGTGAAGGTCGGCTGGAAAGTGAGCTAAACAGCAGCATGGTTTTACCAAGATGATGATGTACCAGACTGACTTGTTACGCTTTCTTTTAAGAAAAGGCTTTTCTATATCTTCCATTGTATGCATTTCAGAAGGGACTTGCTAAGGTGCAAACTGGGAAATTATCACCTCAATTGGAGAAAATGAAAATTTTATGGGAATGGTATGGGCCAGGTGAAGACTGAAGTCAAGACCCTGAATTTTAGGGGAGTGAAGTTTCAGTTGATTAAGTAATTAGTGGATGGGACCCCCTGGGAGACTGCCTTGAGGGATAAAGGAGCAGAACAGAGCTGGCAGCTCTTTAAGGACATTTTTCTTAGCACGCAAGAACTCTTGATTCGCACATGTAAGAAATTGGGCAAGGAAGGCAGGAGACTAGCATTGCTCAGTAAGGACCTCCTGGTCAAACTAAAGTGTAAGAAGGAAATGCACGGGCAGTGGAACCAAGGACAGGTATCCTGGGAAAAATATAGGGACGCTGCCTGGATGTGTAGGGTTGGGATCAGGAGAGCTAAGGCACAGCTGGAGCTGAATTTGGCAAGGGATGTGAAGAATAGTAAGAAGGGCTTCTAAAGATATGTTGGCCAGGAAAGGAAGATTAAAAAAAATGTACACCCCCATCCCCTCCTGACAGATAAGACAGGAGAACTAGGGGCAACCAGCACAGAGAAGGCTGAGGTATTCAACAATTTTTTCCCCTTAGTTTTCACTGATAATCACTCTTCTCATCTCTCAAGTCCCTGATCCTCAAGGCAGGACTGGGAAAATGAAGTCCCTCCCATCGTGAGAGAAGATCAATTTTGGGACCACTGAGGAACCTGAACATACACAAGACCATGGGACCCAATAAGATGCATCCTAGGGTCCTGAGGGAATTAGCTGATGTAGTCACTGAGCCACTCTCAATCATATTTTAAAAGTCATGGCAGTCAGGCAAAGTCCACAGTGACTGGAGAAAAGGGAATATCTCGCCTATTTTAAAAAAGAGTGATAAGGTGCACCCTGGGAACTACCGATCAGTTATCCTCACCTCAGTGCCCAATAAGATCATGAAACAGATTCTCCTGGAAGATATGTTGAAACACGTGGAAGACAGGGAGGGAATTAGAGACTGCCAACATGGCTTCACAAAGGCCAAATTGTGCCTGACTAATCTAGTGGCCTTCTATGGTGGAGTGACTGCGTTATTGGATAAGGGACGAGCTACTTCTGTAGGGCCTTTGATAAGGTGCCCCACAACATTCTTGCCACTAAATTGGAGAGATAAGAGTTTGATGGATGGACCATTAGGTGGATAAGGAATTGGCTGGATGGCCATGTCCAAAGAGTTACAGTCAATGGCTCAATATCAGGGCAGTCCCCAACATCAGCACAGACTGGGGGATGGATGGATTGAGAGCAGCTCTGTGGAGAAGGACTTGGGGATACTGGTGGTTGAACAATTGGACATGAGCCAGCAACATGGGCTTATAGTCCAGAAAGCCAATCATGTCCTGGGCTGCATCAAAAGAATTGTGGCCAGCAGGTCAAGAAAGGGGATTCTCCCCCTCTATTCCACTCTTGTGAGATCCCCCAGGGCAATGCACCCAGCTCTGGGGTCTTCAGCACAAGAAAGACATGGACCTGTTAGAGTAGCTCCAGAGGAGGCACAGAAATGGTCAGAGGGCTGGAATACCTCTCCTGTGAACAGAGCCTGAGAGAGTTTGGGTTTTTCAGCCCAGAGAAGAGAAGGCTCCAGGGAGGCCTTCCTGTGCCTGTTCAATACTTAAAGGGAGCTTATAAGAATGACAGAGGAAGACTTTACTAGGGCCTGTCATGACAGGACAAGGGACAATGGTTTTAAACTGAAAGAGGGCAGGTTTAGATTGAATATAAAGAAGAAATGTTTTACGATAAGGGTAGCGAGGCACTGGACCAGGTTGCCCAGAGAAGCTGTGGATACCCCACCATTGGAAGTGTTCAAAGTCAGATTGGACAGGGCTTTGAGCAACCTGATTTAGTGGCAGATGTCTCTGCCCATGGCAGCGGGGGGTGGATTAGATCTTTAAAGTTCCCTTCCAACCCGAACTATTCTTTGGTTTTATGGTTCTGTGATAATTGCAAGATGGGAATTGGGTTTAGGGATGCCAAGGGACTGACCAGATTGCCTTTGTCTAAAGTGAATTCCTGGTGTGGAAGCCTAAGAGCAACCAACTTGAAGCAACCCCGAGGAAAGAAACTAAACCTTATGCTTTTTCTCTCTAGTTTGGTGGTGATGCTAATCAGTTTGCCAAGGGCAATTAGTGTAATTGAATGTTCTCAAACAAAAAGCATTGTCAAATATTCTACTTATAAGAATGAATAGCTCATGGTGAGAAAGAGCCTTTGGAATTAGGACCACTGAGGAGAGGGGAAGGCTTTGCTGCAGTTGCTGTGCCGAGGCACTCATTGACATGCTTTCTGTTTAAAATCTCAGGCTTGCCGGACGAGAAAGGTCGATTTCAGATTCTTCATATCCACACAGTACGGATGCGGGAACACCAGCTGCTGGCTGAAGATGTGGACATTGCAGAACTGGCAGTTGAGACTAAAAACTTCAGTGGTGCTGAATTAGAAGGTTTAGTTCGAGCTGCTCAGTCTACTGCTATGAACAGGCACATTAAGGTCAGTCCTGTCATCTCTCACCGTGGCAAAAAAGGGAGGATCATTACATTTGGAATCTTTTCTTGAATGTTTACTTTCAAATGGGTAATGGCATCTCAGCATATTTTAGGAGATGAAATTCATATGGACACCACCTTTTCACTGTGCTTTTACATGGTTCTGAATTACCTCTTTCATCTCCTGACCTCCAAGTTGGTCTTGCATAGCTCAGTGGGAATGGAAAGTGATTGTTTGTAAATGTATTTTGATAAAAACTGAAAGGAAGGTCTTGAGCTCAGTTTATGGATTGGAGCCAGGAGACAAGAGTTGGAATTGAGAACAGCCAGTCATATGGGAGGGATCTCTGCTGGAGCCTGTGCAGCTCAGTATATTCATAAATGATCTGCAAAGAGAGGAGAGAAGCGAGATTGCAAACTCATAGCTGTTTTGTGGCCATAAAGATGAAGGCCACCTATGGAAAACTGCAGAAGGCATTTGAAATAATGCAAGTGCACAAGTTGTAGTCAGTGAATTTAAATGTACATTGGGGGGACAAAATTCAAAAAGATATAGGCAGTGATAGGGACTGACCTGACCATTATTTGGGGTCGAGTTCTTGGAGTTATAATGATCTTGAAATATCAGCTCAGTCCTTATCAGTGAAAAAAGCAAGTGCAACATTAGAATTTACTCGAAGAGGTATGCAGAGCAAAAGTAAGGCTGTGATTATGTCATGGATAAAATCCCTGGTATATTTGAATCTGTGCAGTCCTGGGAAACCCACCTTGGAAAGGTTATGGTAGAACTAGGATTTGGAAAGGCAGCTGGGAAGCTCAGAGGTATAGGAAGGTTTTCACTGGAAGAATGGTTAGACTAGGATTTCTCAGCCTGAAAAAAATACGGTGAAGGGTTATGAAAAGTATGTGAAAACATGCGTACTGGAATCAGTGAATGGGGAATGACTGTTTACTCTTTCCTAATACAAGAACTCGGAGAACAGCAAACGATACCAGCCATGGTGTCGTGGTTTAACCCCAGCCAGCAACTAAGCACCACGCAGCCGCTCACTCACTCCCCCCTCATCCAGTGGGATGGGGGAGAAAATCAGGAAAAGAAGTAAAACTCCTGGGTTGAGATAAGAACGATTTAATAGAACAGAAAAGAAGAAACTAATAATGATAATGATAACACTAATAAAATGACAACAGTAGTAATAAAAGGATTGGAATGTACAAATGATGCGCAGGGCAATTGCTCACCACCCGCCGACCGACACCCAGCAAGTCCCCGAGTGGTGATTCCCTGCCCCCCCTTCCCAGTTCCTAAACTAGATGGGACGTCACATGGTATGGAATACACTGTTGGCCAGTTTGGGTCAGGTGCCCTGGCTGGGCATGAGAAGCTGAAAAATCCTTGACTCTAGTCTAAACACTACTGAGCAACAACTGAAAACATCAGTGTTATCAACATTCTTCACATACTGAACTCAAAACATAGCACTGTACCAGCTACTAGGAAGACAGTTAACTACATCCCAGCTGAAACCAGGACACACGGCCATGATCGAAGCAAAGAAAAGGAGATGTGCATTGTGTGAAGAAGTATTTAAGCTGTGGAAAGAATCGTTTGCTCCAAGATGTTGCTGATGCTAAAATCTTGGTTGAATTCAGAAGGGGCTTGTACAACATCTTCCATTTCAAATAAAAACTCACTTGATGGTCTCAGTGTCCATAGAGACTTGTAATGTTCTCAGCTCCCTCCATCTAGAGGAACATTGCCTTGTTTTCCCAATGTTTCCTGATTATGGGAGGTCAGTGTATCTTTAACTAGAAGGGAGTTAAGGACCATGAAATGTCAGGTTATATTAATCCAGATGCAAAACACAGTATTCGATGGTGTTGAAATATGAGATGATTAGTTTGTGAAGAAGGAGGCTGAAAGGCACAGCCCCTTTGCTCTAGTGGCCAAGAACTGGTGTGAATTACTGCAGAGAAAAGGCTTTGACATCAATTCCACAGCACTGGTGTATTTTAAGTAAAAAGTCTGTTCAGCCTTGAATATGAGGAAAGCAAATCATGCTTTCATTTAAGTGAGAGAAATCATTTTGTTGCTTAGACATTCGTATCTCTTGGGAGCACCCTTTTTAAAGGAAAAATGGCTCTTTCTGCTAATTTTTCTTGTATAGCCATAATACTTGAAAAGTTATTAATTGTTTCCTATAGCAAAAACCTACAAACATCAACAGTTTCTCATT
The DNA here is from genome assembly GCF_000737465.1 of Haliaeetus leucocephalus. Lineage (NCBI taxonomy): Eukaryota > Metazoa > Chordata > Aves > Accipitriformes > Accipitridae > Haliaeetus > Haliaeetus leucocephalus. Next base: position 216,569 of record NW_010972580.1, on the reverse strand, counting down.
TTCTTGTGTTCTGTCTCAAAAAAGAAGTCAGCACCTCTGGAGGTATTTTCATCCTTTCGCAGGCAAAACATTTTCCTTAAATAATTAATTTTGCTCATAGTTAATGTTTTTTCAATGCTTGAATTTTGGGTGAGTTTGGGGACCATTAGTGTTTTGATATATTTGCTGTTGTGCCAAAATGTCACAGTGGGAGAAGAGAAAACGGTAATGCATAAATGCAAAAGAGCAGTCCCCTCCGTTAGGTTGGTATGTGATTGACATCTTAATAATATATGTATGTATATTCCAAATGCGAAGCAGCCATGCTTTGTTTTTCTTTTCAAACACTTTGACGTAGTATTTTTGGATAATCTTATTGTTTATTCTGAAGATGTCTTCAGCCAAATGATGCACGAAGGTATTTTATTCTCTCCTACAAGTACTGCAAAATTTAAAATATACATCATAGGCCTGACCTAGTTTTCAGAAGCACCTACGAGAAGCAAGAGCACACATTGAAAATCAAGGGGCATTATTATTCTGAATCATTTAAACTCTTCTGATAATCTCTCAAAGTGTGTGTGTGTGTTAAAAATTAAAATGTGTCACTCATTAAAGGCTAGGAAAGAAAGAACTCCCCCTGTTTTTAAGTGTACAAACAACTTCAGGAATATATTAAGTGTTTCAAGTACCTTCACTTCCCTCTGCAAAGTAGAAGAGTGATCAACTCAAAGTACAGACTAAAGATCCACTAGGTTGATACATTTGGCATCCTGTATTTCTGCTTGGTGGGTGTTTTTGTGAGAAGGGACTCTTTCATTTCAGCCATCCTCTGGTTATAGTTATTTGTTTGGCACAATGTTATTGGCCAGTCTGGGTTCCTGAGGTTGCTGTTTAGAGGCTGCATGTGCTACTCTACAAGACAGGCATAATGTGATTATTTTTATTATTATTTTTTCCTTCCCATGCTCAAGTGTACTCCTTGTTCTTGTAGATCATCCTGGTCAGAAGAGGATGTCTCAGACATGTCTTTGAGGGTTAAAGTTATTTGACTCGTCCATCACCTTGGTCTTTAGCAAAGGTGATAGAGGTTGCTATGCCTTCCAAGAAACCCTTTGAAATCCCAAATTTTTACTTCCTGAGCTATCAGATCAGGTAGGGCTACTATACTCTCAGGTAGAAGCAGCTGGTGTAGTAAGACTTGGGTAACTTTCAATGAAAATTATATTTGTTTTGGAATCTAGAGAAATTTGTTATGGTATAATTGGGAAATTCAGAAATTATCAAAAGTCTTTCAAGGCTGCACTTTAGTGGAAAAGAATGAAGATCTTTTGCCTTCTCTCTATGCTACTTACAAAATAGGTTTCTGCCTTACCACTTAACAGTTAGATGAATTGCTTTTCACAGATCAGCTTCTGCCCCCTCTTGTAACTAATCCTTTTTCTGATATATCGAACTCCACTCGGGATCCTCAGCGGACTGTAATCATAGGATTAGTATGCAATAGCCAGGTTTTGTATGCCATTGAGTAGAAAAGGTGAGCATTGGACATTGTCCACCTGGATTTCTCCAATGCTTTTGATGTGTTTTTCCACAACCTCCTCCTAGAGAAACTGATGTGTAATGGTCTAGACAAGTGGTGGGTGGGGAACTGACTGACAGGCTGCACCCAGAGGGTGGTGGTAAATAGCTCCTTTTCAAACTGGCAACCTGTCGCAAGTGGGGTCCCCCAGGGATCGATATTGGGCCCAACGCTGTTTAATTTCTTCATAAGTGATCCAGATGATGGGATCAAGTGTACCCTGATAAGTTTGCTGATGATTCCAAACTGAGTGGGGAAGTGGACACTTTGGAAGGGAGAACCACCCTGAAGGAAGACCTGGATAGGCGGGAAGAGTGGGCTAACAAGACCCTTACGAAGTTCAGCAAGGACAAGTGTAAGGTCTTGCACGTGGGAAAACATAATCCAGGAGTGCAGCACAGGCTGGGATCTACCTGGCTTGGAGCAGCTCTGTGGAAAGGAACCTGGGGGTCCTGGTGCACAACAAGCTCAATATGGGTGAACAGTGCGCTGCTGTGGCAAAAAAAGCCAACAGGATGCTGGATTGCATCAACAAGGGCATCACCAGCAGAGATAAAGAAGTCATTATCCCACTCCACTCAGTGTTTGTCAGGCCACACCTGGAATACTGTGTTCAGTTTTGGTCCCCAGTATGTATAAAAGCTGTGGACAGGCTGGAGAGGGTCCAGAGAAGGGCCACAAAGATGATCAAAGGACTGGGAAGCCTGCCATATGAGGAAAGGCTGAGAGAACTGGGTTTGTTTCAGCCTTGATAAAAGAAGGCTTAGGGAATACCTTAGCACCGTGTTCCGGTATTTAAAGGGTGGCTACAAAGAAGGTGGAGACTCCCTTTTTACAAGGAGTCACATGGAAAAGATGAGGGGTAATTGTTATAAGTTACTCCTGGAGAGATTCCAACTGGGCACAAGGAAGATTTTTCACAATGAGAACAATCAGCCATTGGAATAATCTCTCCAGGGTAGTGGTGGATTCCCCAACATTGGACACTTTTAAGGTTCGGCTGGACAGGGTGCTGGGCCATCTTGTCTAGATGTGGCTTTTGCCAAGAAAGGTTGGACCAGATGATCCTTGAGAGTCCCTTCCAACCTGGTATTCTATGATTCCATGATTAAATCAATTTAATTCGTGGTTGCTGCCCGAGGCAATCAATGTACTAGCAGGTCTACAAATAATCCTAGTAAATGGAGCTGCTCCATATTGTGGAGCTGCAGCTATACTCAGTAATACATCTACAGCTGGCTTTGAAGTCTACAGACATCTGAATAAAGTCTTCAGCTTTGAAGGCTACTCTCAAGTTGTTTTCAAGAATTAAAAACTTCTACTGGCTCCAGAGTGAGCAGCTTTGGGCCACCTCCTAGTGGTATGTCTAGTTGTGATTGAGAAATTCCTTACAAGAGAAGATTGCAGTAGTGCTGTCTCTGCTGTGTGTTTGCTTCCAGTCTTTAGCTTTTAAGTGTTGCTGGATGGTTTGGGAATGGCAGAAGGGAAAAAGGTGATGCTTTTCATATAGAAAGGAGTCCACTATGAGCTGAGCTAACTGCAGGTTATTTATTCCAAGTAATACTGATAGTGCTGCCCTGGGAAGATTCACGGCTTTCATAGAACTGAAGCAAATGAAGACAAAGCAGAAAGAAAACTAGTATTTACCAGTCCCCTTAAAGACTTTCTTGTATGGAGAGGAAAGTGCTTGGTTTGAATAGAAAGCTAAAACCTTCTGAAATAGAGGTGTGTGAATAACTCTTATTTTTGGCTTAGTTGCCAAAGATGATGTGAACTAGATTCAGAGTTGGGTTAAACCAAACTTTAATTTGTCTTTCTGAAAAAAGTCATGCAATGAATGAGGCTTCCCCTTCCCATGCAGCACCCAGAAAGCATAATGAAGATTTTTTTCTACAGCCTCTAAATGGAAAGAGTAGTTCCCTACTCTAAAGGGAACTTACATAACTCCAGTAACTTTTAGAAATTAGGTGAGATTAAGTCCCACACTGGGCACCAGTCTGAGCCTCACTGATATTTGGTTTATGTAGTCAAGGTAGTATAGCAGCAAGGATGGTGCAGATCTTCCATCTTGTTCTTAGCTGGGATGGCTTCTCTGAAATGTGAGGTCATGGCCATACTCTTCACTTCAGCTTTCCACCCAGTGGAGTGGAGCAACTGTTACTTAATGACTTTGTGGGGCTGGCATATGATGTCGTTCTGTGAAGGTGATGATTGCTCCAGTGGTATCCAGCATATGTCCAACAAATGTCCTGTTAAGAAGCATTTTTCTTATTGACACAGACCAGCTACAGGGTTGGATCTGTGGATGGAAGTTGGAAGGGGATGGAAGAGGTTGTATGCGGTGCTGCTGTACTTCAGTGTCTTTTATTGCCTTTATTAGGCCAGCAACAAAGTGGAAGTGGATATGGAGAAGGCAGAGAGCTTGCGTGTGACAAGAGGAGACTTCTTTGCATCATTGGAGAATGATATCAAACCAGTAAGTAGGCATTATGTAACTCCTGTAATAGTCACCCAGTACAGTTAATGACATGAGATAGCAACTTCCTTCTGGGATCAGACATGCAGTGGTGCACCATGGGCTGACATACTGTGTCCTGTGTTGTAGGAATTAAAGTAGGGAGCCTCCTTCTGCCTGCATTGCTAAGGCTCTGTTTTGTACCTTCTGTTGCATGCAAGAATCATAAGAAGGAATAGAACAAATAAAAAGAGCAACTTGGAATTTCTTCTCGTTTGTTGTATGTACACTCTGCATTTTAGGCTACTTCAGTTAATGGATGACAGCTTTAATATGGACTGTAGTAAGAGGTTTAAGCCTTGTTTTTGAGAATCGTCTTTAAATGCTGTGGATTCAGAACCCACTGGCCACTTGCAATGATCAGAATTTGTTTTGAGGGTATATGAAATATGAGGGTACATGTCACCAATGGGTCTTCCAGTACTGACTGTCTCACTTAAGCATTTTCCAGAGTCTTGGTCCTGGTCACTTTGGTGATGTTTAATTGTTTCATGTTTTTCTGATGTAATGCAAAATTTCTCGCTAAAATACATGTTCCCCTCTGTTAATACAGGCGTTTGGAACCAACCAGGAAGACTATGCAAGCTACATCATGAATGGTATTATTAAGTGGGGTGATCCAGTAACAAGGGTATTGGATGATGGGGAGCTGCTTGTTCAACAAACTAAGAACAGCGACCGCACTCCCTTGGTTAGCGTTCTTCTAGAAGGTAAATTTAAGGAAAAAAAAAAACAAAAACCAACCCCAAGTGACTTCTGTAAACTATTCCTATCAGTTACCAAGTGGTCATCTGTTACATCCTGCAACTGTACATAAAAGTAACACATGGGGGGGGAACCAGAATTGCTCTTTCAGTTTACTTGAGTAAAATTGCTTTAGATATTAAAACTGGCTTCTCAACCTGAGAGAAATCCTGTTCTCTGAACAATGGAGAAGTGAATGTACCCAGTTAACCGAAATGTGGATGCTATACAGTGTGAACATCTCTAGCTGAGTTAGTTGTCTAAATTCTCTTTGAAGTCATGGGAGAGCTCATCAGTGTAATTAGCTGAGTTCAGACAACAGTTTGCCTGGCCACATTTAGATGTCTGCTGTTAGAGGTGGATTGCCCTCTGTCCAGACTGTTATTGACTATGAAGAGTCTACGAAGCTAGTTCCAATATCTATGTTACAGATACTGGAGTAGAATTTGTTATATAGTGCTTCCCTCTTTCTTTTCCTGAAGTAAAAAAATCTGGATTACCAGGATTGCTTTTAGCAGGCTGTAGCTTTGAAATTAACCTTGAATAGATTACTTGAATAATTCTGTGTGCTCGTGGCCAACATATCACTTGTATGCAATACCTTCTTGCACTCCAAATTGATTTGTATTGGGTATATAGATTAAGAAGTGTCTTTTGTCTGTTAGAATTATTCTGATGTGAATTCAGGCAAATAACACATTGTCTTTGTCAGTATTTACCTGGCATTCATGCTGTTGACTAATTTGCCACAGTACCTGCAGAAATCATATTTAGAAGGGGCATAAACATAGTTCAAGAAGTTTCTCCAAAATACAAACACATGCTAACTTTGGTACAGTGGCCAGTCCTACAAAATGTGTAACGTCCTCTTTTGTGTTGGTTTCATGGCAAATCAGTCTGCATGTGCTCAAATACTTGCATTAATTTCCTTCATCTGGAGGACTGGATTGCACTAGGAGTTAGTGTGTTGCTTCTGCAAGTAGAAGAAAAGGTCAATTCAAAATGCAGATACCTCTGAATGAGATTATAAGCATGCTTAAAATATCATCTGTGCTGAGCCTTACCAGAGCTGTTTTCTCTGTTTTTTTTCATTATGTTTATCCTTTGTTTCAGGTCCCCCCCACAGTGGGAAGACTGCTTTAGCAGCAAAAATAGCAGAAGAATCCAACTTTCCCTTTATCAAGATCTGTTCTCCTGATAAGATGATCGGATTTTCTGAAACGGCCAAGTGCCAAGCTATGAAGAAGGTACTTATGCATCCTACTCTTTTGCTTGATTACAATTCAATTCTATGTTCTCTAGTGAACGGAAAAGTGAATTACCCTAGTGGCTGTGTTTTCTGCTCTCTGTAGGTCCTAAATTCCTGTGCATATATTTATAAAGTTGAATGAATGTTTTTGTGGCACTGACACAAAGTGACTCAGGGAAAATTTCAAGGCTCTGTCCCAATTGGGCCTGATACGTAACCATGACTAACAGTGGAATGAAACACCTGATCTGTGATGAGCAAGTCTGGAGCTTCGTCTGCAAATGTGAAGGCAGGAGGGGCTTAGGGTTGCACTTGGAAAGAATAGATCCTGCCTGAATGAGACTAGGAACAGTTTTGAGGTGGTAATGTTTAGTTAAACAAGAGTTTTAACAGCTTGGGGAGCAGGGGTAATGCAGACAAGTTGGACATCTTAAATCATTTCAAGTAGCCAGGTTGAAGGAAGGAGATTTCATTTACTGAAGCAAGCCAGCACTTATTCTTCTAGCTGAATGATACTGAATGAACCATGTAAGTGAAATGTTACTCTAAAATCAGTTTGTTGCAGGATTGCATAGTTTCTAAGAGAAGCAATGTATTCATAGCTGGAAGCCCCGTTTGTAATTTAGATTCAAAAAGGAGCTTTTTGGACTTCACTTGAATCAGCATATGCTGGAGATAGGCCTGCAGTACCACTGATGTCCTTAGTGCTACTTATTGTTTAAATCCAAAGCTTTGCAGGACACTGGTTTGCTGCTCTGTAAAGGGTGATGTGGAGGCTCAATCTATACCTGAGTAGGTCTGTTCTCCCTGCAGTATGCTGTTGTGAAAAGCAGCCAATATCCAGCCTGGGTAGAAAAGCTTCATAATTGCCTTACAATTGTGGGGGATTTGTGTGTGTGTTGTTATCTTATCAGTATTGCCCCAGCTCCAAAAAACAGAGGAGTGGTGCTCTATTTTAATCCATTGTTTACAATTAAATGCAGGGCAGCTGCCTTTTTTACAAAGTGTATGGGGTAAATGAAGAAAACTGAGCTCTGAATTTGTTGAGATGGTAATGTTTTATTAAGTGCAGGTAGAGTCTAGTCTCTTGGTACTTATCTTCTTCATTCTCTGTTTATTCCTCTAAATACTGCTGTGTTTAGCTAAAAACACGTCAACAGGTCCTATCATGACTATTGTAGTTTTGCTGCTGAGATTTAACAATGAGTCATTTTGCTGTTTTTTAGATCTTTGATGATGCATACAAGTCCCAACTCAGCTGTGTTGTCGTGGACGACATTGAGAGACTTCTAGGTGAGTTAGGATGCTGAGAGAGAGCTATGTTGTCTGCTGTGCAGAAATATTGAAGTATTTGCGGTATTGAAATACTGCAAACTGGAAATGATCTGGAACCATTTACTTCAGGAACCTTGAACTTTTTTTTATACAGTGAAGTGGCTTAAATGTGTATCTGCTTAGTGGGCATTAAAATGCATTTTTCATTTCAGATTATGTCCCAATCGGACCACGGTTCTCTAATCTGGTCTTGCAAGCCCTTCTTGTACTGCTAAAGAAGGCCCCCCCTCAGGTAAGAAAGTAATCGAAGGATGGGATGCCCTATTCCTATAAATTTTGACAGTGGAGAGCTTTGTGTCTTGCTGATAGCTGCTGTGCTGCCAGTGGTATTAGTGCTATTGTCTCCGATTCAGTCAAGTTAATCCTAGCCTGCTGCTGTTCATTCAGTTAGACATTTCTAGGATAACCACAAAGGATTCAGCTTTAATTATCTAATTACTTAAGGCTGAATCTTCTGCAGTTAGCCATAAAAATACTGCTAAGGAAACAAGTTTAACCTTCCTCATGTAAAACGTAAACGTGCAAGCTGTCTACTTTCTGATTAACTAAGGAACTGTTTAGTCCAAATCAATCCCTGGCTCAACCATGTGCTCCCTCCTTATTTAGAAATCAATTTCTAAGTAATGTATGATTGTGGATGTCAGGGTTTTAATTTGTTCTTAAATTGAAATTATCAGGTGTTAATTATGATGGGTGAGGAAAGCTTAAGATCTTACATCTTGTGCTGATCCTGTGTATTTGCACTTTCTGACTTGATGAGATTTAAGAACATCACAAGTGATAACATTTCTGAAGCTTGTGCTGAATGAGACAAGCAGGCAGGGACTCTTCTTTTTTGTTTGCCATTTCTCCTGTTGTTCACTGGAATTCTGCTCTGTGTGTGTGACAGTATCTGCACGAATAAATAACATACAGGAAAACCTTGAAAGTTAGTGTCAGGAAAAAGCAGAGAAGCACAGCCTGGATGAAGTAGGTTTTTTTGTAATTTTTAATATCCTGGAAACAGTAACGTATGTGTAAGCATTGTTTTCATTAGAGAGTTTGGTAAAAAGACCTTTCAAATATAGAACTTTGAACTAAATTGTGATGCCACAGGCCCTGAAGTTCCCTTTGTGACTGTCAACCTGGGAGAAAAAAGATTTTTCCCACTGAGCTTTCTATGCCATGTGAAGTCTCTAATATAAAACTTGGATTCCGTTATCACATACGTTGGAACGGGAAGGTTGCCTGTACGCAACAGCATAACCATTTTTGATTGTCATAATCTCATGTAATCATTGACCCATTGCTAGTTTTTCCCACAGTACCAGGAAATGATTGTTCCCATAAATCAATAGGAGAAAACAGAACTTGATTTGGTTCAGTTGTCAAAGGAACTTAAAATATTAAATTGTCCATTTTATCATTGCATCCTCTGAATGTGTTTTGCTGCTTAGATGCACTTTTGTCGGCACTTGAGTCTCCCTGAAAGCAGGATGCAGGGCTTGAAGCTCTCAGATATTTGCCAAGTTTATGCATGTTGCTAGAGATTTGTACTTTGCAATGTTTGAAATGCCCTTGAGGCTGGAAGACTTGGGGTTGACAGCCAATATTACGGTGACTTAAGCCATAAATTGTTGGAGGGTAGAGACAGAGTTTTCTGAGGAAATGTCACTGTTTGATTGATGATGTGGGTTTTTTTTCTTTTTTTTTAAGTGTCCACTGTTGGCTACTGTGGAAGTTAGGACATTGGATTAGACGGACCCTTTGGGCTGACCTAGTTTGGCAGTTCTGATGATAGGGTTTTTCCTAGCATGTTCATTGTGAGTTCCCTGTGATAGTCATGGCACATGGGGATTTTTTTTTCATTAAAAAAAACAAACCCAGCAGTGTATAAGAGGTAGAGTTATGCAGGAAAAGGCCTTTTCTGCTGTGAATGTTTACCATGAAAAAGATTGAATTTGGGCATAGAGACTCGGGGTTGTAAGGTCAAGTGGGGAAACCCACAAGGGAGATAATACTGCTGGTTAATCAATGCCTTTCCAAGTCCCCACTGAGATGACTATTTCCTTTGGGGAGCAATTTAATTGGAAGTAATGGCTGTTTTTTGGGGTGGGGGTTGTTGTAATTTGAGGTTCAGATACATGCTTTAAATGTGCATGAATAGCATCAGTGGTACTAACCTGCTCCATGAGGTCGAACCAACATGAATTTCTGTGGGATTGGGATCATGGTTTAGGTTCATTCCTTGTAAAAATGGAGCGTCCTGGGACGTGCCAGGCACGTCCCTGTGCTGAGAGAAATCGTTGGCAAGATGCTGGGGAGACAATACCCTGTTCTCCATTGCTATCAGATAGGCTTTTTACCGTTTCACTAGTCAGAGGAGCCTGAAATATAGAGTTGAATTTGAAGAGCTTAGAAACCGGAACGATGAAGCAGTTGAAACCACAAGCAATGAGTGAGTGGGAAGCGGAGGGTGCGTTTCAGCAGTGCAGCTCTGCTGCTCCCATCTTTGTGGCCCAGATTATGTATTCACACGGTGTTGTCACATCACTTGCAGAGAGTATACTTAATGTGCAAGCAGTTTCCTACAATTACTGTAGGCTACATGTGTAAGAGGAGCATTTCTGGGATGAAATCTTATTAATTATGCATTGAGGTATATGTCTCTGTTGAATTGGTGTATGAAAGCTGCCTCCCAGGCTCCCCTCTTCCTATTGAGGCTATATGACTTTAACGTGGTGTGGGAAGGGCAGATTCTTGAAGCTTCTGGTTTTCTGGGCTTTCTGCCTTGTTTGTACTTTGCAGAAGTTTTGAGAGTAAACATGTTCGACTTTAAAGAAACTAGAAACATCTCTGAGTTTGCTTTAAATTCCTGGTCAGAGCTCATTCTTGCTAGTTCCACTCAGCAATGCTTAAATAGTGGTATCTATTACTACTAGTTCAGGAAGACTGAAAAACATTGCATTTTGTATAGCATCTTTTTTAAAACCAATTAAAAATCTTTTCTAAAATGGATTGAAGAGAAGAAAATAAACCATGTTCTCTTAGGTCTTTATTTCAATCAAGTTTCCCTGTGTTGTGCAGGAGAAGAGACTGGGGAGGGATAGAAAGACTGAAAAGGACTGTCGCAGCAGGGAGCCAAGCGGGAGAAAAGGACTTCTCTGAGAACTAAGCAGCAGCAGCTCCGAAAGCCGAAGCTGCTTCATCTACATGCAGAGTCACACAAGGCATGGAGACACTCACCAGCCCCACAGAGGTTTCACATGTGCTTCCCTGCTGGTTCCTGTGAAAAGCTAACAATTGGCTCAAAGGGTGAAAGACCATTTGCAGCATCTCCGCGCTAAGCTGGACGTACAATTTGTGCACTGTTATGAAATGTCTGGCTTAGCGAGATGCTCTCAACCACTCTTGTAGATGCCCTTCCACTGCTCCCAGAGGCCCCCAGCCCCTTTCCTCTCCGGGACACTGGAGGCTTTTGCCGATTTATGAAAGTTGACGGGGGAAAGGGGGAAATAATCTTCTTTGATATAATCCCAGATGCATTCCTGATTCCACATCACTTGGTGTGAATTGGAAGAAACTCCAATCAACAGCAGTGTTACCTTTATACATGTAAACTGCGGAATTGTGTTTTCTCCCATTACATGTGAAGAATTGTTGATACCCCAAAACACATGCATAAAAATGTACAAGAGTCCAAATTTGAGTGAACAGCTAGTGGGTGACTGACAGACGCACTTTGGTATCTGCCAATACTTGGTTATAGCATAGTTCAAGTTCCCCTCAACTCCCCTTGCCTAGGACTGGCTAGATTTGCTGAAATTCTGTAATTGAGACTCCACTGACGTGTCGAGACTCCATTTGCTTGTAGCAGAGTTTATGTAATTATGTTCTAGTTTGTCTTTGGTAGTCAATGCAGTAATATGGTGCTCATTAGGAAGTGAATACTGTGTTAGAAGAATCAATGTCATAATGCTTGAAAATGTAGTTGTTTAAAACTATTTCCTCTTTTGATCTTTGAGTCCCATAGTTCTCTGCATGACTATATCCTTTATTCAGATATAATTCCTGTAGTAGAGAGGTAAAATCTGGTGTTATCCCACTTCTACAAGGCAGGGGGGCAAGACATGCACCTCTCTACTCGGTATCCCCCCATCAGTGTAGAGGGATCTTGGGCTCCGAACTGGGGCACTTCCATTGCCTAAAACTGGGCAGGATGAATCCAAACTTAAGTGATGTGCCTGTATCTAATCTCTGTTGATGGAAGAACTAGGCCTCGAACTTCCCTGATAATGAGTCTGACACCAAATGATCTTAAGCTGTTGAAAAGCCAAGTTCCTCCTTACTTGGTAGGTTCCTCTTGTTAGGCCTGATTTTTGGAAGTTCAGATTGAATCCTGATCTTCTATAGGCTGAACACATGGCCCATTGCCTTTGCAATGGCTGCTGTAGAAATTAAGGCTCAAAAATGTGAATATTTCTGAAAATGGGGGCACTTCAGCAGTACATCTCACAATAGCAAGAATAAATCCAGTGATATCCTGTGGTGTGTTGTCACTGCAGAGTAGTTGGATGAGGGCAGCTTTTTCAGTTTGGCTTGATGGGTTTTCATGCTTTTGTGGTAATGCCTGGGGCAAAACATTTCTGACTTGTAAGTTTTCCACTTGTTTGCTGAGCAAGTTGCCTGAGACTTTGAAAAGTACAAGGGACTCCTGACACTTCATTTTCTTTTAGTAATTGATACAGCAGAGATTATGCTTGTTTTATGGTAACTGGTTTTCCAGTGGGTCAAGTTTAAAGGTAGCAAGTTGAAGCGCATAGCTTCTTTTGAAGAAAGCAGGGAAGAAGAAATCAGTATGTTTTGGGTGGAGCTGTTGAAAAATTTTAAGCACTGTTTTGCAGAGTAGCCGTCTGTTCTGAGGAGTTTTCAACCATTCAGTTGTCAGTGGTTCAGGGTCCTGAGCATGGATCCTAACAGAGATATCTAAAAATTGCTGATGGATCTGACCTCTATTAACTTGTTCTATTGCTTTTGAACCATTTTAAGTTTTTGTCATTCTTAGTGTCATGCTTGCTTGAGTTCAACTGAGCTGTATGGTGAAAGCAAACATCCTTTTGTTCAGTTTAAAACTGATGCTTGATAATTTCATGTAGTGCTCCCTAGTTTTTATTTTGAGAAACAGCAGTTTTCCCCCCTCATCTCCTCTACAACATGTATGATTTTATAGACCTCTCTGTTTACCCCCCATCAATTTACCAAGAGTCTATTTAGGGAAGTTACTCTGTATCTCTGACCATCCCCATTGCTTTCCTCTGATTTCTCCAACTCAGTGATGTATTTGAAATTGTATTTGAAATGGCTACAGTTGCATAGTGTCTTAAGGAGCACCCTGGATTCATACGGTAGAATGACTTTCGTTTTACTCTTTTTCCCATCTTAAAAACATCTGCGTGCTTGCATTTTGAGTAAGGTTTAGTACTGAGCTAGTATTTTCACAGAACTTGCCACAATGACTGATTCCAGTGGCTTTCCTAAATGGTAATAAGTCATTTAGAGTCATTTTTGTGTGTGTAGTAATTGTCTGCTGGCCTGATTTACAGCAAGTTTGGGATTCATCTGACTAAATGTGGCTGTCAGCGGTTTGGTTTTCTACGACTGAACTAGTTGTTTAGAAAATAGTTTGCTGTATGAGTCCAGAGTGTAGGCAGCTTTTCTGGGAGGACGTATGTGTCATCTGGGCTCCATTAACTGAGAAGGAAATGCAGAGAATGAGATCATACGTGGACACCTGAAGTTACAGGAGGTAAAACTCACCTCACTAATTATAATTTCTATGCTGCTTACAGCCTTTCCTGGTGAGGCCTTTTAGTCTCTGATGAAACCCCAAACTAGACTCCGTTTTTCTTTTAATCAAGCATGGACTTCATCCATGTAGAAGTTGCTCAGGTAGCATCCTTCAAGAAGTTAGTCTGCAAGTTGTTATTCCCTTGATTGATGTCTTATCTGCTGTGCCAGGCACTGTACCCATGCTGTTAGCTATATTTTGGGAACAAATACTGCCTTACTGGCTGCAGTTGAGCATTTTTTTTCCCCCCTAAAATGCTCATAGTTCATGGGAAACTGTTACTAACACAATCCCTTACCTAAACTGTTCTGGATTTTGAGAATTACATACAGTAATAAACATTTTTTTAGAAGAATTGCTATAGCTTGTAAAGCAGATTGGTCTTGGTGGTATAGCATTGCATGGATTTGTGCTTGCAAGAGGGAGTTGGTGCATGTTTTGGAGATCTCAGTTCTGTTACAGTCTTTCTTTGGCTTCCTTTGTACCCTAATACCTTACCTGTATAACAAGAAAACTGTTTGAAGGTGCCCAACAGCATGCATATGACTTGTTACAATTTTTAGAATAATGTAGCAGAAATTTTCCTTACAGGGCTTATACTTTTTACTGAGTTATAGCATATATAATATCAGATATATCAGCATTATGTATGAACTGAACAAAAACTCACTGAGGACAGTGTGTTGAGGAAATATAGAGCAACCATGAAAGCAAAGTAAATCAGAATCGAGATTAAATTTTCTCAATCAAATCTGCTGATAATCCCTGTGTCTGCGTTCTGAAGATTTTAAGCATGCATCAGTTCTTCTGTCACATGTGCTGTTATCCCAAGAATATCTTAGTGAATTCAAGGCACCTTTTAAGCTTGTCATTGGGTAGTAATTTCAGAGCAAATGTTAAAGGTGTTTGTACCACACTTCTGTGGTTCACGAGCAGGTGATGGTTCAAGTGTTCTTGCGGGACTCATTTCACACAGCTTCCAAACCTGTGTTTAAAGTCTGTTTTACCAACCCCCTCCAAAGATGAAGACTGCTGAAATTTTGCCTTCATGTAGGCAAAACGCTTTTCTGTTGCCAAGCATCATTTATTTTTCTAGGTCTGTTAAGTGCTTTAGCTGAAAATGAGCACCTGATGGAGCTTTCTGAATTCCTTGTAGCAGTGAGGATCAAATGCCATTCACTTACTCTCCACTGAGTGCATTGTTTTTTCATCTTTGCATGCAAGATCTTACTGAATTGCTCAGATTTGGCTCAAACTTGTAAAATGATAAAATATTTTCCTGGCCTTGCTACACAATAACCATCAAAAAGGAAACAAATAATGTGCAATTGTAAAGCCATGGACATGCAGAACATAGTGGAAGCAGCAGCCTACAGAATAGTTGTATTTATGCTTTCTGCAGACATTGTATGCCCTTCTTAAGGCTACCTACAGACAGTTTTAGACAGACCTTTTTCTGCCTGCTGTGCGCCGCCAGCAGGTGAGTTTTGTCTAGTAATAAAGCATTCCCTACTCCCACTGAAGTTTTAAACCTGGCATTGCTGTTGTCAGTTCAGGAATTGGCTGCTTTTCCCCATTAAATTGCCCAGTAGGTTTCTGAGGATTTCCCCCTCTAAAGAGGTGACTGAGCTGGTGAGTGTGGTGCCTCCTGAGATGTAGGCAGTGATTAATACACAGAAGGGTTAGCACAGTGTTTCCCTGACAAAGCCTTTGTGTGAAGCTCGTGACCTGGGGCATGCGCTGGTTTCAACCTGCCAGGCATTACTTCCTTGTGCTGTCTTAGGCTAAAAACAAACTTGAAGTGAGCACTTGAGTTCGTTACCAGTTCTGGTGCTTTCTCATTGTCCATCGCCCAAAGCAGGAGTGTAATCTGTTGAAACACAAAAAGTCAGTGAATACAATGGCACTCAGGGAAAAATAAACAAATGTTGCAAAGATGCATCATCTTCATCAGAGATGTATGAAGTTTAAATAGGTTTTCATCCTTTGTCAAAGGAATGCAAAGCACTTAATGATATTAATTCTGACTGCTCTGTGGGCATGGTTTTTAGGTTTTTTGTTTGTTTTGTTTTTTTTATGATGAACAGGGTTTTGTGTCACAAAGTTGAAGTAGAGAACTTTACTCTTTGTCTCTGAGCATCAGCTAAACTTCTGTACAGCAAATGAGGAGCATACTTGGCCAGCTAGGCCTCCCCTCAACTCATGGGCTCCTTGTGTACTGAATTGGAAAAGGGACTGATCACAGCTGATAATGTCAAAAGCTCCTTTTGTCAGCCAACATTTGTCAGTGTCTGAACACTGCATGGTCAAATTCAAATAGCATAGAAATGCCATTTTCGAGATGAACTAGCAAAAGTTGATTTTTATTGGCAGTTGATGTTTTCCATTCGTTGCTCTATTATTTATAAACCCTGTTATTGCTCAGGCCAACTTGAAATTGGTGTGTGCACTGTCGGTTTGAACTCAGAGGTTGCCAGACGTGGTACTGTCCTTTTATATAACCACACTGGCAATGGGAAGTCTTACGAACTTACGGCAACCTCCGCTCTTAAAGCGTGAGCTGTAAAACCATTGGAACTGTCTGTACAGTGGCAGAGAATTCACTGTACCCACAGGATTTCTAAAGACAGAGTGTTCCCCTGAGAAGTCATCTGTAATTCAGCTTTTGGGAGTGGGGGTTTGCTCGTATTTTTAAATTTAATGAGGATTCAGCTATTTATAGTGATGAATTTAGAAGGAAAGGTAAGGTAGGAAAGCTGTAAGTATGAGTGGGTCTTCTGTGTACCATAATTTTTGGACCCCATTGGTGGCATTACTCTGGAATGTGATCCTAGTCTTGTATGGTTAATGTTGACTACCTCAATTACTGAGACATTTAATCCTATTAATTTTATTTGAAGTCATATTTTTACATGGCCATTTTCTATTTTTAATTTCTAGTTAGCTGAAGCTTCCCAAGGCGGGTTCTCCTCTTTTTCTCTTGTTTTCCCTTTCTTGACACTTATTCCATTGTGTGGACAGGGTCGCAAGCTTCTAATCATTGGAACCACCAGTCGCAAAGATGTCCTGCAGGAAATGGAAATGCTGAACGCTTTCAGCACTACGATTCATGTGCCCAACATTGCAACAGGGGAGCAGCTGATGGAGGCTTTGGAGGTAAGAAAAAGTTCAAGGATGACAAATAAGCTCAAAAATTGCTGGAAATGAGTGATTTTGTGGTAGCTCTGCATTTGGGAACACTGTCCCTCTTAACATTATGCCATAACATAACAGTTCTAAGGCTTCTCTGAATTAGTTTTCGATACAATAAATTAAGTCAAAATGAGAGAATGGTAGATCTAGAGAAGAAGTTTGTTTGTTCCGACAGCATGAAAGTGGGTAATAATTATAATCGGGGCACTTAAACTTGAACGTGCCTGGAGGGTGCCAAGCTCTCATGAATTGGAACAACATCAGATGAAGGTGTTTGGTGCTGAAGAGATTATAGGTTCTTTATAAATTCATGCCCTTAATGGCTTCTTATTCTATGCCATAGTGGAAATTGTAGTGAATATTGAAGGCTGTTAAAATAAACTTAACAGACAAATCTTTTGTGCAGACTTGCAAAACTGTCACAATGATAATATCCCTAAAGCCTGAAAGACATAGACGCTCTTGCAGCAGTTTTGAAAACTTACTGTGGCTTGAGCCACTGTGTTCCTTCTAGACTCTAATCTGGAGAAAACCTAGAATGGATCATAAAAGAGAATCACTAACTGTTCAATTAGAGATGTTATCAAAAGAACCATTATGGAATAAAAGAATTTAAGTGTTTTGCCTTGTTTAGACATATTGCAACAAATTTTCCTTCTGAGCTAGAAAATGCTTTCTGGCTTCTCATTCCCTTTTTCCTGAGTTAGGTAGCATCATTCCTACTGACAGTCTCCTGTTGTTGATTTCTTTATTTTATTTTGGTTTTTTCTTTTTTTTTTTTTCTTCTTTTTCCCCCTCCAGCTCCTGGGTAACTTCAAAGACAAGGAACGCAGCACTATTGCACAGAATGTCAAAGGGAAGTCTGTCTGGATTGGTATCAAGAAGCTGCTGATGCTGATAGAAATGTCATTACAAGTAAGAATGTTTCTGGTCCAGGAAGGACTGTGATAAATAGAGCAGTCTTAGAAGTTCCCACTTCTCTGCAGACTCCTATGTTAGCTATGTGGTAGGAGCCTTCGAATCGGTTTAATTGAGAAAAGAGCTACAGTGAGAAGAAATTTTCTGAACAAAGAAATCACCAGGTCTTGGTCCACGGAGAAATCTTTAAAAACTACAGTGCCTATAGGCTGTTTAGAGCTGCACTTCAGAGAAGAGCATCTGGCAACTGGAGGGATTGGATTAACTTACCTTTCATGAAATTTCTTCTCTACACCCAGCATGTTAAGATTGCAGATAGCAATCACTTAAGTTTTTTTTTTTTTTTAAAGAAAAAGGTGCCTGTGCAGGTGTATGTTCTCTTTCCCTGAAGAAGATAAATCTGTCAGGCTGTTCAGCTGCGCTCCTCTTTATTTTCCACTTTCAGCACTTTAAAGAAAATAATTGCAGAGGGTAGAAATATGTAGCTCTTAACCCTCCCCCGCACCCATCATCTATGCCTGCAAGCCAGCCATCAAGCTTGTGCTCGACAGTATATGCATGCTAAAAATGAGAGGGTGTAGCATGCAGCTCTAATCCTCCGTGGCTGACATTTCAGCGCCCTTCTGAGTCCTCCCCCCCCCCCCGCCTCGCACACACTCTCTTTTCACATCAAATGGATTTAGTGCAGCTGAGTGAACTGTCCTTAGATCTTCCTAGGAGAGGCTGAGCATAAGCTAAGAGGCATGTAGTTTAGCAGCATATAAGTCATGTATCCCTCTGTTCACTATTCACATTTCTGTTAAAACTTGCACAGCACTAAGGATGTGCTCTGACTGGATGTCACCTCAGGGAATAAAGTCATTTATCTAGATTACTTTTTCCTCTTCTTCCTTGGCTTTTAATTCCATACCTACAGGCAAGTCAGTAAGTCATTGCTCACATGTATTAAATGTATTTAAGGGGTGCAGGCCTTCAGGGACTGCCTGGCTCTGTTGCAGTCCATTTCACTTAGCCTTGACAATGGATTCCTTCTTCTGACACAGGATGTTTTCTTTTGCTGCTTTGACCTTAAGTGTTGGTTCTTCTCAAAACTGAAGGTGAAGGTTATGTAAATTATGGGCAGTTCTGAATCTGGAGCATGGGTGGAAATGCTTAGCCCAGCCTTGTTCACAGGATTGCCCCATGACTGCACACCTGTGATGCTGTAGGTAGGGAGTCTTCACGCTGCCCTAGACTGTGCAGACAGGTAAACTGGTCTTGTGCATTTTTATTTATTTTTTTGTTAACCAGACCACCCTTTTGTAGATGAGTCCATGACCAATCAGGCTGGGAGAAGACAGGCAAAACTGTGACTCTGCCATTTCTGACAAATTGAACAAGTGTAAAATGAAGGACTGCTACTGCTGATATGATTGATAATCCACCTTTGCTACTATACATGGATGGTTGGTAGCAAGGCGGCTTACATTATTACACTCAATTCAGGTAATTGTGTAATAGCATATGAAAGCTAAATATGAAGAAGTTCTGTTCCAAAAGGTCTGAGCTGTTTACGTGACTCTGTCTGCTGAACTGCTATAAATACAGGAAAGCAATACAGGCTCTCAATAAATAGGAGAACACTCATACCTGAATGCATTGAGAGACCACAATGATGTCTAATTTGGCTAGCTTGTACAGGAAAGCAGAATTTCACCAAATGAGAAGTCCAAGACTAGTTCCTTTTTTCACTGAGCTAGACCACAGCTTTTTAGAAAGAGATTTGAATCTGAAATACCTTAAAAATTCCAACTGATGGATGAAATTTCTCAAAATTCAGCTGATTAGATCCCATGGTGAATCAATTCTTTGCAAAAAATGTGCACCTGGTTTCTTTCTCTGCAGTCACTGAATCTAACTGTGTTTTTTGTTTTATTAGACTAGTAAACCCAATATATGCTATATGTAGCTATTCTTAAGCTGTTCAAATGACTTTCGGTTTGTTTCAGACTAAAGTCTTGCTGAACCAGTCTCTCAATGTCAAAATCTTTTCTTAGAGTACTGTGAATCACTGGATTGCTCTGGTATCTTGGGTTGCTTTGTTATCTTGTTTATGAGCCTTGTAAACCCACACTTTTTGGCAGCTTAATTTCCCTCAAACTATGTTTATTGCTATTCCTGGCCTTCTTTAATGTCAAACTACTCGTATTTAGTTTCATATACTTTGGTCACCTTGTATATACTGAGTGTCCTGGAATGATGTTATGTTCTTGTTCAAAAGAAGTCTTTGATGAATGGGTACACTCATGATTTGCCACAAGAATCCAGAAGAGTTTAGTTTTGAAGTATCCCTGGCTGCAGTACCTAGACCACCTCACAGTGCTATCAGGTGCCACGCTAGCTTCACCCTGCCCTGATACTGCAACCCTACCCTGGGGTGCTGCTAGATACATGAGCCTTCTTTTTCCATAGCTAGGGAGCTGGTTCCTTCTGCTTATTTTGCCTGCCTGTCTTGTTGCTCTTGGACCTTGCTGGCAACACTCCAAAACCCAAGGTCTCTCTCCTTCTTGGAGTAGGAATCCGAATGAGCCAGGCAGCTTTCCAGAAAGCCCCTTTTTGCACCTCCAGTATTTCCTGATTTGGTAACTTCTGTTTAGCATAAATAAAACTTAAGTTAATCTAAGCTGTTTGTAATGTATTTTAACTTACATGGGAACTTATTTTGAAAGGTCATCATATAATATTGCCTATATTATTTTAAACTCAACGCTGTATCTGGACATACTAAGAGTTTGGATTTTATGACAGGTTTATAGGAGTACTGTACTACTCAAGGGCATGCACATCTTGGAGTATCTCTTCTTCTCTGGACTGAAGATTAATGAATTCTCTTCAGTTGCCTTTTTTCCTAAGGGCACCCAGGCATGTCCTGGGGATACTGCATCACCTAGAAATGAACAGCCATTTTCTTGCCAGCTGTCTGAGCTGTGTCAGAGTCAGTCTCTCCACTGTTCTTCTAGAAAATCTTGCATCCAGTTTGACAGCAGCATTTCTCCTTTCACAGGGCACTAGAAGGTCTTTTCAAGAGTCCTAAACCTGCTGCTTCTTCTGCTCCTTCCAGGGTAGATCAACTTTCTGGTTTTGTGTTTGTGTTTTTTAGTAAGTTATTCGGTCAAGTTTGCCTCTTTGTTGCATTTCAGCTTCCTGGTTTTGTCTTTTGGACAAGATACTGTGTCTGCAGATAAATGCTGTTCCTCCCAAAGAGTCTGTAGAGACTGTGTCAGTACTGATTATGGACAAAGGGTCTTACCATGGCCACTTTCTTAGGTCCGAGTGAAAAGGGAAGGGGAGGCAGCATCTTTGATTTGGGAAACAGAACGCTCACATTTGCAAATTTGAATTTCAGCTGGTGGCGTTAGTACAGATTTTCCAGGAATGAAGAGATCTGTTTGTATATATCCATCTCGGATCATGTTGGTTTTTTTAACAGAACTATCTGATTGGTCCTTTGTTATTTCCTGAGTGTGATGACTTTTCTGTGGTTTCCTAATGTTTCACCAAGGTCCTGGTAACAGGACCATCTTCTTTGCAGGTAGATAATACTCTTGGTTCCTGGTCAGTCAGTGAGATAAGTAAACTTTAAATATGCCAGGCCCTTTGACTATTCTGTGTGACATTCTCCTTTTATCAGCTTTGGGCTTTCTGTCGATGGCCAGAACCTTGCTCCATCTCAGTGTTCATTGTTCCTTGTGTCAGTCTGAGATATGAAGGATTCTCTCTTTACTCAGTAAATTGCCCAGTTTTGTGTCCTCTGCAAAAAGTGTCTTGACTCTTCATCCACTGTTTCGTGCAAAGACTGTTGGTATTGGTGTCCCTGGCAGCATAAACATTTGCTATGCTTGTATGGATTTTGCCTTTGGCCCTCAGCAGCGATTCTGTATGGAGTGCAAGTGCTTATGGTAGTGAGTTGCTGTTTCTCTAATCATCAAGCTGCCTTTCACTGGTTTGCCTGATTTGCAGAATACTTAAGATCTTAGAATCACAGAATCATTCTTGTTGGAAAGGACCTCAGGACATCATCTAATCCAGTTCAGACCTTCAGAAAGTGTAAGTGTAAATGACTACAGACATCTCACCACCTTCTTTAACATCAACGTTTGATGGGAACCAGGCCTTTCCAGCTCCAACAGGAGTGGATGAAGTTTGGCTTTTGCACTGTTGCCAGCAAGGTCCACTTCTTGGCAGTTCATTTGTCTAGCTCTTTCAGCTTTCTCATGGAGAAGCTGTCTCTGAGTTTGGACCATAGCTGAAAAGTCAAATCTGAGGACTTGGTGGGCTGCCACTTGAGTTACTCCTCTGAAGAAGTCCTTTCAGAAGTAGATGTCTTTACTGTCAGTATCTACAAAAATGCCGTGTGTCTTATCTGAGAAGGCCAGGGATCTCTCTCAGATGCACTTTTCTACTCATGGTCAAAGATCAAATGCATTTTGTCCTTTTCCTCAAATCCCTTTCTTCTGTGGGCTGTGTCTGAAGCTTGTTGAGAGTGTGCACGCTGGTAATTCTTTTTGCTTAAGTTTGGCCTTGGCAGCTCTGGTTCCCAGGCTTGCTTTGGCTGTCCATGTAACTTGAGGTTTCAGCCACTTTTGAACCTCCTGTCCAGGAACTGCAGTGAACACTTCATCTGGCTTGCCATGCACGGTATCTGGTTCTCTAGGGTAAACTGTTCATGACGACCTTCTCTTTGAGTGAATGTCATGGACAGCAAGAAGGTACTAAACAGATACACTCTGCTAATTGCACCCATAGCATTTTTTTCCTCTTTGTCTAGTCCAGCCCCCTGCTCAAACCAAGCACAATGAACTAGAACAGGTTGCTCAGGGCCATGTCCAGTTGGGTCTTGAATACCTCCAAGGATGGAGACTCCATAACCTCCATGGGCAGTCCCTAATAGTGTGTGATCACCCTTGCAATGAAAAGCTTTCTTTTCTGTTTACGTGGAACTACATTTCAATTTGTGCCTGTGACCTCCTGCCCTGTCAATGGGCACCACTCAGAAGAGCATCTCTCTCTTCTTCTTTACTCCCTCCCATCAGGTATTTATACACATTGGTAAGAGTCACCCTGCCCTCCCCAGTCCCGGGTCTTCTCCACTCCAGACTCACAGCCTCTCTTTGTATGACAGACGCTTGAGAAATTTAATCATCCTTGTGACCTGTTGCTGGACTCTCTCTGGTATGACGCTCTCTCTCTTGTACTGGGGAGCTCTGAACTGGACACTGTCCTCCAGGTGTGGTGTCACTGAGAAGAGGGGAAGAATCATCTCCCTCGATCTGGTAGCAATGTTCCTCCTAACAAATCCCAGGATGCTGTTGGCCATCTTTGTTGCAAGGGCGCATTGCTGGTTCAAGTTCAACTTGTCCTCCAGGATCCTCAGGTCCTTTTCTTCAAAGTCACTTTCCAGCTGGTTGTCCCCCAGCCTGTACTGGTGCATGGGGTTATTCCTGCCTGGGTGGAAGACTTTGCATTTCCCTTTGTTGAAGTGCTTGAGATTTGTGTCAGTCTGTATCTCCATCCAACTGAGGTCTCTCTGATTGACAGCACCATCATCAAGTGCATGAAACACACCTCCCAGTTGCATGTCATCTGCAAACTTGATGAGGGTGCACTCTGTCCCAAAAGCATGTTTGTTAATAAAGAGGTTAAAGAGTGTTCGCTCCCATAGGATGCCTGGCATATACCACTAGTGACTGGCCTTCAGCTGGACTTCATGCCACCGATCACAACTTTTTGAGCCCAGCAGTTTAACCAGTTTTCAGTCCATTGTGCTGTCCCAGTTATTTAGTCTGTACTTGCCAGTAAATGATACTTTGTTTGTGTGGCCACCTGGAGTTGTGGTCACACCTTTATCAAGTACTAGCCTTTCTGGAAACATCTAGAAATAGAGGAAGAGAGGTGGCTAAGTTGTCATAAGACTATAGGATAAATGAAGTCAGAATGCACCTCAAGATGCCACCTAGTCCAACCTCCTGCTTAAGTAGGATCAGCCACATGGTCAGACCAGAGCCCTTTGAATGGGGAAGATCTGAGACCCTTTGCCAAGTGAGAGTCACATGCTTAGTCTTATTACACCTGTGGATTCCCTGAGAGAAAGGGGACTTCCAAGTAATCAGTGTTCAGGGTGTGTGGCCCATGTGCACGTACTCCTATCCCAATTGTCTTCAGCCTTTCTGATATAATCATAGAATCGTTTAGGTTGGAAAAGACCTTTAAGATAGAGTCCAGCCATAAACCTAACACTGCCAAGTTTACCACTAAACCATGTCCCTGAGTGCTACGTCTACACATAGAAATGGGACAACTGAAATAGTGACAGATGTACTTTTCCCTTGTGACGACTGGGAGAGATTGTGGAGAAGATTTAGGCTAGAGGGATACTGCAAGCACCAGCTTTCTGGTCTCCAGTTATGTGGCACAACAGTGCCTCTCTTAGTACCTGTGTATTATACATTTCAAACACTGCTTTAGGTGATGGGGTATCCTTTCTTTCCTTCTGGGATCCTGAATATTACCAGTATTCCTTTGCATGTTAAAAACCCAATTTAATAGCTCAGTGATCCTCACTAAGTTCTTTAAATCATCTTGTTTCAGTGAATTTATTTTTCTGATCTAGAAATAGTTCAGTAGTTGGTATTGAGGTATTGGCCTTGCTGACATATTTCAAAGTGATAGGAAGTTACACATTTTTAGGCTTTTCTTAGCACAAAACAGAAATTCTTATTGGCCGTTTCTTCCCTGCCTGCATCACTGGTAATACTGTTGTTGTTTTAGGATTTAATTTCTTACAAGCTGTTTTTGAAGACATTTGTGTTGCCCTTAGTTGCAGTGGTCGTGGTTTTAAATAGATGACTTCTTCACATCTGGAATTGGTGGAAATTTTCCTTTAGGTATATAAAAAGTGGTAGAGGAGTTCAAGGGTCCTTGTTCGGCCTGTTTGTGGGGAGGCCAGGGCACATGTTGAAACTTTGCTTCCCCCCTCCAAGGATAAGTCCCAGTTTTATGTTTTCTAGAGCACTTGCCTATTTATTACCAAGGGGGTGATAGAGGTGGGAATCTTACCACCAGTCAGCTTCATAGTACCATTTACTGAATATTTTCAGAATGAACCCACTGTATTTTTGACAGTGTGTTAAAGATACAAGGTGTTGATGAAGATTACAGAGTGAACAGAAGTTGGAGTTTCTAGGCCAAATGAACTGTTGCAACACAAAGATACTCTGAGAACCAACGGGCTCCAATTTCCAAATGTTTATAGTCCTAACTCACTGTATTTTGGTGTAGTGATGGCAATCTGCCTAGAGTCTTTCACATTAGAGAGGATCAACCAGCCCATCCATCAGCACAAAGGGCAGATGCAGTTATACGTTGTGTCTTCTGATGGCAGCCTGATTCTCTGCCTCCTTAGCAGACCTTCCTCCTGCTTCCCTGTTGTCTCTGTCTCAGTGTTGGGGGAGAGGCAGGACTGATATTTAGGGGATGTTCCTGGTTGATGGAGCCACAACACAAGCTGGTACTGCAAGTTCTAGAAGCCTTGTGCTGTGATTCAGTTTTCACTTATGTGTTAACCCACCATGTGCAAGCTGCTTTCCTCTGGTGCTGTGGTGCTGGAGCTGTAAGGGCTAAGGAAGGCAGAGGAAAGTTGAGGACATCTTCAGTCCCTTCTAGTCCTAACTGCTTAATTTGCTGCCCCAGCTCTGGAAAGGGGCAGATAGAAGCAGACACAGAATGGGCCTGGCTTCTGCAGAACCAGGCTAGAATTGGTACTGTGGGGTGAAGCTAGTGTGCAGACTGCCATGAAAACAGAAATACCTGATAGAAATGCTTGCGTATGTTTCCAGTCTGGCTCATTTCCTAGCGATGTGAGCATGCTAAGCTTGTGCTAACTGACTTTTTCTCTTGGTGCAGTGCTGTTATCTGCACTACTTAGCTGCAGAACTTCTGAACAAGCAGGCTGATCTCTGGCCAGGCCAATGCATGGGAAAAGCAAACACACACACATGCATCTCCAGCTGTCTTTGTGGCCTCATTTTCGTATTGGGCTACTTGGAAGATTGCACCGCATTAACGGACATCTGTTTTGTTTGGTGTTTAGATGGATCCTGAGTATCGGGTGAAAAAATTCTTGGCTCTTCTGAGAGAAGAAGGAACGTAAGTACTTTAATTTTAAAGCATTGTTTAAAATTCTTTTTTCTGCTCAGAAACAAGTACCTCTTTGAGGGGAAACTGCAGTGTATTATATCTGATCTCATTGTTGGCCCCTCCTATATTTACAGATAGATCAGTTCTCCTTACATCTGTATGCCAGTTGTTTTGGGAGGGAGGAAGTCCTGAAGACTTTTTGAGAACCTGCATGCCTGAATTCTCTGCTTTTCTTAATTTACCTGTGACTTTAAAATTTAAATGAGATATTGAACCACAGTTTAGCTTTTTTTAGTTAAAGTAAGTCAGAGGAGATTTTGCTAGAGTTAAAATCTGGAACTTTTATTTCTTGTATTTCTCCTGTCTGAGAGAAGGATGTCATACTCTTTCCCCTGTAGGTATCACAGGGAATAGTTGAGCCCAGTCTTGACAGTGGCATCTCCTAGAAAATGACTTTCTAATACATGTAGGGCAGTACCTGTGCTGGGGAAACTCACAACAGTATCTATCCTGGCTACATGTGAGTGGGTTCCAGTGTGTGCTTGATGCTTTTATACATGTGCATGCTTTCTTGATGGATTTGGCTTCTTTTGCAAGAGTTCCCTCCCTAGACTGAAGGTGGACCAAGTGCAAGATCAACAGCTGGAAAAGTGACCAACCTGGAGAATATACACTGGGATCTTTACTCTTCTATGTTCAACACACTGGACAAAGTGAAATGCTTCCCTGTTTCCAAGAACCCAATGTGGAATCTGCATGTTTAGTGCAATACAGTATCTTTATTCTTTGTCTTTAATATACTGATGTCGTGTGGAAGTGTCTTCTAGAACACTGTGCTTCTGTCTCTGTGCAGGCAAGGCTGCGTTCTCATTTGATTTTAGCATGGGGGAAATGTCCTGTAAGTTTGAAGCTAACGCTCACTTGTGTCCAGCATCCAGTTGCTATGATAGGAAAGAAATCCTGACTTCTAATAAAACCTGACAGTCTGTGGTGAAGGCATATTAAAGTACTACTCTGTCTTATCCTGATCTGATGAACGGTTTCTTGTTATGTCGTCCTATGCTTCATTGAACATTGAGCCAGGCTGATAACCTGAAGACAGTGCCCACAATAATTCAGCTCCAGAATGCCTAGATGCTAGTACCTGCTTTCTTTTATATCCAGGTATTTTGTGGCTTGATGAGAGAGACTGGCTAGTGGCATTAAGGACTGGAAGAAGGCAGGGAAGTATGTTGATCAGAGTAGAGGAAACTTCCAAATCCAGTATTTAAGGCATCAAAGCTTGTTGTTAATTCAACAACAGTTCTAGAGATGCTGATTCCAGCCTGAAAGCTCTTCATGAGTGCAATATAGATGGCAGCTTTGGTATTAGCCAGCCTCATTATATCCCATTTTTTTGCCATGTTACCAAAGGTTGAAATTCCTCCTTAGAGATAGAGAGGAATCCAAGCTCTGCAGATGCACGAGATATGTATTGCCATGTTTTTGCACTGAAATAAAGGAATGTATCAAACTTTGCTATGTGGTTGTTCCCCAATAATCATCTTGCATCAATGAGATGCTGTCGATGATGACTGCATGAGGCTACTCCCCTCTGGTTCTTTGGCTCCACATGTTTAGTAAGGTTCATGGAACATACCTCAATTTGGTGGGGCATGAAATCAAAGCCATTTATGAGCTCTTAGTCAGTGTAGCTTCCTAAACGTGACCAGACACGCTGCTAAAGGCTAGCAGCTTTACCCAAAGCAGTGTTCCCAGGGAAAGAGGGTGCTTCACGTTCTTTCAGGCCCAAAGGTGAAGGTACTGTAGTCCTTAGTGCATACTTACAGCAGTCGGAATATTTTAGTCACTCCACTCTGGTTTCTTTTCCTTTGGCAGTGCTGTTGTATTGTGATGACATTGCGAGTCCCGGTGGTTATTATTCCCTCTCATTTTGTGTACGATCTTGTGAATTTATTTGTTCCTTTCTTTCCTCTGCTAGTCCTAGTGACAGCAGCACACATTAACTTATATTTCGGAGTAAATGATGTAAACCTTATTGTGTCTTTGTCCAGAAATATTGATTAATAAATACCTGGTTTAATTGCACATTCAATGGATTCAATAAAAAGCACAACTACTTGTGATGATCTGGGAGACATGTGTGTCTTTTGGTGCTAGTCGATCAGAGGTGTATATATAGAGTGCTGATGTATGGCATGAAGACAGCAAAGCTATTCCCAGGCTGCTGAGAGCCAGAGCGATGCTCACCCTAAGCATGGATGGATTGAATATATCCCCAGCCTGGATAGCTTGACCACAGGTGGTCTTAAAGGAGTTGGCTGAGAAGACCTCTGGTCCAACCCATTCTGGAGTTTTCTGGACCTTGCAGTGCTGAGGAAGCCCCAAAGATGTACACGTGTGTGTGTGTGTGTGTTAGGTGTATCACACTTGAAGAAGGCCATCTCAGAAAACCAGGGCAAACTGTTGGGTGTGACATCCCACCCATTCCAAACTATTCTGACATCTCCACCCAAGAGGTTTCCTGCAGGTGGCAGAAGAGAATGACTCCTGGCAGCACCTTCACACCACATTTTCTCCATGACACTGCCTGGGCAAGAGTGGCTTTATAGTGAGAACTATATTGCTTTAAACAGTAAAAGCCAAATTCTTCAATCCCTTCCTTACCCTGTTGCTGTTTTTTCCTGAAACTTCCAGAAATATAACTGTCTCTAAAATTGAGTTGTTAACCAAAGACAAATATATTTCAAAGTGTTGGGGTGGGTTTTGGGGGGGTTGGAGTGTGGTGGAGAAAGGCTTGGGATGATGGGCAGATGTACAGATAGCTTCCACTGATAAAGCTTTTAAGCTCAGAACACTCCACAAGGCTGGGCTTTTTGGTTGTCTGGTTTGTTAACAGCACAGCACTGGTGCTCCTGTAACTTTGAAGGCATCACTGCTGCCATCCAGTAGGAGGTGGCACTGGCAGAAGCATGCTGTCTGCAACATGGTGCAGTGAAATGGAACTAGGCATCATGCACAAGCAGTGGGATGTTTCAGGCAGCACTCTGCAAGGAGGCAGATGTAATTGTTTTGTGTATAAATTAGGGATCAGTTTAGGAATATAGAATGATTTTTTTTTTTTTTTTACACCCTTCAGATAGGTGTATTTGAGGCTGGTGCTGGAGAAAATTGTGTGCACTTAAAAGCATCATTAACATATGGGAGATGTTGCAGAAACGCCCACAAAATTATTCATGGACAAGAGAAGATGTTTTTATATGCAAAAATTTGGATGTCAGACTGTCCAAACCATCAAAAGGTGATTTGATGACAGCCTGCAAGTACCTTGGTGTGGGGAGAATATGAAGTCTAAAGTGTGTTTTAATCCCATAACCTCGTGTTGCATGCACACTGTGAGATGGCACTCTATAAATAAAAATCTTAGCATTCAAGTGTGAAATCTCCTATATTTGCTAAATTTTACTATCATTGTCTTGCATTCACATGACTGTCACTGTGCATAAGTAGCTGGATGATGAACCACCACTCCTGTAGATGTTTTCCAGTAGGATTTAAAGTACCTTCAGAGCCAAACCACACAAGTGGGCAAGTGCATATTTTTGGTTTTTTTACCTTCTTTAATGATGTACCACAAAAAAATGCAAGTTGAAATATATTTTTCTCCAAATATATATATTTATATAATATATAATCTTAGTTAACTCAAGTATATACATTGTATAATAAATAATGCTTATAAAAAGAGAAATTTTCTGAATATAAAATAAAAAAAAATCGACCTCTACAACTTTATACAAAACTTTGGATAAAGCAGATTGATGGAAAAAGATCTTCCATTCAGTGCTAGAATACCTGGCTACAGTAAAATAATTACAAGGCAATAAATGTTCTATTTAATATTAAATACCTTTTCTTGATTAAAAAAAACAACCAAACAAACAAAAAAGGGATTTTGTTTAAAGTCAGGTACTTGGAGTCTTTCCAGACACAGAATTTAATATATACTTTTAAATAGAATGCATATCAGAAGACGGCTTATTTCTGAATCAGGGAGATTTCTTAGAGCTCTCCTGTGATCTTTAATTTTAGAAAGCTAATGCTTCTCAGGCTGCGTGAATCCAGGAGCTCTTCATCGTGCTCTACAGAGGGACCAAGAATTTTGCTCTGATTCTCTCCAGCCACGGGTTTGAGTGACAGGGCCATGTTCTGTGCTCCTTATGAGGGGTCTTTCACCCATTTTATTGCTCTTTGCAGTACTGTGTACTGCTCTTTCCCACGGGCAGAGAAGTGAGTGGAGTAGAAGACACAGCTTTAATGGTTTAGACATATTTCTACGTTAAATCACTGATGCATGAGAAGTGGCGTTGGAAGATGGTGATTGGTCCTTGTCATCTGTGGAGAAGCCCACCAGGACAGAGATAATATTTATTTTTTTAATTGCAAGGGTCAATATGCCATGAAAATGTAAGCCCAAAAAGGGGACATGTGGTCAAGGAGGGGCATGTGGCCTGGGGGCAGGGAGGAATGCTGACTATTCTGCACTGAGATGGGTCATGGGATCTGTGTGGCCACACCTGAGGCCCAAAGCCCTGCTAATAGTCTGGAGCCTCTGTGCCTGACGTGGACCCTTCATGAATGAGTTGCTGGTAACTCAAGAAATCCTATGGGAAGGCAAGGGTCTGCCTGGGATGGTGCTGTCAGATAAAGGTCTCCCTTCCCCATCTGCCCTTGCCTCTCTTTTGCGGGATGAAGTGGTTTGAACAAGTCTGTCTAATGGGGGAAGGCTGACAAGGCTTGGACAGAAATTTCTTCTTGCCATGGTTTCTGTCTCCCTGTTCATTACTGGTGCTCAGAGCTGGTGTAGCAGCTCCCCTGGTGGGTACCCTGTCCCCAGAGAAATGCTCTGAGCTTGCTCTGGGATATAACATCGTACCAGGGAGCGCTTAGTAAATAGGTGCATCAACTGGGTTGATCTGCCTATATCTTTAAAAATCTCTCTTGGGCAGCTGCACAGCAAGGATGCTGCCGGAGCAGTGATGCATCCCCATGTACGAGGTGGCAGCCTCACCGTGTGCGCTCTGCTCTTACCCTGGGCCAAATGCCAGAGGATCAGCTCTGGGCTCTGCTTTCCTGCTGTCCTCCTCAGGGGGATTATAGGAGATGATCTGGGGCTGTGGGGAGTAGAGAGGGCAAAGGGGAGGTGAAAGGAGAGACTGGCTGTAAGGCTCTGGTCGTGTGCTCAGGTTTTTTTCTCCAATGTCATCTCCTTGGAGCAGGAAGGAAGGAGCCTGGCTGATGTGGGTAGTTGGCCCCTTTCCTCCTCCTCGCCAAATCTGCTGAGACCAGGATGGCTGTGCCAGCAGGCAGGGGAGCCTGTATTTGGTCAGCTTTCATGGTCCACCTGAACCCCCCGTATTGGCATCTGCATGGGCCAGACCTCCGGAGGAGGACAGAGCTGGAAGGTTTGCATGCTGTGTTAGCCGCACACTGACTGGTGTGGCCGTGCCTCACCTGGACCTCTGTTGTCCCTGCTTCTCCTTAGACAGTCTGTCCTGCCAAACAGCCTGAGAGAAGTCAGCAGATCAGTGATCTAATGTGTCTGCAGCGCCAGGTCTAGCCTTGGACCGCCTTGTGTGAGTGAGATGCCCAGAGCCTTCTCTGCAGCGCTGGTGCTGGCTGTGTGAGGGTGTCTGCCCTGACCAAGGGCATTAGGATTTTTGTATGCCATCCTCTGAAGTGTGAGGCCACCACGTGGGGGCTGATCACAGGGTTGATGGACCCCTTGGCCCTGCTCTGGAGCAACCTCCCATCAGTTGGAGACCTACCTACGTTTACTTGCAGGTGTGGACATCGTAGACGCGTATACACTCCTGGCAGCTCACATAGCAGCACCAGTGGAAGATGCAGTGACACTTCTCCTTTCGTTTCTCAGTCCTGGTGTTGTGGCCACGACCGCAGCACAGCAGGTCGCAGCCGTCGATCCCGTGGGAGGTGACGTTGCACGTTCTGTCCCTCGTCCCAAAGGAGCCTGTCTCTGGGTTGGGCTCACAAAAATTGGGGGAGTTCTCATAGTAGACCAGATCCCGCTCCGTTGGTGGCTTGAAAAGAGCATACTTGGCCCTAAGAGTTTCTACCCATCCCCGAGATTCTCGGTGCTTTTCAACCACCATCTCAGAGGCGCTGTCGTATTTATCCTTCAGGTAGTCACCAATTGCCCGGAAATCAGGCTGGGCCCACCAGCAGGTCTTGACTTCGCAGCTTCCGGAGAGACCGTGGCACTTGCACTTCAGGTGCATGTGATCCAGGATGGTCTGTCAGGGGGAGAGAAAACAAGGTGGTCAACAGCAGCTTATGATGTTCAGCATTTGCTTTCAATCACCTGCCTTTGCTACCTGGATGTAAAAGTCTGATCTGATCTTGGTCTGGAAGGTGTAGGCTAGTTGTAAACACTTGGGAGCTTTGGTGTGCGGCAGAAACATCTCTAGAAGGAGATGTTGCACTAGAAGAGTATGACTGAGGCAGGGATCTGCTCTAATCATTTATCCAATCCAATCCAATATAATCTAATCAATCTAATCTAATCCCAAGGTCCGATCCTTTCAATGGGGTCCTCCCTGTCATGTCTGTGTGGGCAATCAGAGCCCAGAGAATTTGAGGGTTGGAGGATGTCTCTGACATATGTGGATGTAGGCTGATCCCCTTGTCCTAGCTTTGCTAACTACCCTTCGTTTTATGCCCTGAGTCTGACAGTTTTCACTCAAAAGTAAATGAAATTGTGAATCCAAGGACATGATGCTCTCTCTTCCCTAGAAACCTCTTCTGTGTGGAGCAAAATAATCAGTGATTTTTGTTAAAATTACTAGAGTTTGGTTGTTTGGTTTTTTTTTTACAGGAAGCTGTCAGTCATTAACACAAGTTAGAGATTCAAGCTTCTACCCTTCCACCTCTGCCTGCTCTGGTACTGAAAAGTGATATCTAGTGTTTGCTTCAAGCACTGTTTGAAAGGTCACGCCATAACACGGTTAAAGCGCGCTGGGTTTGCAAATGACCTAGAGCAGGCAGTAGCCCAGGTACCTGCTGACAGCAAGAATAGAATAGAATATTTCAGCTGGAAGGGACTGATGACCATCATCTAGTCCAACGAATTGCTGGGTGGGACAATGTTACAATGGGGAGCATGCAGGAAGGAGTAGCTTGGGTGTAAGGTCCTCTTCACCATTGACCTGGGGTCTTGGGTGGTTGAGTTGGGTTTCTATACACTGCCTTGGGAGATGCTTGCGCTGGACTCAAGGCATGTTTTAGCTCTTCTTAACCCCCACCCATCTCTTTGGAGAGAGTGGAAATGCTGTGCCCTGGAAAATAATCCTAGAAATCTCCTGCCCAGGTGTTATTATGGTCCCACTACATCAGGGGGAGCTAGACTGGGCCATCCATGCAGGCATGGACGACCAGCTCTGGACCTGCTGGGCACTCACCGTCCTGCCGGCCTCGTTATTGTGTCTGTTCATGGCTGAGCGGGCATCTGGCCGGTTCTCTCGGGCGTCTGCAAATTCCCGGGACACCAGCACGCCGAAGTCAGCATCCTCGCTGCATCCCCCCCATTTCCAGCCATCCCCTGGAGGTCCTTTATGGTGGGAGTCACAGCCGCAGATTGTGGACGTGCCCTCAGCACAGGAGCGGGTTACAGCAAAGGCCACCCCTGCTGATGCGATGGCGTGGACAAAGGCAGACTCTCGTGTGGCTGGGAATAAACAGAGTCCATGGGATTATCAGTCAACATAACACTTTTGTTTTCCTTCCCAACCTCCTTCAGCATCATCTAAATCTCATTAAAAAGCAAAAAGTTATTTTATTAATTTTTTAATGAACATTTTCTGAATCAGGTGCTGGTGGCGTTGCTTTCTGAAGCATGCAGGCATGTGGGAGAGAATTGTAATTCCAGCTCTGTGTATGACAAGTGCAGCATTTCCCCAGATACAATGGGTGCAGGATTTGATTCAGCACAGGTGCTGATGGGTGCACAAAACATCAGTAAGAGCTTGAGGGGCCTCAGAAGAGAGTTACTGGAGTAATTCCTGATCTGGAAACCCAGAGAGGGACCCCATGCCTGGAGTTAGTCCAAGGGGAGATGAAGAAGCTCTTATACATGCTGAAATGGAGAAAGGTTTCAGATGATACAGGACAGACAATGGCAGAACAAAGCCTAGGAGCTAGTAATTACTGTTAAATGTATCTAGACTAAACAACATGTGACTTTACAGCAATGGAATAAAACCAGCTGAGGGTGTGAAGATAACCTTGAAGTTGCTCATTAATTACTGAACAGTCCCAGAGGAAATCGAAGCAGACAAAACTCAAGCCTGTTCTTTGACTCTGTAACTGTTGACATGCTTCAGGTACACAGTTGCAGTGAATGAATTTTGGCAGGCCCAAAGTAGCAAAGATGGAGAAAGTCCTGAAAGCATTGAATGCTGAAGAAGGGGTGAAATAAATTGCCCAGGATGCCTAGGTGGACTGGGAGCTGGCAACGGGAGTGTGTGTGGATCCTCTGTGCTAAGAGAGAGAAAATATTTCAGCAGAACAAAGATACCTGGGCAGGAGGTGGGGACAAAACAGAAAATCCACATGAAGATGAAGGTGCAATGGGTTTGCTGAACTGGAGCATCTCGGTCCATCACCTCTTCCACTTGTGACCATGGCAGGGCGACTCTGAAGGCCTCCCCTTCCCTGGTCATTCTGGGGGGCCCTGACCTGGGCTTCAGACAGCAGCAGCCAAAATGCACACGGGTGTGAGGAAGCCACCAGAAGCTGTAAAGATGTTTACATTGGCTGGGGGTTATAGCCATCTGGGTCTGAGAAGGACAACAAGGCCAAGCAGGATGGGTGGGAAGCGCACCCCTGAGGTGGCAGCGTGGGTGGCTGTTCTGAACAGCACACCCAAAGCAGCAGCTGGTGTGGAGCCATCAAGACAGATTTTCTTGGCCTGCTACTACCAGAGGAAACTTCTGAGATATTAGAAGCACCAAATAACAATACTGTGAGAAGACCTAGAAGACCTAAACCTAGCTTTAGAGGGTAAGACTTTGGGAGTCTTAGACTCTGTCCGTAAGTGGACAATACACTGTCAAATTGAAAGGGTATTTCCTGCATTATGTGTCTTGGTATGGTAACTCTTCAGGAGGCCATTGAAGAAGTCGTGACATGCTCTGAACTGAGCTGGTCTTTTCACTGGTGGCTGATGGCTCTTCCACTGGTTTGAAAGCAGGACAATAGCTAACTTTGAATTTTCAACCCAGATTAAAGCCCAGCCAATTTATATCCCTTGTTCCTGTGCTCACATTGATTTTCATCTTCAAGTAGCTTTTAATGGCCCCTGTACATCATGGTGCTTGCAGAGAGCAAAACTGCCATTTTATTGTACTCAAAGAGCCATATTTGTTAAGTCTTTCCATAAAATGTTGTCCATTACACTCATCGGCCTGGCTGCCCATCTCTGCATCTGCTCCCAGGTTTGATTCCTCTCTCTATAAGGGAGAACAGAAGCAAATACTCCCTTCCAGCTGAGGACTGACTGGGGCTGAAGGAGAGCAAGTCCTACCACAGCTCAGAACAGCTCAGAGATTATCTCCTGCATTAGGACACAGACTGGCAAGTCCCCCGTGTGTTTCCCTGCTCAGCAGAGTGACACAAACTTTGGTCCCTGGACTTGGAGTCTGGGTTCTTGCAGTAGTGACCTGGCGGTTCAGCTACAGAGCTCTGCTCAGGATGTTTTTAAAGGTTTCTTGGTTGGGTTTTTGTTTGTTTGTTT
Source organism: Haliaeetus leucocephalus (assembly GCF_000737465.1). Taxonomy (NCBI): domain Eukaryota; kingdom Metazoa; phylum Chordata; class Aves; order Accipitriformes; family Accipitridae; genus Haliaeetus; species Haliaeetus leucocephalus. The sequence continues at coordinate 181,242 of NW_010972580.1, read as the reverse complement.
GTTTGTTTGTTTAATTTTTATATAAAGCAGACAGTGTTGCACTATTTCTACTAATTTTGAAATCATTGACCATTGACTTCAATAAGGCTATACTAAATACAGACTTTCCCAAGCACCCTCAAAATAATATCTCAGTCTCAACTTTCTCCTTAGGAACATCTTTTGGTTCAGAGCCTCTCTGGTATGCCAGAATCTGCATAAGTACAGCACCCTGGTGAATGACACTGGAGCGCTTTAACCCTATGTGGCATCTTATAAAGATGGAGACTTTAGGTCTGTAAATCCAGAGTAGGTGTTGGAGTCAATCCAACCTCACACCCAGTGTGCAGGAGACCAAGGAGGTGCTGAAGGCAGGTGGTCAGGGCTGCAGTGTCTGGGGTACCATTGCTGGTAGAGGGTGCCCTGGGTGCGCTACAGGAGGTGTTTCCAGCTGCCTCGTGGGTGTAGCTTGACCGAACGATCAGGACAGTCATCAATGGATGTGGGATGAAACCAGAATTTTCAGCTGGCTCAGACCAGTGATGACCTTGGAGACGATCCCCTCCTTCCAGAGCAGAAGCCATGAACCATCCTCTCAGCTGCCCCATGCATCCCTCACCTGCTCTTGCCTCGTGCCCTGGGGATGTCTTTGCTGCACCAGGTCTTGCTCCTTGGCCTGCAGTCTTCTCTGCGGAGGTGGGGTCTAGCTTCTAAAAATCAGGCGTCTCAAACTGAGCTAATTTCATCCCATGCAGGCAATCGAAAGAGGCAGTGCCTGGGTATGTGCCAGCTGTAGAAACACACATCTCTCCTCTGCTGCAGCGTGGGGAACTCGGGTCTAGATGCCAAACATGATCCTAAATGAGAGCTGCTCAATCCTGTCTTTGCCAGTGGGACCATGCTGTGGTTTTCACTTTTTTTTAATTCAAACTCTTCCCTCCTTGCCCTTCTCACCTCCGATAGGCCAGCAGAGATCCAGCCTCTATCTACCGAGGTTTTCATTAGATATCTTTCCCCAGTCACTTATAGTGGGACCACTGGGGGCTACGGGCCACTGGTTGAAGATCACTGCTCCAACTGGAGTGTTTCAGCCTGACAAAGGCTATTTGGGTGGCCTGTGATCTAAAGCAGATCAGATTAGAGGAGCTAGCAAGCCCTTCTGGCCTCAGACCAGGACAGCTCGGGGGCAGAGGGGGAGGACACGAGCCACTCTCCTGCTGACGTGCCTTCACTTTCCACCCTGGGGCGGGTGGTGAAAAAGCCACGGGCACGGGATGGAGAGTTGCTGCGTGTTTTGTAAGTCTGTAAGTCCCTGTACAGAGTGCGGATGCTGGGATGGGACCCGAGCCGGGGCTGGTGCCGCCGCAGCCAGGCAGAGGCACGATGCGAAGTGCCCCGGGGAGCTGCACCCCTCTTGCAGCTGCCCTGCAGCACCCCGCACACCCCTGCGTCTGCCCGGCGAGCTCTCCGCACGATGCTGGGGTGGGGTGGGGGGGCAGTGAGCTGCAAACACAAACGCCTCGCCTTGAAATTCTCCCCTGGGTCTGGGCAAGGAGCCGGGAGAATTTCCCAGAGATGAAATGCGGGAGCAGCGTTCCCAGAACCAGGGGAGGGGCTGGCGAGGGAGGATTAGAGCCGTCTTGACAGTGCACCACTGCGACTGTCTCCCAGCCAGGCCCGTTACCTGCTGGGACACTCAATTTGCCATTGTTCCCGCGGTGTCACACTGTATTACCAGCATAATGCAGAATGTTTCCGCCGGCCAGCGTACCCACGGCACAGAGCACTGGCATTCCCCAGGAGCACCTCGTAGCAACGGGGCAATGTTCCCCTGTCCTGCCGTCACCCTCCAATCCCGCCAGCCCGGCTGGGAAATCCCTATTGATGGCGCTCCCCAGCCCCCCGCCACCGGATCAGAATGGCTAAAGGGCGTGTGAATGCTGCAGCAATTTGAAACGACTGCAGCGCTGGGATGGTATCGCTCGCCCTGCCTCACAGTAGGGGAGGAAGCTTAGCTCTTTCTCATCGGTATAAGCTTATTTTTCTCTCTCCCTCTCTCCTTTCCCTCCCCCTCCCTTTAAGCTGTTGAGTTTATATCAAGACGGCCCCTGATCCCACACACCCCTGTTTAGATGCAAATGACTGCAAGTGTCATGGCTGAGAAAAGCCATGGGTTATCTTGGTGCGGGTCTGCCTTTTCACAGCTCGTGTCAGGGGCTTAGCCGAACACACAAGGACCCCCAAAGGCAGCCCGGGCCCAGCTGCCTTTTCTGCACCTGGCCCTGCTGCCGTCACGCTCCTCACAGCCACGCACGAGATGCTGCCCTGGCCGGTATCGCTGGCAAAAGGCTCGAGCCCAACCAGGGTCGAGGAGGACCTTTCTAGAGAATCGGTGGCATCTTCCTGGAGAAGGAGAGTGAGCAAAGGGCAGCCGTGGTGCGAGGAGGCAAGGGACGACCGTTTCCCCCGTCGCTCAAGATGTGGGGAAGTGTATGAGCTTGCTAAGGCTCCTGCCAAACTCACTCCTGCAGATCCAGTCCTGTCTGCGGCTCAGAGACCTCTTCTGTGTCCCAGGAGTTGGTCTCCAGATGCCTGTGGGGCCTTCCTGCCTCGTGCACTCACTACCAGCTCTTTCTGGGCACTGTGCTTTAACCAAAATCACGGACTTTATCACTAACCCAGAGAATGGCAATTGCTCACCCTCCCAGAGCAGCAGCAAGTCACCTGGCTGTAGACTCAACCTTGGCTTTGGGGCAGGACTTGGCTGGAAGAGACATTGTCCTTTAATGAAAATGGACCTTATTTTAAAAAGAAAAGGGAGGGAGAAGAAAGAGGGGGGAAAGCAGGTTTTTCTTCCCTCCTTGTCCCAGACTGCACACCTGCAGTATAAATCATCTTGGGGAATTTGCTTGTAAAAACATGATCTTACCCCACATTCTGGGGTTGGTTTTTGGTTTTGGTTTTTTTTTTTCATAGCCCAGGTTAGAAAAAAAGACATGCAAAAAAGAAAACTTGCAGGAAGATAATCAGTGGCCCTAGGAAACCAAAGCTTTGCCAGCTACGGCTGCCACATATTTTATGGGAAAAACCCCATGAGTCTGAATTTCAAGTAGGGGACATGGGAGGAAATCGGGTTGGCCAAGGCAGAGCGTTAGCCAGGTTCAGTGTTCAGCAGCTCCCAAATGGGAGTGCTTTAGTCTCTCAGGGGTTTCTCTGTGCTGTATTTGCTGTTTATTGCTTTGCTGCGAATTTGAAGCCATGCAAGAGACTATGAAAGGAGAGATTAGAGTCATGCAGTGAGGCTGGAAAGAGAAGTGAGATGGGGATGTGATGGGAGGCTGTGGGAAGACCTGGGGGCAGGAATCCCTTGGGCTATTTCAGGGAGCGATGCCCTGTGCTCCCACACTGACACCAGTGCTCAAAGCCTGGATGATGTGCCCAGAGGGAGCAACCAAGAAAGGCTTGAACACATGTGCCACAAGAGGGTCTGCACAGCTGAACCACTGCAAATGGCTCCGTCATTTTCCCACACTACATTGCTCTTCAGACTAAACTCTCCTCGAATGGAAGCAACCGTGATTAACATTTTTGCAGCTCCTTTAAAAAAAAATTATCCTCAATTTCTTTTCAGGCTGTATTAGAAATGATTTTCCATGCTATGGTAGTGAGAACTACACCTTTGAAGTTTTTTTCCAAAATAGCTTCAATCTACCTAAGGGAGTAGTAGATGAGATTAACCTAAATGTTGCTCTTTGATACTTAGAGGTGATTTCATCCAGGTAGTTATCATAGCTTAAATACTGGCTATTTTGGGCTTAGCTTTCAATGCCTATTGGCCTAATACACAGTGCAAACTGCAAGAGTGATTGTCATCTTAGTTTGAGTCTTGCTATTAATTTATGATTCTTAGTTTATGGGGTTACACCCCTGTGAGTCCTGGAAGTCAACAAGAAGGGAACACAGCAATAGCTGTCACAGGTGCTCAGGGCTCAGCCAGACATAAAAACGCAGCTGGCAATGATTGCAGATCTCAGTGCCAGGTTATGGGCTGAGAACTCTTGATTTCTGTTGTTGCTGGATCTAACGAAGATGGGACAACAGCTTGGGAGAAGGCGATGCTATGAAGGCACCAGAAACATCCAGCAACCCTATCCACAGCCCCCTCAGCAGTGATGAGTATTCGTCCCCGGATTCATCACAGCTAATGAGATCTATCAGGGCAGGACAAAAGCCTTTTTATTGCCAACGTTATCCTTCCTTCAGCTGAGAAAGCAGTGGCTGAAAAGGTTATGTTTTTTTCTGTGACTACTCATGCTGCAAACTTTGGGAATCGCAAAGGCGTTCCTAGTGTTACTCATTGCTACATAGATGAAATGAGTCCCATCCCATCTGCGCTCATTAATTTTCAAGGCAGCAGTGAAAAGACATTAGCACATTTAAAAAATGTAAATAATAACCACAGTCAAATGGGTTGGACTTTGATGTATCATTATTTGCAGATGATACTGTTTATTTTTATCTGTTCTACTTACAGGTTAGTGAGACACAAGAATAAATACGTTTTTCAAGCTAATTGCCTGGCAGTACTGTCTAGGAGACTATTGGTGCATCACGGTTTGATTGGGAAAGCTGTATAACAAATGTGCTCAATAATTTTTCTCCATCTGTCAGAAGAGTTTCAGAGCTATGGGTGATATTTTACTTTGTCAGCTTGGAGTGCACGGAAATGTTGAGGCATGTCCACGCATGAGGTTTTGCTCTAGTCCCTGCAGCCGAAAGAATCTTAAAATATTCTTCATAAATTCAAAGTTCAGTTTGCTCATTACGGGAAGGAAGGTTCAAATCCAATTTTTAAATGCTTTCATGCTGACAGAAATGGTGGTGAGAGATTTTCAGTGCCTGAATACTATAACAGTTCCTTCAGAACGTGTTTAAAATTTTTATGATAGTTTTTATGATAATTTTTAAGAAAATTAAAACTTTCTGATCTTGTAAGTGCTGAAGTTTAGGACATGCTTTTATTAGACAGCAAGTTATAGTGTGGCAAGCCTTGATGACAAGTTATTTGATAGTAAATACAGCAGTTACCCCAAAATACATCCTGGCAAAACAGAGGGGAATTGGATCTCATGGTCCTTATTAGTACTCTAATATGACTTTACAATCCTGATTTCTGTGAAGAATCGCACTTTAACCCAAATGAGTCATTTTCACTGAAATATACTACTGATGTTTCAGGAAACTATGCCATTCTTGGAAGGTTGAAGCTTGAAAAAAATATCATGAACTGTTTATATGCAGAATATTATAGGTTTGTAAGATTCACCAGGAGATATGCACACTCCAGGAGACTATTGGGAAATAGTCTAATGTCCTGGCTTCCAACCCTAATTTCTCCAGTTTCTTAAAGGTAGTACCATAAGATTCCTATTTCCAAAGCATCACTGGAAAGAATAATTTCTTTTCAATAAGCAGACTTCACTGGGCTGTACAGACTCAGTGTATGTCAATACCAATGGAGCTAAGCTTCGGAAATTATTTTGGTTGCATTTATGAAGCTGTGAAACCAAGACGTTATCTGCAGATGTCCTTTGTGCTAAACTCGGCATGGAGTCAACAAAAACCATGGGATGGGATGGAGAGAAGGGGAATTCTTTATCCACCATTAGTTCAGTTTCATGGGAATGCTTTTTAATCTAAGCATTCTTAGATTATCTTAGAAATCTTGGTTTTCTAGCTGGACATCTGAGACATGGGATAGGTTATCTGCCACCAAAGTACTCCAGCACCCTCCTTTCAGGCCATATTTGGCTGCAGGCTAGTGGTACAGGTGCCCAGCTGTCTTGGGGCCCAACATCTCGCTTTTCTCAGTGTAATGCCCAGGCTGTGACCTCACTGGGAATCCCAAGTTTATCATGCCTCATCAATGTACTGCTGGTGTGCCTGATCCATGGCAGTGGGTCTAGAGAGGTGGCCTTTCAGGAGGAGGTGATGAAGAGAGACAAGCCCATGTGTTTTGAGAGAGGAAAGGGAAAATACATTTATTCTCCCTCTTTTTGTTTCCAGCCCTGACTGTTTTGGGCTCATCTGTGAAAAGATATGTTGAAATCCCAACTAAGCCTGATCAGGACCATGGATTTCAACCATGGCTTCTCACTGGCAGGGAAACTTCTGCCCACTGGCCTCCTGGGGTAGGCAGTGCATGCTTCAAAGGGCCGGCCTTGGCCCCACAACCCCTCTCCTTGGCTTTTCCCCTGGGTCTGCTGGACCCTGTTGTTTGGAAGCGCTGCGTGCCCTGGGCAGGGAGGATGGAGCCCACAATTCCAGAACATGTGAGGATGCATGGGGCTAGACCTTCCTCTTCCTGTACTTTATCCTACCTGGACCTCCCAAGAGCTCCTGGGATGGGAACAGACACTTCCCTCATTATGCCTTTCAATGTAACACACCAAAAAATTTAGAAAAAAGAAATTGGAGAAATTAGGGTTTCAAGCTAGGATATCAGACTCTTTCCCCAATGTGTTCCCAGTAGGATATCCAAAAGCCAAGTGGAGATGTGACAGATCCACCCACCCTGGAAAACCCGTTCCCCCACAACCCCCCAGCTTTGCTGTTTACCTTTGTCCAGGACCGGCCCGAAGATGGCCAGGCTGTCGTCGATGGTGGTGCAGTTCCAGCGGCGGCCCCGAAACTGGTGCTGGCACTCCTGGATGCCCAGCTTCACCCCTTCAGCCACGCTGGGCATGATCTCAATGTAGTTGCGGCAGAAGCGGAGCTGCTTGGGGACGAGACCGGGGATGGAGCCACAGAGGATGGGCTGGGACCCCAGGGAGCTGTACTGCTGACCTAGTGCAAGGGACCTGCAAGGGACAGAGGACAGCATGAGGGCTGGGAAACCAGCTGGCACTAATGGTCCTGTCCCCCCCACCATCTCCAGGGGGAATTTGAAGAGCCAAGGTGAACCAATAGTTAAGGGAGACAAAGTGCTGAAAAACAGGGGTTTCCTAAGAAAACAAGAGAGTTCCTACTGAATAGCATTGATGTGAAAAGGGCTTTTACACCTGAAGACACCCTGGTCCTTTCTGGGCACAGAAGGACGGACTCAGCTTTCTACATGGAGGCACCAAGAGCCGTTCGGTGTACTCCCAAGTATCTGAGATATCCCCATGGGGCTGGTGGATCTGACAAAGGACCTGCAAGGAGCTGTATCCAGGGAAGCAAGATCTGGAGGCTGGGGAATACTCTGGTATGCCTCAGCTGTCAAGAGACACTGACATGAGAGCTTCTGAATTGTGGCCAAGGTGGGAAGTGTCCCATCCAATGCCAAGTTCATCAGCAGAGGGATCGCCATTTACTGGAGAGGGGCTGCTCTGGGGTCAGGCCTGTCAATGCCATGCATCCCAGCCTGTCTTGACACCTGTGCAGGTGGTCCCAGCAGAGACTGAACCACAACAGTTCCACCCTGATGGACACCAGCCTCTAGCTACAACTGTGAGTTGGGCAGATGTGCTGGTACATGGTGAAGGTGCTGAAGGGCAGATTTGAGAGGACCTTTTCCTACTGGTCCAAGCACCTGCCAATTGCCCAGCATTAAATATGTGGGTCAAATTCCTTATTTGGCCAGAAATTGTCACTGAAGGGTGAAGACACATATTTGCTTAAAGAAGCACTGAGATACCTGCTATTACACACAAACAAGGATAGTCCTGCAGCTACTGCCTTGCTTAGGATCCAGACCATCCTGCAGTGTCACTCCAGAACATGTGGTCAAATCTGTGAATGAGCAGCATTCTCAGAACTTACAATGTTCTGTAACAGAGTGGACATGATGAACTCAATTGCTTCTAGTGCAGAAACCTCATGGTCCAGATACTGACATAGGCAAATATTAAAGAGCTTTTTAGTATGTCCATATTTCTCTTATACTGGGGAGTCCGCAATTGGACACAGGACTTAAGATGAGGTCTAACCAGCGCTGAGTAGAAGGGAAGGATCTCCTCTCTCTACCTGCTTGAATGCTTTTCCTTGTGCAGCCCTAATGGCTTTCTTTGCTGCAATGGCACATTGCTGCTTCATGTTCAAACTTTTGTACACCAGCACCCCCAGGTCTTTTTCTGTATGCTGCTTTGTAGCTGGTCGGCCACCACACCTTTACAGGTACATGGGGTTATTTCTCCCCAGGTCCCTTGGTTGAATTGCATGATGTTCCTGTCTGCCCATTGCCCAGCCTTTAGAGGTCCCTTCAGATGGCAGCTCAACCATCTGGGGTAACAACCACTTCTCCCAGTTTTGTTGTGTTTTTCCCTAACCCACCTGCCCACACCTGAAGGCTGTGTGTAAGCTAATCAATCATTTTATAGTCCTTAGTTAATTCAGGTTGGGAGACACCTCAGGAGGTCTTTAGTCCAACCTCCTGCTCAGAGAAGGGCCAGTTTCCAAGTTAGATTAGGTTTCTCAGGGCTTTGTCCTTCTACAATGTGAAAACGTCCAAGGTCAGGGATGCCGCCACTTTATGAGACCGGTGGTTGACTGTCCTTGTCCTGAACTGCTCATCCAGCCTGAAGTCTCAGGCTGGATGCTGAGCTGACAGTAGCTGGATGAATTAATTGCACGGTACCTGCTCAGGAGAGACGTCTCTGCTGAAGACACTGAACTAGAAGACCTGACTCCCACCCTGGCTGGGAAGTGCATGCCTCTAATCCCTGCCTCAGTGCTGTCTTCTGCCACAGCTCCCCGCTCAACCGTCTCTCAGCCCTGTTCCTTCTGCACCTCTCTGCCCACCTACCCAGCAGTGAGGCAGCTGCCTGAGACGTCAGGACCATAGCACTTCATGCAATGTTTTGACTCTATCATCTTCCACACCATTCGATGGGACACACAGAAAAGTGGCAACCAGACATGGCTGGGAGGCAACACAGCACAACAGGCAGCACACTAGGCCTGGTTCCCAGAGCTGCTTTCCGCTTCCAGCTCCCACCAAGTGCAATCTGATTGGGGGGGAGCTCAGAACTGCTGGGAAAACTGGTCAGCTCCAAGCAACAGTTGTGAACAACCTTAACTTCATTCTCCATCCAGTGAGGCCAGTAATGTGGTGAACAGGCAGGAGAGAATGTTGCATTTTTCCAGACACCCACTTTCTCAGACAGACTCCAGTCTTGGGGGGGGTGGCATGCTGCAAGATGCTTTCTCCTGCCTGGGTTTGCACGGTGGTGGAAGTGAAGTTCATGTTCAGTGTCAGAATTTACAAGGATGTGCCTGCAGCAGCGGTTTCTCGCAGCAGTTTCTGACAGCAGTTGGTGGTGGAGGGTTGGTATGGTGTGCTGGCCGTAAGCTCCACACCACGTCAGGCATGCAGGTTAAGTCTGCTGTAGCTCACTGGTGTAAAACCTGGCCCAATTTTTTTTTACCTGGATTATCAGTTTGGTCCCTCAGGGACCCTGCCAAAAGCAGCAGTGGCATCGAGGGAGTAGGAGCTGGGACTTCCTACGAAGTTCTGGGGAACTCCTGGGAGAAGCCATCCTCCCATTTGTTGCATTAAACGGTAAAGAAGTTTGGCAGAAAATAAACCCCTTTGTGCTCCAGCTTGTCCTCAGATATCAGAGGGGCTGGAGGTGGTTAGGCTTAGATTCTGAGCGATGCTCAATTCAACGCTGTAAGTCCAGTCACATTCAATATATTGAACTACCTCGATTGTGGATGCACCAATAGCACAATGTACTTTCAGTCTAGTTGCGTTCAATGAACTAACAGGGCCAGACTTAAAAAGTTTGGTCGCATTCAATGAGAACTCTCACGGCTAGACTAATGAACAGTACAATTTATTAAAGCAACAGTAGTGCAGATTCTTTTAGGTTGCTGGTGATAAATACACTGTCTCCAAAGCACATGCAAGTACCAAGAATACGAATAATACAGCTGACTACAAACACGTTAAAGCATGGAATAACTCTATAGAGATTTCTAAGTTTCCTGAGAAAGCACTCGCTGTAATGGAGGGTTCAAATCTTATCCAGTAGGTGTCCCTACGGGGGGGAGGAGACGTTCAGCCCATCGACTGATCCCAGAAGTCAGCGATGTCCTCCTGACTTGTCTATGATGGTGTCTTCCCTAACATTCCTCCTCTCTTAAGCCATTTTATACTATTTTCTTATTTTTAGGTGGAGCTTGAGTGATTCTAGTCATACATACCTTTATTATGATTGGTGTAACATCTCCCTGCTTTACTTTTAAAGCTAAAGAAATTCAGAGCCCATGCTCAGTAAGGGGTGGTTGCACCTTGAAGGTGAGTAGCCTTTGGGATGGAGGTGTGTTTTGGTATTATAATGAGCAAAGTTCACCCAGAGGACATGATTTTGCGTGACACTACTCCAGAACTGGGCACTTATAAATCAGACGTAAGGCAATAGTGTTGACAGAACCTCATTGTTTTACCTCCTTACTACAACGGATTCAATGCAGGGACCTTCCATTCTTGTTTGTGTTCCCCATCCCTGCGGTGATATCACAGAGCCCGGCCATGGTGTCTCCACTCCACTCTACCCTCCGTGTTGTTTCTCAGAGTCAGCATACCAAGCTCCCCTGGTGTTGCTAACATCTAAGGTTGCAGGTTATGTTGCTTATAGAATTATTATGGAACAGGTTCCTTGCATATCCACTGCATTCCACCCTGCAGGTTCACCTTCCCTTAAGAGATGGGCATATCATAAGTCATCAATAAGTCCCCTCCAGCAATTACTCCACACCATTCAACCACAGACTTGGTCAAATCCCTTTTTTAAAGTCCTGAGCCATCTCATGACAGACTTCCCTCCCTGGAAGGCCTGACCAGAGATATGCCGTTAGTTTTGGTCCACCTGTTTTGAGGTTGGAGTTGTGATCTGTTGTGTGAGAGGCCCCTGCAGAGGGTGAAGGCTGCTCTTGGTTGCACGTGGTCACTCACCCAGCTAGTGAAGTTGCTTACCCACATACAGGAATCCATCTGCTTTTGATGACCTGTTGCAAGCTTTCCCACCTTTTCCTTTTCTTCCTCTTTTGCAAGGCCTCCATCATTCCTAAGTATCTTCTCTTAATTTTCCATGCTGATGATTACTGAGAGCACCTTCTCTCCAGTCATCACCTAATTTTCATTTTTGTTCTCATGTCAATGAACTCGTGATTTCCCTACTGTTGATCCTTCTTAGACAGATATAAAAAATCTCATTCCTCTTGGCCCATCATCCCCATGTCCCCAGAAGTCCTGGGAAGGCACACGGCTCAGGCCACTGTGGCTGACGTGCTGCAGCTCTGCTCTGACCTCCTGGGTCCCATGGACTGACGATTTCACTATATAGTGGCTGAGATGTGAAGATGAAACAAAACCTATTTGAAATCCAGACCTGAGATCCCAGGGGCACGTCTTGGCTCTGTGTGGCTCTAACACAGAAATCACAAGAGCTTGTGGGGAGGAAGCAAATACATTAGGAAAGGGAGTATCACAGGGAGAATTTGGGATAGATGGAGGACATGGACAATTTTTAAAGCACAAACCACGATTCCAAGGCTGGCAACTGCAGGACCGACAGACCCCACACTTCCCCGTCTTTCTGTCAGTGCTAGCATCCTTTCTTGCTGCCTGAGCCTATGTTTCTCTAGCTCCCACCACATCACAGGGAAATAGCTGTTTCGTACCCCTGCTCCACTGCCCCCAGCTTTACCTGCAGAAGATGACAGATGCATTTTTCCAGCATCAACTCGCAACCCAGACGTTTTGCACACTCAAGGGCAGAAGCCATAAAAGCCAGACAGCTCTGCTTGGCTGGGAAACTCCCTTTCATTGCTGTGTGTACAAGTGTGAGCAGACAGATGTGCACATAAAGGTAGGCTTTTGTGTGTGTGTGTGAGTGCAGTGCACAACACAAGGAGCATGAGTGTCTATGGCAAACACACGGGAAATCCCTTTTCTCTTTCTCTGCTTAATCCCTTAAATCTCTCAGGAGTCCCGACACTGTCTGTCAGGCCAGTGACTCCTTTTGTTTCCATCTAATAGTGCTAGACATAGCAAAGCCATGGATCCAGCGGTCTCAAGTTGACTCTCCGTGGTTCCCATTGGTCTGGGACAAGTTTTTGAAGCTCTGGGAATAAATGGTCTTGTGCAGATCCTCTTTCTGCAATTACCAGCGGGTGCATCCTTGAAGAGGTGACTCATGTCTTTGCATTGCCTCAGCATAGAAGATACTGTGCCCACCCTCTCAACTTCATCTGTCCTACACATGGTATCAAGAGAGATTAGACCTAGTAATATTTGAAAGTAGCACGATTTGGCCAGATTAGAACTGCCAAGACATAAGAAAAGGAGTTTTTAGGATGAACACTAAGAAAGCTTTGCTGCCAGTGAGAGCAAAAGGGGCTAGGACATTTCTTCTTTCCTCTCTACAGGAGACTGGAAGCTGCATGGCTCAGAGCACCCAGGACTGGACTGCACAGTGTGCCACAGGCTGCCCATCCGAGCTGGGTTTTACCAGCCAGAGACAAATCTTGGTGAGCTGCTCCTGTGGAGCTGGGGGATTGAAAACTTGGCTGGGGGTGATGCCCTGCTTGGCTGCTGTCTGGCAAGAAAGCAGCTTCTTGTAAAGAGGTTTGTCCATCCTCTGTTGTGTGTGCCGGGCACGGTGAGGGCTGACCCAAAGGATTTGCTCACATGTATTTCACATTCTAGTTTCATGACAAAAAAGAAAGGAAAGTGAAGTACCAGAAGGGGACCAACTTCCTGGGAAACAATCTGCTGTGGTCACCCCTTTCTCTTTCTTCTGCAATCCCATAAACCTGTTGCCATCTTTAATGAGTCCTCAGAGCCCAGCTGGATGGACAGGAACCTGGTTTTTTCCTGTCTCAGCCCTGGAAAATATTGACATTTGTGTGAGGAGTGTACTACAACCTCCAATGAGCTCCAAAGTGGGGCAGCACCTGTGCTTGCTGTGACTGCCTGAGGTCAGTGTTGCAGCTTTTTACTTGAAATGCAGGGAGAAAAATTCTGGGATGTGCTGCTAAGGGAGTGTTTTCTAGCTCTAAACTCAGCAGCTGAAAGCACATGAATCTAAAGAGCAATTTTTCTGTTTTCCCCACTATATCAAGGACACCACTTGGCCCTGTGACCAGCTGGGCTTGAAAGCTCTGGGCTATAGAGCTGCGTGTCTCCAAGGGTGCATGTTGTGCCATGGAGCTGGAGACTCCCTGCATTGCAACTCTTCCTTGCCTCTCCTGAGAGATCTCCCACGTAAATGTAGACATGCTATAGGGGTTCCGTACCCAACTGTGCCATTTCCCTTACCAAAATGGTTAGAAAGAGCTTATATTTTCATCCCTGGAGCCCCCAGCACACCTGGAGATCCATGCAGAAATACATGGCTGTGAACATTGCACAGAGGATGCTGCTGGTCATGGTGACTCTGGTGATGGAGGGAGGTCACAGCAGCTGGTGTGCCTATGGGACATGTAGGTTAGTAAGTAGCGTGTGCTCATGGACTCAGACTTCCTTTGGCTCCCTCCTGCCCTGGAGCCAGAGCAGACCTGTGCAAAGAGCCAGCTCCCTTCAGGGCTCTGCCATGTGAGTGCTGGGGGGCCACGACATTGGCATCTTCTCCTTTGTCTCAGCATCAATTTAGTAACAACTACTCTTCCTAAACGCCTTGAGAGCCACAGCTAGCAACACCCACTGAGGGCTCCAAGGACCAGGTAAAATAAGGCTTTTGTAAACCACGATATTTCCTCCCACAGCAGCTCAGGTCACTGCAGCATAATGTTACAAGAAGGCAAATGTCTGTCCTGCTTATACCCTCTAACCTCTGGTTGATGTCCCATATCAATCCCTGCAATTCTTATAAAGCACTGGGAAAACTATCAATCAGCAGGAGAAAACCAGGTCACAGTTCAGATCTTGTTTGCCACCCGCTGTCTTGGAGAAAACCTTTCTCTGCCTGGAAGTTTTTTTATTGTACTATTTTTAGACATATTTGGCATTTTCCAATTCTGGGCCATGTTCTGCTTAAAATGGACAATTGTACATGCTGGCATCCCACTGTTCTACGGTGCTGAGTGGCCCAGGGGTAACACACTCAAATGCACATTGGGAGCCAGGAGTTTTCATGCTGGCTTTTTATTTAGTGCTGTATGAGCCTTTCCCAGCTCCCAACAATTTTGCCCTTTCGCCCTTCCTCGCGGAGGCACCATCACACACTTGCTTTTCAGATAGGTAAAGGGCTGTGCAAAGTCACTGCAAGCAGAGGTGCAGGATGAATACAAACCTTCCAGGAGAGCCAGACCCTGTTGGTTTTGTTATGGTACATTTTGCTCAGCCTGATGCAATGCTCAAAGTGTTTTTACCAAGTGGCAGATGTTCATTTTAAGCTCAGAGATCATGAATCTCACCGTAGCTTTGACAGAGGTGTCCTTACACACAAACAAGTGCCTCCAGCTGCTAACTCTGTTCTGCTGTCTGACCTTTGAGGGGGTATTATATCTGGTGTAATATTCATATCTTTTAATTCTTGTAATTTGCTGACTGCAGCCCTTTGTGAACAGGGTAAGACACAAATTTTTGGGTTTGTCTGAAGATCAAGAGCAGCAAGAGGGAAATTTTTGCAAGTCAAAGCATGCAATATATATGCATATATGAGCTTGAGAAATGCCAGGTCTTGACTGAATATGGAGAACAGACAAAAAGATGACAGAATTCAAATAAGGAACATCGCACTTTACCAGGGAACTGGATAGCTTTAATGAATCCCATGCCTTTGCTCATAAATCACCCACTATTTAATCTCTACTGAATGTATCTTGAGTTTCGAGCTTTTCTCTAGAGTGGGCGCTTGTATCCCTGGTATAAGATATCGCCATTACCACAGACTCTCCACCAAACTTTGCAATCATTTGTGGGCTCTGCAAAACAGACACGAACTTCATTTTTTAAAAAAAAAAGAGGTTCAACTGCCTAAGCATTAGAGGCTGATCCCCCAAACAAGGGGGACTCCCATGGGCATGAGGGTGGATGTAGTTTTTTTCTGTATTACTGCCCTGGAAAGTCTCTGTAGACTTTATACACCAGTGTGATGTGACCTCTTGAACAAGAGAGCTTTTTTCTTAGTTGGGGTGTTTGAAAATTAAACAGCATGTATGAATTGCATGATCTGCACAAAATTCAGCAGCCCACAAGGTCAGATTCAGTCCATTAATATTCTGCCTTAATTTAGTCACACCTAAGGGCTAGAAACCTTTCTAAAACCTTCACAAAGGTGAAAGTTCACCTAGGAATCACTCCCAAACCTGTGGCTGCTTAGAAATAGGTTAAGCATTCCTCTGAGAGCTCTCTCAGAGGGACAGCTCAGGGTATTTCAATTCATCTAGGTCCTGGGTGATTTTTATTTATTGTCCCTGCAACCCAGTGATGCCTCCCTCTATGAGTTGTGTCCTACCTACAGCTGCAGAGCCTTTTTCCAGCAACCTTTTCTATGAGGGCTTAATCCTTCCTCCAAGCACCGCAGGACAGAGAGATGCTCCCAGTGGTGGGGCAGTGCCCAATGGGAGGATCTTGCAAAGACCAGGGGTGGCCAGCCTGTGTTATTCAGGGGCACATAGTACCAGCTGGTTAGAAATTTAGTAACCTGCTCCATTTGCAGAGAAACGTTGATTATTTCCAGAAGGAAACAAGGAGAAAGCACTTAATGAAATGATCCTCTGATCAGTGTATGAGGGTTGGACAGCATGTACCCTGCCTATAATCCCGGATAAAGGGAGAGGTGCCATTAATGCATGTGCTTTTATTTTGAGATATCAGAATGATGATTTCTCAGGTATTGCTAAAAAATGAATGCTACAAAGAAATGCTAAAGAGAAGACGGCTTAGAGTCTGAGGAATTAGAGGGAGGGGCTAGTGTTGTTTTATTTTAGCCTCAAATCAACACTGATGTTGAAGTAGCTATTGAAACACATCCCATGATAATCTCATTTCCCTATGACCTATCACTAAACTGTACTGCAGGTAAGGAGGCAGCAAAGCTCAATGGAGCCATTCTTACCTATGATGGTGCACCACCAGAGTAACACCTGGCAATGGGCACTGGCTTAGGGGCTTCTCAAAGTTGGGAAAAGTATGAATATTTCACTTAAGAAGGAATTGCAGGCCCTCTGGCAGCTCACTGTGAATCCTGCTGTGTGCAGCATGTGAGCAACTTGGTGCTGAAGTCTGCAGCAGTTGATCCACTCTGCATTCACTCCTGGGCTTGCTGTGAGCAGGTTTCCATCCTCCCCATCAACTGTGTTGTTTGGAAACTGTGTCAAAATAATGAAACATCTTCTGCAAGAGGTGGAGAGATTGGGTCCTGCTAAGTATGAAGAACTGTCAAATCACAGAGAGGCACCAGTGAAGTGGTGACTGTCATCTGCCGGTGTTAGGTTCAATGGGAAACTGAAGTTGGGAAAGCCTGGGCTGCAGGACACCAGCTCAAGGCCCTGGAATCTGCTGATAGAGACAGAGGAGGGCAAACAAACTCTTCAATCTGGTCTGGGTCCTAGGAGCTACTAGCACTTCTTGGGAAGTGAAGCAGTGCACAATGGATATGAAAGAGTGGTTGTTAACAACACTTGTATCACAAAAATTGCCTCAAGGTCACCTGAGATTGGCAGTTCAAGCAGACAAGAACAGGATCGGGCAGGCAGCAGCCTCTGAAGAGAGATGGAGTGTGCAATTCCTCTGACCAGAGGCAGGGGTCTGCCTGGCTGAAGGGGGCTGAATACCAGACTCGACTGCAAACATGTGAAGTTTGGCGAGGCAGATTGCCTTGCCCTCCCGAGCTGGTGATTTGCAGCTGCCAGCAGTGGTTGTGTGGCCATCTGGAAAGTCCTCACTAAATTGTCTCCTCTTCAAATCTGTTGGAAAAAGGGAGGAGTGAGGTCCTCCCAAAGGTCCTCCATTGACCACTCAAAGTTGAATGGGTGATCTCAGCCCCATGGCTTGGTTACTGATGCCAATGCCAGGGCTGGCCAGACCAGCCTCCCAGGAGCAGAGAGGCCAATTTCTTCTGAGGTCCCTGAGTTGGGCGTCCCCAGCCAGTGTCCTAAGGGCTCAACAAACCTTGTCCCAGATTATTGCTAACTGGACATCGAGGCAGGGTGGTGAGTCTGGCAGAGACACTGCAGCAGGAAAATGAAGTGCCAGTGAGTAGATGGATGGCAGAGAAGGCAAGAAGAGGCTTGCCTTATAGACAGACTGGCAGGGGCTGGATTACTTTAAGCTCTGAGCGTTTAATCCCAGGGAGACATGAATGGGAAGGAGGTTAATGGGTGCAGTGATATGGCAAAAAGGGAAAGCCAGAGAAGGAAAAAGCCAGGGTGAGGCTCAAGGAAGCATCAAGGTGAGTGTTGGAAGGAGGTAGCTGGGGAAGAGCTTGCCCTGCTCAGTCCAGGTGAGCCTCTGGGAGTGTTTATACTCAGAACAATATTAGCCATAATTTTATGTATTTCTCATTCTGTGATTTCAGCCATTAAAAAATTACCAAAACACTGCTAGTAACAACAGAGCATCCCTCCTAAAGAGGACCATCCTGTTTGTGTTTTATCTTCTTCCTCCACTCTAAAAAAAGTCACTATTGTCAGTGAGATGTAGTTTCCCTTATTCCCTTTATAAAGTGCATCCAGATTCTGCAGGTTTAATGAAGTTTAGGGGCATATAGGGAGGGGTGCAGGGGAGATGCATCACTCAAAACCCAAGGATCCATTCAGGGCTTATATCATGAGATGGTTTCTTAGCTGAAAGTAGGAGTTACACACAGATGGTGTGGTCAGTTTTTTCACTGTCTAAACCCCAAATGTGTTTTCTTCAATCTCCCACTAACCTACTATCCTGGTTTCAGCTGGGATAGAGTTAATTGTCTTCCTAGTAGCTGGTACAGTGCTATGTTTTTGAATTTGGAAGTGAGTGAGTGGCTGCATGGTGCTTAGTTGCTGGCTGGGGTTAAACCTACCAAATAATCTGTGTCATGTTTACCATCTCAAATGCCTGAATTTTGCAGATAATGTCCACTACTACTCACATGGTAGGAGTGTGCTAATCCCCAGATTCTGTCTGCTGGACTGATTCTCACAGGCAGTCACATGGTGCTCACACCAGTACCAAGCTGAACCCACATGTGTTGAGCAGCCACAGGATCCTGTTCCACTGAGCACATTTGCATTGAGATACGTGCATGGCACATGAGAGATGCCTGGCTGAATCCCACCTCTGCCAAGGAGATGCAAACTTGGTGTCTGAGGGTGATGTCCCAGTGATGGAACAGTAATTCTGGGGCAGGGCTATCTCCTGAAGTTGCTTCCAAGCATGCCGGCTTTGGGAACCAGGTGTTTTCCCCACTGAAGACTGGTCTGCTCTACCTATGAGGTTAAGACTTTTGTTCCCACTCACGTTCCTTCTCTCAGGCTAAGGAGCCATCTTCCATAGGAAGAACTGACTTACTGCCACTCCATAATTTCCATCTAGGTCACCTCCAAATCTGGGACCTGACCCTTGGTGAGCACTGGCCTATGTGACTCCTGGATATGATGAACCAGCCCCCCTGGGTCTAGCCTCAACAAAATGTCTTGTAGGAAGCCCTGTGCTCTGAAACTGCTGAAACAGGCACAGAGAGAATTCACTGATCTTGATGCACAGCACCCCAGGGAGCCCCGCTATGGTAGGTACAGGAGGAGGCAATGGCCTGCAATCAATCTGAGCAGGTGCAGAGAGTGGTTGACCTCTTGCTCAAAGACTTAGGGAGTTTTGGGGTTGAGAAGAAGAGCAAATGCAGAAAAAAAGATGAAGGTGTCCAGCTGCAAAGGGTGTCTTCGTCACTGTGGTGAAAATTACTTAGCTCTTCTAGGATTAAAACCCTCATGTTTACTGCTGTTTTTGATCCCACAACCATTCCTGATCCACAGGTCTCCAAAACCATCAGTTTTCCATGCTAATGTGATGCTGCCCAAGAAGACTGTGTTACCCTCCACCTGGCTGTGCTGAGCAATGCTCAGTGTAGCATATAACCAACAAGATCTTCCCTGCTCCACAGAGCCCTAACCTTGCACCACTAAAAAGTTTTTTAAACTCTTGATTAAACAATGTGAATTTTGGGGGGGCCATTTTTTTCCTAGTATAAGGTTCACTCATAGTTCCTAATGGTGAAATGGCTGAACATGCCTAATTTGAACCCAAATCAGTGGTTGTTCTCAACATCAACAAGGCAAAGGACTTACTGGGCTGTGTCAGTGTGGGGTCAGCACAAGGGAAGTTACTGTCTGCTCTTCTTGGTGTTTGTGACACCAGACTGGGAACTCTGCATCCAGTTTTAGGTCCACTAGTGAACAAGGATGTAGAGAAAGTGGACAGTGTCCAAGAGATGTGACCATGATGGTCAGTTTGAGAGGCTGTGGTGTGCCAGGAGAGGTGGAGGGAGCTGGGCTGGTTTAGTATTCAGGAAAGGAGGCTGAGGGGTGTCAAACAACAGCCTACAATGACTTGTGGGGCAGTTGCAAATGTGATGGAGCCAAACTCTTCCCAGTGGTACCAGATGATATAACAAGAGGCAACAACTAGAAGTGGAGCTTGGAAGCTTAGGTTGTGCATTAGGAAAAATTCCCTTTCCAGGTGCCCAGCAAAGTGGTGGGGGGGGGCTCCATCCATGGGATTTTGTGGGGTTCAACTGGATAAAGCCCCTGCTGCCCTGGGATGGTGCTGGGGATGGCTCTGCTCCAGGGGAAGTTGGACTATAGACCTGTAAGGATCCCTTCCCACCAGCACTGCTGTAACTTGGCATAGCAGGCTCTGATTTTGGGGCAGAAGGGGAAGCATGCATCCCCTTGGTGGCATGACTGTCATCTCTGGCAGTCATGCAGGAGTATTCTGGCAGAGGCTGCATGAGGAGGACAGGACACAACCTGGGACTGAGAATGAGGATGATGGGAGAACACAGCTCCTGGGAGAATGGTGAATCTGCAGATGCCTGTATCTCAACAGCTATACAGACAAAAGCTGATGAATAACTCTAAAATAATTACAGCACTAACAGACTGCATTTTGACAAGGAGAAAACAACATCAGGTTTACACATGCTGGTTGGATGCAGCAAATTCACACACTAGCCTATTTGCAGAGACTTGTTCATATCTTGTGCTCTCTGATGGGCTGGAGATGGCAACCGTCATCTGCGAGAAGCATGCTTCTTCAGACAGGACCATGGAAAATTAACACCCAGCTCTGAAATATGCAGGATGCTGCAATTAACCTGAGTGTGGCTGAATTTCAGTGATGCCATTTGTGCGCTACTCGGTTTGCCTGGCAGGGATGGTGAGGTCTGTGGGCCCTGGGAGGGATCGGTGCCTTGCAGGGATTGCTACCAGAAGAGTTTAAGTTCTTTGATGTGAAAGATTTTAGGGAAATGCAAATATTGCCAGTACAAACAGGTCCAGACTAAGACCAGAAGTGGCTTTGGCGGGTGAAGGTTCATCTGGGTGATGAGAAGGGTGCAAGGGCCAGGACGTGTTGGGTGCTGTTATCCAGTGTCAGAGTTTCAGAAAACATTGATTTCTTTAGCTTTCCTCCTAACCTGAGTATGGCTGACACTGAATTGATGAGACCTCCTGTTGTCCCTGTCACTGGGACCGGGTTCACCTCTCCACTTTAAACTCCAGGTGGCTGTTCACTTCTCCACTTCAAACTCCAGACTTCCTGGGTAACTGGTGGAGAATAGCAGGCACTGATGGGGCACAGTTAATCTAGTCCATGTAGAGTTACTGTAGAGGAAAGGTATCACACTCCAGAAAAGCTCCACTGACTCCACAGAGAATTAGGGAAGGACTTCTCAAATTAGGTCAGATGAACCTGCCCTTGAGTCCCAGATAGTGCAGTGCACATGGGCTTTACTGGGTGAAGGCCAACTACAAAGAAGAATGACCAAGGGCAGACCTCCAAGGTCTGACCAAGGGCAGAAGGTTTGCGGTGAGATTTTTTGCAACATGAACTGAATTCAGTCTTGTTGTTTTATTCCATTTTTTTCCTTATCCTCTATTGTCCTGTAGGCATGGCATGAGCTGTACTCCTATGTATGAGCTTGCCACCCATCACCCACATCTCTGCATCTATTCTGCCACTATTTTGGAGAGTTTTTACAGTACAGGTTGCAGCTGGGCTGCAATAAAATAAAATAACATGTCTCACCTGCTCTCCCTACACAAGACCCAGGTGTTCCCCCTGCCACTGACTGCAGTTTTGGTTTTGCTGAGTTAGTGTTCTGATGATTTAGCAAGTCAAATTGTTTTTGGCTTTGATCAAAAGAAATGCCAGACCTGACACAACTGAATGGGTGGGGGAGTGCTTGGCAGGGAGGACCAGGTGCTGGCAAAGGGAAGAGAGATGGAGGTCTGTCCCCTTCTGAGAGGGGTGGATTGTTAGACTGACTTTGCTGTAACAATCAGGTACCTTCTCTCTAGCTGGAAATCAGCTGAGTTTGGCTGACGAAATGTAAAACCCCTAAAGGACACCTAAGCTGAACTTCAGTATTCATCTCTCAGGTGCTGCAATTGTATTTGGAACATGGAAAGCTCAGGAATACCTATTGAAAAGGAAAAAGATAGTGGAGGATGCCAAAGACTAAAGTTCTTCAAGAATGACCTTATTGGTGGTCACCACCTGGCAGTGACTGCCCAGCTGCCTTCTGTAGCACTCTGCTTTCCCCTGGCCATGACAATACCTCTCTTCTTCCCCAGTACCAAGGCAGGAGGTAGGATGAACTGAGATAGGAAGCGGCCAGCTCCAATATGAGTCGTGAGCCAGAAACAGGCTCTAAGGCATCATGACTCCCTGGCACTGACCAAACTCATGGGCAGCAGCCCAGGGACACTGCTGATACAGCTGGTGCCTGGCTTGCAGCTTTCACAAAAGGACACCCTTTTGGATATGTCTGTTGGTATAAAAGCATCTATGCAAGACTGTAGTGTAAGTGTACTATTGGGGCACGTCAAAGCCTGATCACAAATGTGACTTCTCTAACAGCAGACGGCTCATGTAACAGCTGTGCAGCACTTTAATGAAGCTCGTATAGGCTGTGAGTCGTAGCCATCTACAATGGTATCTCCATGAGAATGCAACCATCTCCTTTGACATTCAGCAAAGTTAAATAAGACATCCAAGGGGAAAGAGGACAGTGTAATGTTTATGAAATTGGATTACTCAGCTGCCAGGCTCTGAGGGTTGCCTACAGCTTCCCTCCTGGACATATTAAGGATGGTTTTGTACTCCCGTTGCCTTCATCAAGTTCTAGCCAAGTGTGTGCTGTCTTATCCAGTCAAGAGCACATCATGCTGCAGCCATTACTGCAGAAACTGGAGTGTTTTAAGCCTCCTTCTTGTAAATAGGATGTTAAACATGGAAAGGGGACAAAAGAGCAATAGCAGTGAGCTGAGGCAGTGGCTTATGTTGACAGTTTGATTAGTCTATTGGAAAGACTTCTGAGAGATTATTTAGTTACAGTGAGAAGAAGGGGAAGATTAAGACTTTCTGTCCAGCAGAAGAGGGCAAGACAATGGCTGGTGAGTGGGAATTCAGACCAGCAAGATGCAAAGGCACAAGTTTCAAAGAAAAAGACAAATGTCCAACACTTGTTGCAGATTCTCTAACACTGTCTTCAAATCCAGTCTGTGCTTTTCTGAAAAGAACTGTTTGAGCCAATACAAATGAATTCCTCACCCTTGGGGTAAAAGGCTCAAATTCATTGGTTGCAGTACACAGCCAGGCCTGGCTTTGCAAGGAAGATTTTTTTTTTCCCCTGTCCTCTGGTTTCATGAAGAGGGAGAGCCCTTATGGTCTGTGTCTTGCTGTGACTTCTGCCATAATATTCCTCTGCACATATTGATAGTGGCTGCACTGACAGAGGCAGCAAAAGGAGGAGGATGTGCTTGGGCAGCGTTAAAGGAGCTTGGATCCAGCTGTAGTGTAAGGAGGGGGGAGCTTCTGGGAAATCAATATTCCTTATTTCCTCTCTAAACAAAGGTTAACTCCTCCATCAGCATTCAGTAAGATGCCCTTAAATTATGAGGAGATACACATGGAAGGACATAGGAGTACTGTATGTAACAAGTTTAAGCCAACTCAGTAATTTGAAACAACATTATGATAACTTCAGACCACACACAAATCCTAGAGTCCCTAAGGCAGGGGATGAATGAAGGATACTGGGTTCCCCAAAATGGCTGTGCTGAACACCTTCCCAATGCAATGGCACATGATGCTGAAGTATTGCCCTTAAATTGAAAGAGCACTGAGGAAAGTTCCTCTGTCCCCTGCACATTTTTTTTTGTCCTACATCCTCTGCTGGATCTGCTCTATTCCCTTCTGATCCAAAAAAGCTTTGTAAAGAAATTAGCTTTAAACATTTTGCAAGTGGTCTGCCTGCAGCTCATGTTGCAAAAGGATCCACAGTCTGCAAACACTAGTGGAAACCTGGGAGCTGCTCCCACCACCCCAGGCAACTAGCTAGTTCCCTTCCATGCCCTGCAGTGTCTGTCTTCTTGGCACCTTTTTCATAGTCTCAGCTGGGTTTTGAGTCCTGATGGCTCAAGAGCAGACACAAATTCCGCTACAGGGCCCAGAGCAGTCCTGCATGTCAAGCTGGGCAAGTAGCATCTTCAGCAACCCTAAGCATAGTGTCCCTGGACCAAACCTGGATCAGCTTACTGATCTATCACAGCATTCCTGCATATTCTTTGCCTCAGTTCCCCAGCCTTACCAGAGATAATTTGCTCTGGAGACAGCACCCTTGTTAGGCATTTCCAAAACTGTGTGCTACCAGCATGGATCTTGCCCTGCACACTCTGTTTGTACAGCTACTTTCAGATTTTTCGCAGGTGGGCAAAGCCCTTTGTATAGGAGATTGATGTCTCTCAGATCAGGACTTTGGTTTTCTCCTCTTAGCTCGTGTGGACCATTGTGTAGCATGGAGCCAGGAGTATGTGGCTGTGAGTTGCCTTGGCTCTCCTAAGAGCAGCCCAGGCATCTGTATGTGCTGGAAAAACAGCTCATCACTGATGTTGATATAGATCTGAGGAAGATCCATGCTTTTTTGGGATCTCTTGTCAGAGAAGCAGACATTCATTTCTCACAAGAGGATGGAGAGCACTAGGCACTGTGACTGAGAAATGACTATGGCAAAATTATGTCCTGGGCAGGAAGTCCTGCAACTTGTGCTAAATTCCTGTTGCATTTTTTTTGGAGTGAAGAGAGTCCTAAGTAAAAGAAAATTAATTCCTGATCCTCAGGAATGTTCCTCATTGTACAAAAACAAACTCCTTCTCTAGTCACACAGAATTACTCAGTAGCCAACATCACTCCAATTCTTCAAAAGCGTGTTGCTTCTTGCAGGCACCTGGCACCAAGAAGTACGAGAGTTGGTCTAGATGTGGTTGGAATCTAAGTTGACCTTCCGGGTATTGCTGGTTAAAGAAATAATGAAATTCAGATCCTTGTGTCAAGCACAGAAGGAAGAGACAGAAGGAAGATCAAGATATTGGCTGGTTGTTAAATGACTTGTGCACAGGAGTTTTAATCACTCAGCATAATAAGAAGATAACCCCTTCATTGCCAGCAGCTCCTTTTAGAGGCAGAATTAATGTGTTGCTGGACATCGCAGTGCGCAGTGTCATAAGAAGAGAAGAGGATCAGGAGCGAACCGGCAAAAGCAAGAAATACCAAGGCTGGAAGAAGGTGGTTATAAAACCACTCAGGCTATCAGCATTAATTAATATTAATCTCTCTGTGACAATGAGATATTGTAAGGTTGTACCTGTGTGTAAAGTAGGATTGTCAGATTATAACTGCATTTGGTAAATGGTTTAAAATGACCTCTAGAGAAGAATACTAAACCATCCAGAAAATCCTCAATTGACAGAAGAAACAATTGGAACGTGTAGTCTGACTGTTATAATGCAATTAATTTAAGGACTTCCCATACTCCCTCAGCTTGGGGTCTATGACTCGTGTTGGTTAAAACAACAAATAGGAATGCAGGACAATGGTGGATGCAGGACAACCTGACTTGGAGCAGGACAACCACCAACACTAGACTAGATTGGCAATGGTTTTGGCAAGCCACATTTTGTAAACCTCCAAGAGTGAAGATTGCCCACCTCCACAGGAACCTGTCCCAAGGCTGTGCCACCTCCTTGAAGAAAAAGTGTTTCCTAATGGCCAACCTGAATCTCTGAATAAAGGTCAGTTTGGTGCCTTTCCTTGTCTCCTACTAATTGTCCAGTATTGGACATAGTATATTCAAGGACATGTCAGCTGTCCTTCCATGGATGCTTCCCATGTTCCTAAGGATCTTGAATGGGCACTGTTACAGATTTTTTTCTAGGTTAGCAGACATTTCTGTTTGGGAGTCCTCTCTGCTCATCCACAGAAGCTTGTAGGACTGCTAAGAAAAAGCACTTTTCAGTGCTGTTCTCTAAGTCTACATTCACACTGCTAAATGCACTTCAGGTGTTTTAGGTTCATGACCACATTTCTGTTGGTCATGAACAACCCCCTCTAAGATGCAGCTGGCTCTGTGTTCTCCCATGTGGTGGTCTGAAATTTGATTAACATTGCATCTTGCAAACATGCAAAAAAACTGGCACACCAATAGCACAAGCTTCAGCAACTAGATATGGGAAAGAATACCTTCAGCTGTAGAAGGTTATGGAGGAAATCCTCTTGGAAGCCCTGTCTAGGCACTTCAAGGACAAGAGGGTGATTTTGAACAGCCATCATGGATTTACCAAAAGCAAATTGTATCTGACCAATCTGATAGTTTTCCGTGATGAGATGACTGGCTCTGTGGTGGTGGGAGAGCAGTGGATTTTATTTACCTCAGCTTTAGCAAGACCTTTTCAATTATCTTCCATAGTATCTCTATGGAAAAACAGATGAAACATGTACTAGGCAGATGGTCTGAAAGGTGGGTGGACCACTGGTCTGAAAGGCTGGTGGTCAATGGCTCAAAGTCTAACTGGCAGCTGGTTATGACAGGCTGGAGGGCAGGGCAGGTATTCAGAAAGAATATTCTCAACAGGGTGAGAAATGTGTTGATGGAAACCTCATGAACCTCAACAAAAGCAAATGCAAAGTCCTGCTTCTGGAGTGGAACAGCCCCATGCAACAGGACAGGTTGGGGGTTGGCTCGCTAGAATGCAGGTTTGCAGAAAAGGACTAGAGGACTAGAGGGCAACAACTTGAAGAGGAGTCCCTTGTGTCTGTGTAGGAAAAAAGGTCAACTGCATCCCGGGGCTGCATTAGCAAGACAGTAACTAGAACATCGAGGGATGTGATTCTTCCCCTCTACTCAGCACTTGGGAGACCACATGTCCAGTTTAGGGCTCCCTAGGACAGGGACATACAGGTGGGAGTCCGGTGGAGACCACCACGATGGTCAGGGGGCTGCTTTGAGTAGGCCCTCCAGATAAGAGACCAACAGGTGATCCTTTCAACCTAAGTTATTCTATGATACGATGATTCAATGAGCACTGCAAAAGCCTGGTACGCTCACCCACTCAGAGTGTGGCTGTGAAGTTCATAGTGACGGATGCTTTTCTCCAAACTGTAGATATCTGAAAGCTAGTTGTCAAAATTGCAGCTGGTTGTGCTGGTTCCTCCAGTCAATAGAGAAGAACAGGCACCTATGGGAGGTTACTTTCCATTGCACTCCATGAAAAGTACCTGAGACTGGAGGTTGACCCACCTGCATTGATGCCTGATTGATCAATGTACATTGAAAAGATGGTTGGCTTAGGGAACTAACCTTTAGGTGTCCCCATTATGGCCGCCTCCACCTAAGCTAGTCACTCAGGCTCCCTTTGTAACAATTAGAGAAAATTATGCACTTTTAGAACACGACCCACTGACTTGTTTTACCTGTTTAGCTCTGGATGAGGTTCTCTGGACTGCAGTCTAGACATGTGGTCTAGACACTTGGTTTTAAGTTGTGCCTACGCATCTGTCTCAGATGGCACTTACTGACATTTCATCCCCAACAGAGCTGGATGAGGCTGCAAGCACAAACCATGAAGCGTGCATTATCTTTTTAAAAGGTAAGCAGGAAAAGCCAACATGCTGTTAGAAAAGCCACAGAGATGTTTCTCACACAAGCTAGCACAGGAACATGTACCTTATCCATAGCAATGCCCTGTGAAAACCAGAAGCCTGCCCACTATTTACAGAGCAACTCAGAAAAGCTGTTTTGGAAGCCTTGAATGTCATGGACTGTGCTATTTATTCCTCATTGCTCAGGGAGGGTTTGAAATAATGATGTTCAGTGAACAGACTTACCCAGGGATGAGTTGGGTCCCACTATTGGTGGTACCACTACCAGTACCACGACAGTACCTTTATCTCTGCACACCCAAATGCTTGTGCAAGTAAATTATGTAGGTAAGTGAAGTGGCATTTGAGTTTCTGGGCAACAAGGGACTTTCCTGTCAAGATAAGAGCAGATTCAGAGGATGAGACATGGATTGGGTGGAGTTAAAGGAGTTCAGCAGGTGAGCATTTAGCCCTGCCTTGCAATCCTAAGTGTTGTCAGCAGGTAAGAGGACTAAAGAGCATTTAAATCATCTCCTCCTTGGCCTGTGTGGAGCTGTGAAACATCTGTACAGCTGATAAAGGAACAAAGATGTTTTGGGATTGGAGCATCTGACATGCAAGGAGAGGCTGTGAGAGCTGGGACTGTGTAGCCAGGAGAAAAGAAAGCCCTGGAGAAATCTTGTCAATGCCTATAAATAACTGGTGGGAGAGAGTAAAGAAGATGTAGCCAGACTCCTCCGAGTGGTATCCAGAGACAGAACAAGGGGCAATGAGAACAAACTGAAACACATGAGATTCTGTCTGAATATATGAGAACTCATTTCTACTGTGAGAGTGGCTGAACACTGGAACAGGTTACCTAGAGAGCTTGTGGAGACTTCATCCTCGGAGACACTCATAAGCCAACTGGAGACAGTCCTGGGCAACCAGCTCTATTTGACCCTGCTTTGAGCAGGTGGGTTTTGTTAGGTGATCTCCAGAGGTCACTTCCAACCTCAGCTGTTCCTTGATTCTGTCACTAAATATTTCGTTCTTTGGCAACACACCATGGATTTAATGCTGAAGGACCAAAAGCATTGCTGTGGGGCTTTTGGGACAGGTCTGAGTGATACAATTCTGGGATTCATCACGCTATGAGGGGAGGATGGAGACACACATGGCAAGGTGGTGGAGGGGAAGAGCGCAAAGAGAAAAAGGATGTACTAGCTGGTTTGAATGCCATTGCCACACAGACAATGATTCTTGCAACCACTCCTACCTGTTTGCCTGGTTGAGCTTTCTTAGACAGTTGGGAGCTGGAATTGTCCTCTGTCTGTCCAGAGCCAGCATAACTGCTAGGGCAGTTCTTCTTACCCTCATCTCCATCTCTCATTTCTCCTCTTTCTTTTCTGTGTCCTCCCTGGTTAGTACTGAGATGGGAATTGTCAAGGCAAAAATCTCAAGCTTCCTAACCTTGTGCTTTTTAAACACCTGGCCTAGAAAGTATTTTGTTTCCAATTTGGGTACTATCACCCAACATCACCTGTTGAAAATCCATTCCTAAAAGCCATTCTCTTTCTGATGGGAGAATGTGTCATCCCAAGAATGTCTTCCATTCACACTCCCTTCACTCAGTCACATCTTTCTTCCTCCATAAACCTCCTACCCCTGGACTTTCCTCCTTTCTTTTGATCTGTTACTTACTGCAGCCCTCTTGCCTGCTACTGTAATCTTAACTATCCCTCCTCTTCTCATGTCACCCACACCTCTGCTTTTCTGTTCTAAACCGTCCCTTCCCCTGCTCCTCTCCCTCCAAGCCCTATTCAAGGTACTGAAAGGTTTCTTCTTCTACCTCCTGGTCTTCGTGCATCTCTTGCTGTTTGTGTCCTGAGCCATGTCTCCTCCCTTTGAAGCTCCAACTGTCTCCCCAGCTCTGTTTTTCTCTCCTGAGTACTTTGATGTACTTTATCCTCAGCTTGTCCTGCCCATGTCCTTGAAGGGACTGCCTGGCCCCATGTCCTTTGCTAGTCAACCCTCTTTGCAGTCTTCATGTTGCTTTTACTCCCTTGAAGCCAGTCTCTTTCTGCATGATCCTGACCTCCACATCCATCATGCTCAGTGCTTCCACACTAACACAGCTCCAGCTACTCTCTGTTCTTGTGGTCCTTTTTCTTTACTGTTGGGGGACTGCTGCTTCCTCCCCAGACCTAATTCTGCTTTATGAGCTGGGCAAGTCTGAGCCCTGGCAAAGTCCAATTCCAGCCCCTCTGGTGGGACAATTGGCTTTCACCCCCTGCTTGACCATGGGGTGAGTGAGTGGGCAGCAAGAGGCACAATTATCCCACCCCAAATCTTGTGTAATTTCCTAAGGTATTTCCTCAACTGACCCAATCAGCCAATGTTCACACTTGCTTATGTTTTTTCATATTACCCCACTTGCCAGACTTTGGTGATGGTGACCACACTGCCTGCTTGGCCCTAGAAGCACCGGAGCAAAAGAGTCCCTGGAGCAGAGCAGGACAGGAGGGGTGTTCAGAGAGGAGTCATTGCTGTAGCACCGATGGCCTTGGAGCCTGCTGGTGACATGAGTGATTGCTAGGGAGGAATTGGGGACAGGACCTGAATGCTCCTCAGATCAGACTGGGGGTGATGCATGGTCCAGCTGAGACCTTAGGGCTTCAAGTGGCCTTGTGGAGAAGTCCCTCTCCCAGCCCAGACAGCGAAGGAAGCTTTGTCAAATCTCCCTCTCACTCTGTTTGTGGGGTTGCCCAGCCAGTGAGTAGAGAGTAAGGTCAGACCTGAGCCCTTTGCCTGCACTGAGACCGGTTCCCTCTAATGTCAGAAGCCCTTTGCCTGAGGAGTCCCCACAACAAAGGGCTTCATAACAGAGCAAGCAGATCCCTCTAGGTTACTATAATTTCCCCTTGTCTGAGCATGGCACTGAGCAAACGAATCTGCTGTTGCATCCCTTACATTATCTCTCTGCCCACTGGCGTGTGGATTAGTGTTGCTGCAGCAACAGCACTTTTGTAAGATGAGCCCATTCTGGGAGAGCTGCTCCAGTTTGGGTGACTCAGGGCTCTGTCATGGGCTTGAAAGTGATTTGGCATCTGCCTCCACCCCTTTGTCTTGGCATCGCACACGGTTTGGCTCTGACTTATTTGCCAGCAAATGCTGGAAGGATGGTGGGGGGGTGGGCAGGGCTTGGGAGCTGGAGTCTGCTTCTCTTCCTAATGAACGCAGCCTGAATAAAGTTGCTGACAAGGGTGTGTGTCCAGGAACTGGGCTCCTTTATTGTTTCGTGTATCAGATATAAATGTTATGTTCAGTAATGCCTGGTCAAAGCAATGTCACTCTCAGTTTAGAAAACACAATCAAGTGATTTGCCATGGGAGAGAATCTATTCTGCAGGGACTGTGATAATATTATTCGCCCAGGAATTTACATAAATGCATATGATTTGCATATGCAAATCGAGGCTTCCAGGCTGTGACCGCAATAAACATGGCAAGATTTTTCAGCACTGCAAAACCTTTCCTCCAAAGAAAGACGCTGGAATTTGTCTGGAGACTTGCTTGCTCCAAATGGGCAAGTCCTGGCAGGGCTGTATATTTGCATATGCACCGTGTGCGACCAAGGCCACTGAATTTGTCAGTGCTGCTGCCCCCTCACCATCCCTCCCACTGCCAGTCCTGCCTGTGAGGCATTCCCAGCAAAGCAATAACCCACCACTCAGATTCGCCTTCCTTTCCTGCCTCCTTCCCCAAAGCTGGCTTCAATGGAGGGAAACATATCCTACCAGGGAGGAGGAGGTGACGGGACACGCAATCCAGAATGGAGGATCGCAGAAATCAAAGGATGGAAAAGACAGCTCTCCACCCAGGCCAACAGGGATGCTGGTCACGCCCTGTTGGTCAGGCAAGCCCTTTTTTCATGCCTTCAGTTTGGGATGTTGCTTTGGAGAGGGCTTGGTAGTGGCTAACCTCAATAAGCGGTTAGTGCCAACTGTCTGGAAATCACCCACTGTGAGCCACCAGCTTTGGCATTGAAAAGTGTCTGCCCAATGCTTAGATACTATGAGAACATCCAGTTGAACACCGTGGATGAGAACTACTACATCCACCCAACTGTCCTGTAATATGGGGTGTGATCTAAGACGGATGCCTGGGCTGTCTCTCTTTGGAGAGTCCTCCACTGTGCCCTGAGACCAGGATTGAAGATAACAGGGGTGATTCTGCTCCTATAAACAGCCTGAGGTTACCCCAAGAAGGACATGGCCTGGTCTAGGAGGAGACAGTGGGTGCCACGTTCTTGCACTGAGCTTGGCTCTGCCCATCCTGGGCAGTATAGCTGAGACTAAGGCACCTAGTTCTGTCTCATCTGGGTGAACTGGATCTTAAAGTGGTTTATGTCAGATACAACATAGAAAAGCCAAATTGAATCTTCCAGAAACCAGATCTAGAATTAGTCCTGGTGGTTTATTGTGGTGAAAAATTACACCTCTGCTATCCTCTTTCCATGGACAGCAAAGCAGCACTCAGCACGGAGGGGTGCTGGGCTCTAGAAAGATGCGAGACACAAACTGCCATGAATATTGCAGAAAATATTGAGCGGGCTGACACACTGGGTCTGCTCCAAAGGTCAATGTAGCCAGTGTTCTGCCTCCTTCACAAGTAATCTCAGCTATGTAGGGAAACACCATGAGAAACAAGGCAAGGGTAAAAGATGGCTTTGCCCAGTGTATGCAGGTTCCAGCAGTGATAGGATGTGGGATTTCCTGAGCTGAAGGTTAGCTCTGGACTATCATGCTTAAGGACTACTGGTGGAATGATTCTCAGTAATTTTCTTCAAGCCACTTCTCACCCCATGATATATGTAGCCTCCACAGTGCTTCCTGGGAACAAGTTCCACAACCTAATTACACACTTCTCTCAGTTAATTTTAAACCCAAGGGCCAATAATTTCACTGGGCAGCAGCAATAAGCCTTTGAACAAATTAAACAGGAGCTAGTTCACGCGGTAGCCCTTGGGCTAGTCCAGACAGGACAAGATGAGAGAAACATGCTTTACACCCTCCAAATGAAAAAGAGATATTAGCAGCATATGAAGGGGTTTAAGCCACTTCAGAAGTAGTTGGTACTGAAGCACAGTTCTTCTTGGCATCTCGATTGCCTGTGCTGGGCTGGACGTTCAGGGAGGGTCCCCTCTATGCATCATGCAACTGACACTATGTGGAGTAAGTGGATTGCACTGATCATGGGCTTGAATGGGAAACCCTGGTGACCCAGGAATCCTGGAAGTGATCATGGACTTGTAAGAAGGCAGAAATTTTGGAGCATCACCAGGGGAGGTGACTTATGCTGAAGAGGCCCCACTGTATGATAAATTAGCAACTAACCAAAAAGCTGGGTGAAGAAGGAGTAAGCTGTGGATGTTTGGAGTTATGGCATTTGTCTTCCCAAGTCACCACAATGTGTGATGAAGCCCTGCTTTCCTGGAAATGGCTAAATATCTGCCTGCTGATGGGGAGTATTGAATTAATTCCTTATTTTGCTTTGCTTGTGCATGCAGCTTTTGCTTTATTTATTAAACTGTCTTTATCTCAACCCATCGGTTTTTTTACTTCTACGCTTCCGATTCTCTCCCCATCTCACTGGCAGGGAGTGAGTGACTGCCTACCTGGGTTAACTCACAACAGGTTCTTATATCTTGAGAAATAAACAGCTTCTCCTAGGCACACTCTTGTCATTCATGATCTGCAAAATGTGTATTCACTCATAATTGTCTTTCTGCAAGCTGCAAATCTAAATATTGTCTCCTCATCTGAAGGCATTCAACCCTTCTAGTTCCTTGTTCCTGTTGGCTTGTTTGTGTGCTTTTCTCACTTTATGTAATAGTTTTAGGAAATGCAATGATTAGATTGCAAACAGACCTCAGGATGCAACAATAAAATAAATAATGACTGAAATAATGACATGCTGATATTTTCTGTTTTGAGAACAAATCCAGCAACAGCTCCTAACAGACCTTTTCTATCACCTATCAACCAACATGGTACCAAAATTCTGGACAAGGGAGAGAGCAGCAAGGTGCAAAGCTTGTAGATGTTGTAAAATTCTACACGTTGATTACTGAGCACTGAACTACCAACTGCAAAGAACTGTTCATAATAATGTCTGTTTCCAAGGTGGTTGTAATAGTCTAACCTATATTGATGTTGGTCAGATCTGGGATCCTTTTCCCAATTTGAATTACTTCATAGTAATTTAAAATTAATCTGCCTTTTTATTATCCACTAAGTGTCATCCATTCCTGTCTTCTGTGGTCACCTTTATGTTGGACCATCCTGAGCAATGTGTTACATGTGCAAAATTCATCATATCGCTGTTCCCCCATTGCAATCCTTCTCAGTATGTTGGACAGTGTGTATCCTTGCAAAACTCTACTGCCAATTCCTTACCAATGTAAAAAATCACCTTTTCCATATTTTTTAACAAATATTCTGATTTGGAGTCATGGAAAATATCCTTTCCTCCTTTTGGTCAGAATAGAGAAGAGTCAATCTGAAAAATTATACTTTTTCTTACAGGTTTGATTATTGCCAAGAATTTCTTCTTTTTAGTCATTGGGGATCTGACATTTTTTTCTGGCCAACACCAACTACATTGAGTGTGACTGAGTTCAAAGCATCCTGGGGAACTGGGTGGAGGGATGGGGACCCTCTACTAGGTGATGTAATGTGTAAGGCCAGGCAGAACTGGGCTGTTGACTTATTACTGAAAATTCATTAGTGATACCCTGGAGCCTGATATGACTCAAGAAACAAAGGCTAAAACTGCAACCCTGAAGCAAATGTTATCTGAACATCTACATCCTTTCCTACAGAAAAGTTTTCTAATGTAAATCATTCCAGTACTCAGTAGAGATTTTTTACACCCAGTTATTAATCTCTCATGGGTTACCAGCAAGCCTGAGATTCATAATATTCAAAACCACATCAGAAAGCTGTTTTTCCAGTTTGGGTATGGTTTCCACCCATGCAGCAAAACCAACGCACACCTAATAGCCAAGGCCTCAAGTCTCAAAGTAGAACTCAAGTGTTTTCTCCACCAAAGCCTAATCCATGAACAAGCATCACCAGCTGTCACCAATCCATGTTTCACAGTCCAGCTTTCTGGATGCTGGATTACAGGGCTGCTGGGCTGAATGGAACAAGAGAGAAGCACAATCAAAACTCAGGCAGGGTTGGACACCAAAGACTCAAGACACAGAGACCATTAAGATCATGGATACTGTCTTGATCATTTTGTTATGAATGTAATTACAATCTTTTGAGCCAGGCCTCCTGGACTGGACTAAACAAAAGTAGTTATTGCAGTGCAGGTAAGTGGAGTAGCATTAGTACCAGTGGTATGGTGGGAGACACCACCATGGCGATGCATGTCTGTCTCAGCTCTGGAAACAGCTGCGTTAAATAGAGTAACATCATTTCTGAACATCTGGGGAGACTCATCTGTGTCCTCTGGGTATAAAAGGCTGATTTTCAAGAACTAGGCCATTTAGTGTGTAGATGATAGCGCTGTCACCAGTGTGTCTCCCTATTGTCTGGCTGTTCCTAATTCTCCTTGTAGTGCCTTTGTGTAAGCTCTCATTTATCTGATCGAAGGTTGAGTAGGGGTTGCCCCTAAGGTATGAGACCACTGTTCATGATAAGACTGTGAAGACTGCAGACATGGCCCCAGTGGACATGGGGTGAGACTCCTTCAGGGGTTTTGCTAGAAGTTAAATCTCCAAAACTATGATCCTGAACATTGCACCACTGTTGCCTTAGTCTGAGGCAACGACTCCCTTTTTGTAAGGGCTGATATCAGCTCCCAGACTCTTTTGGCTTTCTCACTTAACCAAACAGAAGCAAAAGACCATGCCCCACAAAAGCCACAGAGGAGATCTTCATTTCTAGAGACCTTATTTTTCGGTTTACGGAAAAAAATGAGCAAACTGAAAAGAAAAGTGAAAATATGCAGATAACCATAACTCAGTATAGTACATAAACTACTTGTCAAACAGAAATCAGATGGATTTAATTAAAAACTTACTAAAGGTGATTTGGTTATTACCAAAGATAATGAGGCCAGAGCACATACAATGCAATAATCAATTAGAATTTAAAAAGACAAGTGAAAATCTTTTGCAAGAGTGTAAACACCACCACCCCACCCCCCCACCCCCCATAAGTACTGAAAGCATCAGCAGTCATGGGAAACACGTAGTAGGAAATCAGGTGAAAAAAGAGATGAGTGATGAGGGAATTGCATGGCTGAGCCATGGGCTAACTATGATATTGGCTGAAATCTGGGCTGGAGGCTGAAATGGTAACTCCTACAAGAAAATAAATGGGTTTGTGAGGTTTGCAGATAAGTCTGGATGTAGCTGTATTGTACCTGCAGATGATGGGAGTCATCTGATGTACTGCAGACATTTCAGCTGAGACCATTGTCCTGGTCTGCCAACATAGTCCAAGGAGCAAAATAGACACTCATCTCATTTTAGGCCTCTGCAAGTAAAGCTCATGCTGCAAATGTGCCATTGCCAGTGAGGCAGCTAGCTAAGATGAAGCTACCTGCACTTCAGATATCTCCAGTGGGAGGAGAGGCATAAGGAGTAAGGAGTGGAGTGGCAATTGTTAGGACTCTGCTGGAGCTGTGAAAAGCCCATGTGACATTTTTCAAAGATCACTGCAAATTTCTTAATTATCATTCTTAATGATTTCTAGAAAGTAACCGCAGGAAAACTGGATGACTATGAGACACAGAAATGGGATCAGAATAAAAAAATCAAGATTTTTTTTATCACCCCTTTATCACTAACCCCTTCTGTTTTAAACTTGGAGGGTCTATTTGTTGAAAAGGTAGAGGAAGATCTCCAGTGTCTGAGCCAATGCGATGCTAGAGGGGCTCAGGAAAAGTGTTTCTCATTCAAAAATGAAAGGTGTGAGTACTGGGAAAGGTGCCAGTTAGACTTGATTAGATTTGTAAGATTAATTAAAACCAGACAGGTTCAGAGAATTGTGAAGATGACAAATTAGCAAATTAGCAAATCAGGAAACCTATCTTTAGAGAGAGTTTGGCTCCTTTATCATAGCAAATTTGCTTATCAAAGCATAGTTCTTTCATGTTTTCAGCGACGGCAAAGCAACTACACTAACAGTCCTGGTGATCAACATCTTTGTTGTTACAGGGTAAATATTCTGTTTTTCAAGCTTGTGCAGTAGAAGCCCTTTCAGCTAAGTATGGCTGGCAGTTTCTTTCTTAGGTGACAGTGGAGGTTTTCTTGAGTAACTTGCATCAGCACTAGCCTATCTATCTACTAAATATGCTGGATGTATGATCTGGAAACAGGCATCCTCTAGCTAGGGTAATGTGTTAGACAAGGGAGACAAGATACATTTGTAAAGGACTACTGGCTTACCCAGTGGTTTGCAAATACCTTCTGTTTTGGGGTTAGTTTGGAATTTTTAAGGAGCCCTACACTCCTAGTCAGAGGAAATGGTAAGAAACAGAGGACTCCCGGACTGGAAGACGTGTGGACTCTCAAGATAT
Organism: Haliaeetus leucocephalus; assembly: GCF_000737465.1. NCBI lineage: Eukaryota > Metazoa > Chordata > Aves > Accipitriformes > Accipitridae > Haliaeetus > Haliaeetus leucocephalus. Next base: position 144,579 of record NW_010972580.1, on the reverse strand, counting down.
GCCTAGTCCTAAGCTTTCTTTTCAGGTATTACCATAGGAAAAGCTGTAAATCATACCCAGTTAATGCACAGATAGTGTTAAAAAGGCACTAAGTGTTAATTATAACACAGTGTTTCTCAGTGTTTCTCAGCCTATGCCCCACCTGGATATGGACAGAAAAATTCAACTAAACAACCTTAAATCGTATAGCCTGATATCAGCAGCTGTTCATTACATCCAGTATCACTGTAATAGTACCTACAAATTTGAGTAATATTAAACCACTTCCACTTCTAGATATAAAATGAACCTGCATCTGCCAACAGAAGGCTAAAATTAAACTTTGAGTAATTTAAGGAACATAAGCTGTAACTGTCTATATATGGGATATGTAAATTATGCAGCCAAGCTCCTGACAAATCCTTCCCATTTCAGATCCTTTAGGAAAATCACTGAGATCCACTGAGTGGTATTGGGAACTGAAGAAAAATGAGATTATGGATACATGCAGGAGCTGGTGAACATCAAATTTGTCTCATCCCAACAACAGCCAATGGAAAATATGTGTCTATTCTACAGTTATTGGGTCGTTCCATCTACCAACAGAGGAAAGACACCAGGTCATTTCATCCTTTCCAAGATCAGACCTAAGACAGACTTTCTGGAGGTCTACCTTATAGAGAGGTAACAGCAGACTGTCCCTTGGTGATTTGCATACAGTAGGATCCTACCTTTCTGGGAGAGAAATCCCATTGCAATTCTCTTGTTATAGATTAGTATTTCAAGAATTAGGTTATAACTTTTTAGAGCTATGCCAGGTTGACCACGATTTCCAATACAAGCTCCATTTAGAGCCATTGCATTCAGGAAACTGAGAATAAGAGTGTGTGTAAATAGGGAAGGAATGCCAGCCTACTGGATTTTTATTTCTAGGTTTGACTGTATCTCCTGAGACATCGTCATATCCATATGGACACAAATAAAAATCCACTAATCCATCTTCAAAAAGCCTTTGGTATGAGCTTCATAATGTTGCAAAAATGATAATAGCTACTCAGAAGTAGTTCTTGGATGGACAAATACCTTAACTTTCATCAAGGACTTTGAGTGTGTCCACATTGCTGAATGGCTGGACTCTGAATCCAGAATTCTTTCTATTTTAATGCTCAAAAATGTTCCATATTTGATATGCTGTCAGATTAAAACTAGCCAAACACCGGTCAGTGGGAAGACAACAACTAGCAGCTGCTCAGACTTCTACTAGACGTGCCAAGGATGTTTCACTCAGGCCTGGCAAAAAGGCTCAAGTTGAGCCAAATTGCCATAGATACTACTTTGACTCAACACAAGTCATGCAAATTGGATCTACAATGTTAAGAGAGTGCTAGCAGAGACACATAACTAAACAAATACCATTGTTAACCCAACTGACTGATTTTTGTATGTTAAGCGTACATTGATTAAAGCAGCTTGGTTCTCATGATGCAAGAGGGGTACCGCACTCTTGCTCACATTGAGATTTCTGTTGGCAGATGGACCAACAACTTCTGTGTCTAAACAGTAGATGAGGTGTATTTCTAGATGGCTGGCCTATCTGCTGGTGAGCCTTAGAAACTGAAATTTGTAGCACATATTGGATGAAGACATTTTTCAGCTGAATACATGACATGGATAATTGAAAGTGCTCTGCATTATATCTGCATATTTTCAAGACACAGATTCTTTAATCTTTATTATTTCATATTTAAAGTTTGTTTTTTAGTTCTTTAAAGCTGGCTACATGGTCATTTTCCTGCCTTTTCATACAAAATCCAGCCAATAGTTTAGGTTGAACTGTTTGACTTGGCCATAGAAGGGCCTGATGAGCATCACTGAGACCTTATCACCAATGTCAAGTGGAAGATAACCTTCCACCTCCTGGCTACCAGCCCTGGTGAGTATGTGGGCAGTGTTCATTTGTCCTCCAGGAGAGCAGTGGAAATCAAGTACCCTCAGAGTGTCAACTAAATTATGGAAGTGTAATTTAAAAGTCAGAAGTGATTTAGTGACCTTAGAGTCATGTCCTCTGAGGGCTCAGACTGCCCAGGTCTGTACTGTGCCTGCAGGGGTGGGGAGGAAGGGCTGAAGGCATTCTTGCATCTGTCCTTGGCTCACACACCCAGTAGAGCAGTGACTGCACTACAGGAGATGGAAGGCAACAGAGCTGAGATAGATGCAGTGAGAAAGCATTAGCTGAAGACCTGTCATGACCTAGTTGGAGTGGCAATGACTCATATCTGGGCATAGAAGATGTGTTGTGTATAGCAAGGGTGACATGACTGACAATCAAGTTTCTCCTTGGCGTGCGTGTTGGGTTGTACGTTGCCATTGTAAGCCTTTGGCTGTCACACGATGAGAGTTGCTTAGTTGTGCTCAGGGTCCTAATGAAGGTCCCACCCCCTGTTAGACATATGCTGGGGACTGAGTAATCCAGGACCTGTCTAACACTTTGCATCCTTTGTAGCACTACTGTTGGTCTTAGCAAAGGGTGTATATCACAGTCACAGAAATGATGGTTGAGAGGATCGCTGGAGGTCTCTAATGCAAGCACCTGCTCAGAGTAGGAGACTCCCCAGCACCAGCCCAGGGCGGCCAGGGCTTCATGCAGCTGAGTCCTGCAAATGTCTAAGGACAGTGCCTCCTCACCTCCATGAGCACTTGGCTCAGAGCCACAGCACCCTGGCGCAAGGAGGGTCTCCTCATGCAAGCATGAACCTTTGAAGTCCCAGCTTGTGGCAATTGCCCTTTTCTATATTGTTTGACACTACAGAGAAAAGATTGGCTCTATCATATTTGTAAGAACCCTTCAAGAAGCCATAGGCTGCTGTTGAACAGCCCTTGGTCTTCTCTTGGCCAGACTAAATGAGCCCGGGTCCCACCACCTTTCCTGGTGAGCCATGTGCCCCAGATCCTTACCACCTTGGAAGCACCCACTGGCCACTCTCCAGTTTCTCTAAATCCCTCTTGAGCTGGTGGGCGACACATCTCAACACACTGTTACAGGTGCCCCAAATGCCAAGCAGAGGATGACAGCTTCCCCCAGTCTGCTGCCCAGACTCCTCCTCCCAGTGTAGCCCAGCACACAGTTCATTTTGTTTGAGATGAGCACAACTGTGAGTTCATATTCCTGCTGGTAACCACCACCACTGGTTCCCTGCCTGCATACACACAACTGTGTCAGTGGGGTGTGAAGTTTCTACCTGACCACATCAAGGTGAGTGTTGATTTATAGCTAGAGAAGCAAGTCAGCATGTAGAAGAGCTGGCATGCAAGTTCACTGGTTGGTGGCTTCCAGCATCGCCAGAACCCCGCAGCCAGCCCTGAGCTAAGAATATCGGGTGCCCAGAAGTACCGTCTGAATTTCCAGTGCCCTTGCATGGGGTCCCTTAGGCAGGTGCTTCACTTTGTCAAATGATGCTTTTAATGAAGGATTCAAATGAAAAGCAATCGGTTTGCAATTAAATGGCCTCTCAAAAGCTCTTTGTGACCACTTAAATTTACTGCTGAATTTAGTTACAGGAATAGTAACAGAGATTTCTGTCTTTAGGGCAGAAACACTTTTAAGTCTTTATGTGAGTCAGAGCCCTTCTCCCTGTGTTCATCTGGCTCCAGGCTTACGTTGGCCCTGTAGGACAGGGTGGATTCCTGGGGCTGAGACACTCCAGGAGACATGAGTGGTTAGTTTTCGAGGGAATGAGACTTCCTAATATTTAGGAAAATGCGTACATTTCTTATTGCTCTGTACTGTTGTGTTGTAGTAGTATTTTGAAGATGTTGCCGAACTCGGGACTCCACTGCACTGCACTCTGCCAAGACCTGGGGTATGCTGAGGTTCACAAGACAGCACATCCTCAGAAGCTCTCCTCCGGCAATGATTAGTGCTGCCCATGTGTGTTTTCTGTACCGGACAAATGATGAATCTGAATTCCGGCTTGAAAAGCTCTTGCTTACATGGCATGGGCTTACCAACCCATTTGGCAGGGTGGTGATATGGATTCCCACTGGCTGTGCCTGGCTGTAGAAAATGCTAAGGAAAACCTTTAAAACCACAAGATCCTGAAAGCTTGTGGCCATTTAGTTATTAACAACTGTTCTCATGAGCAGCCACATGTCACCCCAGCATCTCTCCTCGTTACCTCTGGCCTCACTGCAGTCCCCAGGTATCTTCACCTACAGCCCTGGCAGACAAGCTTTGACACATCTAGGGGCAGCAGTCTGCGGCCTTACCCACCAGCTGCTGGCGGGTGTTAACACCCCCCCAGCAGCATCAGCAGAAGGCGACGTGTGGTTTATGCGCCAACTCTTCCAGTTCAGAGCTTCACGTGCCAGCGCAGGCTGCTGGTGGAGGTGCTTTGGCTTCGTGTGCCAGACCAGGAGCCAGAGCAGCACTTCTGGGCTTGCATGGTAAGTGCCGTCAGCTCTGTCACTGACAAACTCCATCATTATCTTAGTCATTTTCCCCCAGAACTGGCTGCATTTTAAGCTGTAGGAAAATTATACGTGGGGTCTTTTTCTTCCTTTGTAGTGCTACAGCAGCTGGATTTGCATCAGGAAATCTTCTCTAGTAGTCTGATGCTGCACCGCAATTTTATTCTTTTTGAATAAAGCTTTAAGGGTCACACGCCTATAACAAAACACAGACTACAGGATATAAATGTTTTCAGCCTTCAGAGAATGAAAAAACCAAGACTGCCAAGAGAATGAAGTCTCCCATTAAATCCATCAAGGTGAGACACTGAAAGCTAAAGAAGACAAGTTACATGTCACCTCAGACTACATCTACATGCAAATGGTTTTCACATACAGGTTTTTCCTAATGAGGAAGCTACTGTGGGACCAGTGAGAACTTGTTTTTAAGTTTCTATCTGCCTCTTCCTAGGGGCCCAAGGCCACTGGGATCCTCAGCAGCTGCCAAAGCCTCCAGCTTCCCCTGAAAACATTTCTGAGGGATAGAAATAAAATTTAATAATGTATGACAGACAAAGCCATTCTTCCAGTTGCCAAGTCATCTGCTTAGGGGCCAACGAATGCTGGATGGGGAGATGCACTTGCTGAGAGTCACAGTTATGGGCACTGACCTATTAATACTATGTCTTGAATGATGAGAGGAGTGGGGCTGAATTTTTTACTCTCTGTTTACACCGATGACTCCAAATCTGTCTCCTTTCTCGAGGCTAGTGACACACCAGAGATTTTCAAGACTTCTTGGTGAATGATGCTCACGGAAGAGGAGAGCTTTTGGTGTTTCTTCTCAGTTCATGGGTGGAGTTGTCTCCCTGATTGTCTTCTTCAGCTCCTGCACATGTATTAGCAGTTTCTAGTTGTTTCCTGGGCCACAATATGTCTGTTGGCCTGCACTGACACAGCTCTGGCCATGGGCTACATTTTAATCTAAATTCTCTCAGGACATTACCAGAAAATTCTGGGGCCATCCATCATTCTGTCTTTATGCTGCATTGACTACTCTTTCATACCTTGATCCCCCCCAAGCCCAATGACTCAGACATGTTCTGTTATCCGTGCTGTCATTAGGGTATTTGGGATTAAAAAAATGACTGCAGGTGTGATTGGTGTCACCACCATCCTTTCTGCTGGCACCTAAAAAGGCTGTTGGCATGACCCATGACTGCTGCCTGCAAGGCTGGGGAGCCAGCCATGGCCCTGCTGCCCACTGTGCTTCCATCCATGCCATCCCTGAAGGGTCAGGAAGAGCAGCAGTCCTGGTCTCCATGGCCTCACCACATCTCTCCATCTCTTCCTTCTCTGCCTCTCTTTTAACAGCAGTAACCCAGAGAGCATAAGTGTTGGACACATATCTGAGGAAGCTTTTGTTGGCTGCAGCTCCTCTTGTCGGCACTGTTGCAGGCAGCATTTAGATTACCTTTTCCCGTATGTGCCCCATCTGTTCCTTTGCACTGCTGTAATAGAATGGAAGCACGTGAAGAAGGGTTGGCCCTATGGCAAAATACCACCCCTGCTCACTGAAGGTTACATCTACAGTCTGTGCTACCCCTGGACCTTGCTCAGGCATTGCCTGGGAAAATGCTAGGTGGTTAGGGCCAGGACGATGTCAGGGAGTTGCTAGCAATCAAACAGGTTGGACTGCAAATCCCCCTCTTGGCTTTGCAACCCAGTGGCTCTACCTTTGCGCTGCTACCAGGGAGCCTGGGCACTGCAGATCTGTATTTGCACTGCAAAGTCCTTCCCTTTGCATGCCGTTTGTCCAGACTGCTCCCTGTGCCAAGAGCTGATGGCTTGAGCCTCACTGCCTTGCATATAACATTTCACCACTGAGGCCAAGGGCCGGACCCACCCTCCAACATGATGGTGTGCAAGCTGGAGGGTTGCTGTTGAGTTATGCTCTCTCTAGATAATATAACCATATGGCCAGTATCCTTTCCTGGCCCCTCAATAAAAATACAACTCAGTGCAAACCCTCAGCAGCTTCATCTTTTTGCTTTTATCCTTTCCACTGCACCGTCATCGATGTCGTGCTTGCTGGCATTGTCTGACTGCACTGTGGAGCAGCCAGATTATTCCAGCCACCCCTAAACCCATTTACAAAGTGCTGAGACCCCATTCCTATTGCACTTCTTTTCCTTGTGCACATTCAGACACTTCCTTCCCACTACAGGAATAAACATTTTTCCCATTTATGCCCAAAAGCAGAAATGATCTGTTTTGATTTTGCTGCCAAAATATTCCCTATACAATAGAAAAATACCCAGAAATGTTGCACCAGCAGGACCGGGCACTGTCTGTCAGCAGTCTTGGGGTCCTGCAAGATGAACAGTCTTCCTGAAAGTCTCATATTTAGCAGAGATGGGTTTAGCTGAGGATAAGGAAGCACTGATGATCTCCTGTCCAGCCTGGCCTGGAGGGGTGCAGAAGCCCAGCGCAGGGGACTGGGCTGACGCTGTGCCCCATCTTTGCTTCCCTCCCCCTGTTTTGTGGCATGTTGAACCCTGCAAGTGGGACTTATCCCCCAAACTCTGCTCTGTGCCTGCCTAAAGATCAGAGGATCAGGAAGACAACTGGAAAAGCATGCTTTTTTTTTTTAAGAGTATATATCGCCTCATGCTAGAGCACACTGTACAAAAGATCTCAGCTTCACAGAGCAGATATTCAAAGCCTTCAGTGGGACCGAAGGAGATACTTAATTTTGTGTGCTGTGGGAAGCATTGTCTCTGCCTGAGCAGTCGGGGAGCCCTGGCCCAGATATTTCTGCCCTTCTACTCCCTCAGCCTTCAAGAAACCTCTAAAACCCTATGCCATTTTTGATAGCCCATCAACCCTATGTGGGGCACCTCATCACATCCTCTCAGTGCAGCAGCGACTCTCTGGCACTTTGGTATTGCCAGAATCACAAAAAAATATGCAAGATACAGATCTATTGAATGACATACTGCGGATAGCTTGTTCGACTCCCTCCTTTCCCATGGATGCTGCTTGCCATGCTCCTGGTGTTTCTGTCTTACATGTCCTCTGTATTGTTCATTTCGGGTGAACTTGTAGGGATTTTGGAGAAGGCAAGGACATGGGGCAGAAACCTGTCTGCAGTGTCTTCTCCTGAAAACGGGGAGAGACATTTTGCTCATGGGGACATTTTTGCTTCACGGGGATAAAGCAGACCTTTTCGTCAAGAACATTTTGGTTCCTCGCTTTGAGAGTCAAAATCCTCCTTGATTCAGGAGTTAAATGCTGATTTATATCAAAGCCTGGGGAAGGTCAGGAGCTGGTGAGACCCTGGGAGAGCTGATGTCATGGCAAGGTATCGTTGCCCCATGCAGATTCTTGCCTTTAGATCCAGCCGTGCAGTTTTGACCTGTTCTACAACCCACCGCGCACCCCCGTTCAGACACGCTGGTCCCCAGATGAAGGAGAAAAGGGATATAAAGAATCAAAGTGATGCTGCCTATATTTCAGTAGGCTCCCCTGCCCCAGGCTTAGGTCCTGAAGTTAGGCAGCCACGCTCAGGGCGAGGAAATAATTTAATTCTTCAGGAAAACATGCTGTGATTTAGCCATTTCATGAACCTGCGTAGCTTTTAAACGTTTCCTGAGCATGGACTTCTCATTGTATTCTCAATCTTTCTCTACTGGAACTGCACATTTTCATTCTCCAAGTCCACGGTAATAAGCAGATTATTAAAAAAAATTCGTCTTTTCCTTTCTGATTTCTAAATATTCCCAGACATGGCAGTCCATTTCCAAGTTCACTCCCACCTACTTCTTGCCATCTCCATGTTGGCACTGAAAGGATTTAATTCAGTAATAAAAAAAAGACTTTTCTGGAAAGGCGAAAATAACCCAAGAATCTCAGTAGCACCAAATTCCAACATCTCCCTCTTTGCCCTACAGATCATTAGGTTTACAGCCCCTACCTGGCACATACAGAAACTTAACAAGATATAATCCAATGAGAAATCCTACAGGATAAAGAGAGAAATTAACTGAAATATTCTGTTATGCAACTCACTGTCTGCTGTGTTTAAATGACCTGAAATGTTTTATTCTGTATTTTTTATTCTGAAGTGCTTCCAATTACATTTTGTTAATATATTTATTTATATACTGTTATATTTATTTTTAAAATAAGTAACTCAGGTTACTTATCAGCCATATTATAAGAAATAACCAATTCTTTTAAAAAATATTTTTATTGTTGGTGCAAGGAAATAAGTGACCTTTCCATAATTAAAAAGAACAAAATCCATCTTTGAGGAATTTTACTAACGAATATTTTCTCAGGTGCCATTTGTGTTCTCAGCTTATTTGCCGGACTAAATTCACATAACAGAATACAACAAAAGAAGAGAAAGAAGTCCAAAAACTGCAGCAGCCAAAAAGAAAATAAAATTTTTTTTTTTTTAAAGAATTGATCATAATTTAATGGAAAGGAAGAAAATACCTGCTACACAGTCATGCAACAGACCAAATTCCTATTGCACAAGAAAATAAAAATGCATCTTTTTACATCTAAAACAAATGCCTATTGCTACAGTGACGAAAATGGAGAAATTAAGAGTGGTGGGGAAGACTCCATTTGCGCAAAGGGAAACCTAGACATTGCCCTTTAATAATAACCCCCAAACTTTTCATTAATTACTGGTCAAATCTGAAGAAATTATGCTTAGAATCAAACATGCAGTCGTGGCCAGCTCAGCAGGGCGAAGGGTGAAAATGAAGGAACATGCATACACAGAAATCCCATAACTAATAATTAATTAATTCATTAATCAATAATAGAAAGAGGGAAGGGGGGGGGGGGCGAGATAAATCTTACCACCAAATTGGGTAACCGGCTAAGACCTTTGTGCCGTTGAAGAGAAAAGATAAAATTAGTCCAAGCAGGTGGTAATCCATTAGTCCAGGCTGGTGCAAGGGGAAAATCTCAGCGAAGTTTTCAGAAAAACATTAAGTGAGAAAATGAAGAATCTCCCTCCTTCCAGAAAAAAAAAAAAAAAAAAAAAAAGAAAAAGAGTTAAACAAAGTCCCTTGTAGTGCGGATGACTTTCTGGCTTGTCAGAAACACACCTCTCCAAGCCTTTTCCCTGTAGATCATCCAAAAGCGTCTATTAAAAAGTGCAGGGCTTGGGGATGTCAGCAGGCAGCCAATCAGACCGCATGGCCCAAGGTAAGGGATGAGTCTCAGCTCAGGGCTGTCAATCATGCTCTCCTCCCCCTCCACCCCACAACTTTGTTCCTAGCCCTCGCTTCCACAGTCAAAACCTCTTTGCAAGAGACTTTACTGGGGCAGTGAGATTTTCCGTGTTTTGTTTTGTTGTTTTTTAAAATTTTTTAATTTTTGTTTTTAATTTCACTTAGAAACCCAGGATGCACAGACCCTGCTTCTGGCTTGGCATGCCAACACTTTGCAAGGTAAGGGTGAAGCGCTTAATCTCACGGTGGGGGTGAGATAGACAACTTATTCTTTAGATGGAGAGGGAGGTGAACATTAACCCTTGCAGGAGGCAGAGCTAATGGGAGCACCAAAGAGGCAGAATACCCCTCTGAAAGTGTTGATGTGAGCCATGTGGGCAAAAATGGTTATAAACTTTAAATGAAATCTGCACTGCCCAGGTTTTTCAAAGTGTGTGGGTGGGGTGGATGGACAGGGGAAGCAGTGGCAGCCTGGTTCTCTAGTGAGAAAAAAATGCCATGTCATGGCAAGAGTGGAGCAGGCAGACGGGAAGATGTCCCATTAATGAATTTCTTGTGAAGTGCATCTCTGGATACAGAAAGATGAGAATATTATCAAAAAACCACACACATAATTGTAATAATAATTAAAAAAAAATCACAAGCAGTATCACTTCTCTAAAGATGTTGCATGTTGCAAATAGACCCAACAAAGATTTTCCTTGAAAATCCTTGTTATTGCATAAAGACACTGTTTTTACAGGAGCTATTGTGTCAGAGTAGCCAATCTAGGGGATGACTCAACAGAATGGGACAAAGACATGAGAGAAGTTAAAAAAGTTGCTTTTGCTCATAAAGCATCCTCAGAAATCACAGGTCTATTGCCTGCAGTGGAGCTGCCCAGGTGCTTTAGGAGTAGCCATCAAATAAATTTATTGCAGAGCAGTGGCTAATAACAGAGGTCCAAGGTCCTATCTTGGGCAGCCAAATGCATCTCATGGTTTTGAAAGTTATAGACCTTCTCCTGATATTAAGGCTCTGGGTACAAATGCATTCCTTGTTGCTATTTAATTACTGGCATGCACCTGCCTCATGCCTGTGTCTTTCTTGATTCCCAGTTCTTACAGATTTTAGTGTATTTGGACACTGAGTTAGTGCAGAGCTGTTCTCATAAGTGGTAATTGGTTTCTTGGCCATCATGCAACCAAGAGAGGACATCCACTGGCTGTTCGCTCCGCACCTTACCTCTGCATCAGTCCCTGCATCTGCTACAAGGACTATGGGGCCACGCTTCTCCAGGCTTAGTCCAATGGGTTTTCCAGCTGTCTATGACCCATCATAGATGTTAAACATGGCTTGTTCCTCTTGTGGGATTTCAAATCCCAAAGGGTATATTAGGTGTAGTCTTATCCTGACAAATCTCTCACCTGGCACCAAGCTATGTTTTATTGAATGCAATCACTTGGGTTTTAGAAAGCAATGATTTTCAAATGAGCATTTGGAGACACATGGATTTAATCTGTTCCACTAAATTAAACACTACCTGGGAATCTTCCCCAGATCTTGAACTCTATTGTCCATGTTTTTAGCTATGAAGCATGGGCCTGACCTGGCCAACTTGCACAGCTCTGAAGAAATTTTAGTCACAATTTGAGGTTAGTGTGGAACAGGAACTATTCCAAACAGAGCCTTAAGATGTGACCCACCTCTTCTGGAGGTTAAGTGAATTTAGCAGGATGGATGAAGGTAATCCTGTGTCCCTGTCTCTCTGGTTCCAGGAATGGTCACAGGCACTTTTATCTTACCGGTTAAAATAAGCCATGGAGTATGTGAATTGCCACTAAAGAGCCTGTAAGTCTATCTAGCAAAAGCAGACCTCAAATTGCTGCACAGGTTTGTACCTCTATCAGTGGATGTTTTGGAGCTGCACAAACAGAATAAGCTTTAAAAGTACTGAGCGAGAGAATTTCTGTCATTAAAATGTCAAACTGTTAAAGAGGCAGCAAAAGGAGAGACTGAAGTGAGATATCTCAGGTGATACTACAGGTGACTGACATCCCATAGAGAGGACAAAAATCCCCAATACTGCAGAAATCTAATTGGGGAAAGCTTTTGAAATCTGAATTGAATGATTGGTTGGAGACCATCATCAAGGTCTTGGTGGCTGGGATGTTTCTGTCCGTCAGACATTGGGGAACAATACAAAGTGTTCTTTATCTATTTCTTGATGTTAGGATTTATAAATCAAGCCAATAACAAGCTACAAAGTGCTTCCTCTGCAGACAACCAAGTGGGGAAAAGTGACCTAAGACCCCAACTCCAGAGACTTTATTTGCTGTTGTGCGTTGGGCAGAGATCTCAGTGTTGCCTCAGGAAGGGCTGCATTCCAAAAGCAGCGGAGATGCTAAAGCACCCACCCACACCCCAGTAACTGCCCAACATCATATTGATGTGGCCACAGAGAGGTTTTGAAAGATGAACAGCACGTTGGTAAAGATTTCATCCCAAGCACACTAAAGTCAAGGGAAAGCTCTTTATAGTCTCTGACAGGTATCCGATGAAGTTTCTTGGGTTGCCTGTCCTCCCACACCTTTTAATTTCTCCCATCCATTGCTCTCTTTGTCTGCTCTGAACATAATGGACTGTTTGTCCCATCATCATAAGGAATTCATGTTGGCCTACCTTTTGGGAAGAGACTGTGTTTTGAGTGTGTCTGCAGTTGCTTCGACTTTGAGATCCTGTGAGTAGAAGGTCCTTATTGTCTCTAGCCCTGTTCACACATGACTCATAGTGACTCTTGGCTCCAAGTTTCTCCTACTGAAATAAGTAGAAAAAGTAAGTAGAAAAATACTGGCAGGTTTCAGTTGTGTCTTCGGTTGTATCAGCCTAGATCCCCAAAGCCTTAAAATGGCAGGCATGTCTCACCAAGGAGTATGACCTGTCTCACAGCCATGAAGACTACATTGTCTGTGAAATGAAGAGACTTACTTTCAGTCTTCTCTGCTGTGAAATGAAAATCTGATGTGTACATGCAAAAATTATCCTGGGGATATTTCATGCTAGCCTGAACAAATATTTATAAGTTCTACAGCAAACGTTAATTTTAAATGTAATTTCTAAGAGCAAACGACAGTTATCCAAAAGAGTACAATTTCAAAATTTCACTCATGGATACCTCCTTGTGCTGATGACTGACAGTTTTATGTACTGGCGGTCTTTTCAATCACATCAGTCTGTCTAGTTTGGCAATATTGACTCTTATAGACCAGTTTCAATATGCCCAGAAATGAAAAACATTGAGGAAGTTAGAGGTTTGGCTGCTCAGGAAGAGTCCTGTTGCCTTTACAATGTCAGTATAAAGGTCCTTCTCTATTGTGCTAACATTGTGGTACTGCAAACTCAACCACTGTAGGTGCCAAGGCATCCAAAGGGATCCTTTGGTTTATTCTCACAACACTCCAGCAAAAGAAAATTGTAATCATGTTGAAAACATGCCTCTCCTTCCCCTTGGTGCTCTAACTTTTGTAACTTTTCCTTCTTTTAGCTTTTCGTCCTTTCTCCATCAGAATCTACCATCAGGAAGAAACCAAGTGCCTGGGGAAGGTGACAGGACCATGGAGTCTCCTGCATTTGTTCTCGGCATGCATTTCAACATACCAAGCCACCAATGAGTGTGAGACACCAGGAACTCAAACCCTTCCTGATGTGGTTCAGTTGCCCTTGCTGGAATTACCCCATGGTCAGTGTGATGTGAAGAGGATGACTCAAACCGCACAGCGAAGGACAAGAGATGGATGACCTGGGATGACCTGACAGAGGAGGGTTTAGACACCTGACTTGGTGTGTTGGGGAAGGCAGGGAAAGTACAAGACCAGTGATCCATGGTGCCCCACTAAGCAATGGCATCAGAGTGCTTGATTTGCAGGTTGACTCCGGTTCAGTGGTGGAGGGTGGCTTAGCTGGGTGCTAGACGTTGAATTGCACATTTGGGCACTTCTGGGCATGGCCAGAAACAGAAACCGAGAAGGTAGGTCCCTCAGGACCATGGTCTTTTAAGGGGTTTCAAGGCTTAGAAGCAGCTGAGTTGGTTGTTTTGAAGACCTACATTTTGGTCTTAGTATCTAAAGTGGAGGTAAAATAGCAAATCTGTTCTTCGATGGCTCTAGTCATCAGTCCTAAAGTAAGTTAATTATTAAAAAGTATGTAAAGAGCTGAAGGAATCCTTCCTCAAAGTGTGAATGAGCCATCTGAGTCCCTTCCATCTTAAACTACTGAAATCCTGCGTGTTTCTGAGGGCTGTGTTTGCTGCTAACTTGAGACTGGTAACATTTATATTTCTCTCTAAACTTAACCTGTTCCTCAGTTTTCTTGGCCAAATCTCCTCTCTCCTAGATCTTCTGCTCGCTCTGGCTCTAGCAGACTGTCCTCCTCTGCTCTTTCAGGTTCTTCGTATCTCAATTCATGTTAGCTGGGCTCACCAACGCAATCGCTACCTGGAAAGAGCAATCCTGTATTAACACCTAAGCAGAGCAATTTAAAGAAGGGCCTCGATGGATATTATATCACTTCTGATCTTCGGACAGGATAAACTTTGTGTATTTCCATGTATCTTCTCGATGTGCTCTACCACCAATGATCTGGGGGGGTATGCTCCAGCATGTTGACATTGCATGGACCAGCCTAGCATACCCCTCACTCCTGTTAGGTGCTTCATCTCCATGTTTACTCCAGCAAAGCTTTAATGCTACCTCCAAGTAAGCTCACAGCTCCTGCAGGGTTGCAGGAAGGCTGCCTTTCACGTCTGCCTGCCTGTTATGTCCAGTGGAGCACTGCCTGCAGTTCATGTGTAGAGCTGTTAGGTGCCTACAGGACAGGGAGACACAGGGGAAAAGTATCTACTGTTATAGGAAAATGGATCTTCACCTGTTCAGGTGAGCACCAGGATCTTGTTTCTGCTTGATATTTTTTTTAAAATTCCCCTTGCTGAAGACACAGGTATAAAGCAGAGGAAAATCAGGCTTTCGCCGAAGGTATGGTGGCTGTTGAGATGATGGCAATGGAAAGCTCCGAGTTTAGCAAACCCCTTTATCATTGTTTTTATTGTTTTAGGAATAACTTTATGGCTTTTTTAAAATGCAAATAGCCTTACCTCACTCCATTTTTTTGTAAACTATTCTAAGCTCATGGTATAGAAATCCTGCAGTTAGGGTATTTTTTGTCTTCTAGTGATGGCAGAAACTCTTTTAAACCAAACTTTTGCTGCAGTATCCCATGTCTTGTGGCTAAGGGACAGGGAGTTCTGTTTTTGTTTGTTTGTTTGTTTAGAAACAAAAGATTACATTTTTAAAACATTGGTGGAGTAACGTGTTGTAGTACCTGTTGTCATATCCAAGCTCAAGAAACTTTGTTTGTGTTCTCAACTTTGCTGATGACTCCTCGTATGATTTTGATGGCCCAGGTTCTTTACCTGTCCCTGTATTTCTTGCTTGCAAAACTTGGGAAAGAATTGCTTCTGTGTATATTCTGTTAGTTCCTTCAGGAGGGAACTGGCTCACCTGCTGTTTGTGCAGGCCTGAGCTAGGACATCAAGGGACAGCTATGAATCACAGGCTTAATAATTAATAGCAAGCAGATGAACATATGAACAGAGCTGGAATCCCAGTCCTTGTATTTGAAGGGCAGAATGAATGATAAATGGTGCTCCCTACGGTTTAGTTTTTCTCCTCCTTTTTATTCACATATATCTTGTTCTGTGGCCAGGAAATCATAGGAAATATGTGAAGTGGAAATGCTAACTGCTGGTTCCTCCACCATTGCTGGTAAGACGGAAATCTTCTAAGGACACTTCATCTCAGTGCCTGTGTGCCACTGAACTGGAGCTGCTACAGACTGAATAAAAACATCTTTCTTTCACTGTCACCTACTAAAATTCCTATAGCACCTCACAGCTCAAACTCTGGTTAGATTTTGAGATCTCTGTCTTGCCATGGAGATGTTCAGAAAAAAAAAAAAAAGCACCTAACGAAGCCCCAAGATGCATGGTTTTTTTAGTGACTATGACAACTTTGAGCATAGAGAACTAGCAATGAAACCCATCACAAACTTCAGTAAATACAAGGACATAAATATTATGTTTGACTGGCACAGTTTTGCCTGAAATAGTGTTAGCCCACATTGCATCATGTGGGGACACTGCTTCAACAATGTGCTTAGAAAGGGGCAGTACTTGTGATGAAGCTTCAAAGTCTTCTCTGTTAAACTTCTGTTCTTCTATCCAAGTCATCCCTGCTGTCTTCTGAAGTAAAGGGAGATCTGAGTCTGGTAGGGTAGGACACCTGTCTCATCAGCCATCAGTTGTTAGTGGGAAAATTATTGCCAGATAATGTTTAGGGTTCTGTTCAGTCTTCACCTGAGCCACTATGAGCAGGCTAATGCCCAGTGGAAAAGGTCTCAGAAGGATTTCTTGCACAATGATGTGATTCTTTTCATCAGTTTGAAGCAATATCTCAGGATACAGGAGAGGTATGACTAGAGTGGTTGAGTATGTGTAGAGCCCTGGTTGCCAACGTGTACATACGTAGTCTATACGTAGGTGAATGTGAGCAAGCGTAGATGGCTGAGGGTGGATGAGCATGTGTAGATCAGTGGTCATAGGTACATAAGGCCTTGCTGGTGGGGAAGCAGCCTCAAGGCAAGTCCCAGAGATTTCTGGGGAACAGGTCCATTATAAAAAGCACTGTAAGGCTAGTGCATATTGTCTCTCTGAAATTGTGTAGAGAAGGGCAGTTTTACACCTTATGTGTTTGAGGGCAGCCTTGCTCTACGTGAGAGGCTGAGCTGCCTTTCACAACTGCAGTAAATCTGACTAATTGGACTAGCTGAGCATATGAAGAAACTATGCCCCAGGTCTTGGGCTCGTTTGAAGACAGCTCTGTCTACCTTGACATCTGGAGGAATGCATCCTGGGGACGGGGGGGAGGGATGGAGAGCAAAGGGAGCAGCATCATTCCTCTCTTTCCTTCCTTTCCAAGACTCCAGCCTAGCAATATCGTGGAGGCTGGAGAATACACAATAAAAAATGCGATCAGCTATTTTTTGCTGCAGGCTGTGACTTTCCACGATGTTGTAGCTGGAAGTCATGGGGCCCTCTGATGTAGGCAAGTGCTTGTGCTGTTGGAGCAAAAGGAGCTGCATGCATTTACATCAGTGTTGCATATCTCCTGGGCTGTTTGGTCAGCCATGCTGTAGGGCAAGGGTAGGCACCGCCACTGGAGCACAGCTAGGATTGGAGACCTTCTCCTTGCTGAGACTCTGCCACCTGCCCAAGCTGCAGTGCCCATCCATAATGTCCCCATCTACTCACACCCCAGTCCTGAGCATACCAGCAGGGATGTGTCGCAGTCCAGCACAGCCAGCACAACACAAGAGAAGGTGTAAGCAATATTTTTTGCTTTTTTACATGGCTCCAAGGGGCTGCACTCCCCATGCTAATGGTACTGCCAAAGGTAACAGTTGATGGCACAGATCTCAGTCTTTCTTGCATCTTGGGTTATCACCTGCATTCACAGAGCAGGTATGAGATCTGTGCTGGATCTGGCATTGCTGTGCATGGCCAAGACTTTGACTATCCAAGGCCACGGTGCTCTGCAGGTCCCCAGCAGCCCTTGCTGTGCCCAAACACTTGATGCAAGAGGGGCTCTGCTCAGACTTGGCCTGGTTCAGCTACGTGTGGGCACGCAAAGCAGGAATGCCAGGTCTGGATTACTCCATGCCCTTCTGAGACAGCTCAGCCTGAAAGATCAGAGAAGCACAATGTTTGCTCGATCACTATGAGGATGTTGGGCTGAACTGTATGAAGATAAAATACTGGGGAGTGACAAAGTGGGGGGGATGGGACAAATATCCTGATGGGAAGCTGGGCAGTGCTTGGCTGACTAGGGTTTCAGACTGGGCTTTGTTGAGCTGGGGCTGAGTTTGGACTGGGCTTTGCTGGGCTGGGTCTGAGCTTTGCTGGTCCACGGGATGAGAAAAGGCAAGGGCAGCTGGCTGGAGGCAGGCAGGAGGTCTGGAGCGGTGCCTGCAGAGCAGCCTGGTGGGGATTCAATCCGGGAAGTTTTAATGACACAACAACAACAACAACAAAAGAGGAAAGGGGGGAAAGGAAGAAAAGGCTCCTGCAGGGCTGGTTGCCACGGAGACCCCAAGGAAGTTTGAACCAGTCCTGCTCTTTTCACAGCCGCCTTTGAGCCAAGGAGGGAATTATGGCTGGCGATAAAAGGAGACATGTGGCCCTTTGCTCACAGGGACCGGCCTCTGCAGTTACGAGTCTTCAGCTCATTTTCCCCCTTGTCCCCTCCTGCAATTATACATTCGGATCTCAGGAAAAAAAGGGGAAAAAAAAAATCTAGGACAAGTTGTGCACCCTTTGCCCTGGGGACCCATCCCTGCAGGGCAGACCGCTACCTCTTTCAGCCCATTATTCCCCCCCACTGCAATGCGCCACCCCCATTTCCTCTGTAGTTATGAAATTTTTCTGTGTTCAGAGCTGATAAACAGCTCACGCAGTCTGTTGTCACACCAGCCCCTGCACCGAAACAGTCTCCATAAGGAAGGGGGGCTGAAGACCTTTTCCAGGGGAGCTGGAGACAGTTTTCTTGCTTGCCACAGCTTGGGTTTTCGGGAGGGATCTGGCTGACCAAATGCCAGAAATTAGAGTGAAAGGGATAAATTCAGCTCTGTGCTGCCTCCTCCAATTTCTCCAGTGTTCAGTTGCATGATGCAAGACCCAAAGTTGTGTTGTAGTGCTCCGGTTATGCTCTTGGGTCTTCCTCATCATGGGGTTGGTGCTGGATACTTGCACTTCCAGCCCATAGTGTAATATGCTACAAAAAGTCCTGCTCAGGCCCATTTGATATTATACACAAGGGACAAAAAGGCAAAGGGAAGGCAGAGGTGTCAGCAAGAGAAATGAGTCTCCTGCAGGCATAGCATAGCCCTGGGAGCAAAGCATATCTCTGCTTGCAGCACTCACCTCCTGGCCAGCTGGACTCAGCTGGGTTAACAGAGCCCAATTTTCCTTTGACACATGTTATCAGGGGTATTCAGGTCTTCTTGGACCTTTGGTGCTGTGAGTGCCACGGTGAGCTATGAAGGAGCAAGTATGGCTGGGGACATGGGGTGGTGACCAAGGCTGGGATCTGCTCTCCCCCCCAACCCTTAGAACATTGCTCCAGAGCCCATTTCCCCCTCTTGTGCGGAGCTGTGGTGGCAGATGCTGTGACATGAGTGGGGCAGAGGGACAGAGGGGAGAGGCCAGGCGCGGATAGGTAATCCACTTCTGGCTCTCACCCTTCAGCCTTCGGCTGCTGAGAGCAGAGCTGCTCCTGGACCCAAACACTGAATGGGTCTGGAGGGTCAAAGTGCTGATGTGGGGGCTGGACTGATGGAGTTGATATGATTGTGCAGACCTCAGTTTGTTTCCGTCAGCTTCTTGGGTTTCTTTTTAAACCCAGAACTGTGTTTGAAGGGATCTTATTACCTGGAGAGTCTGTGGGATATCCATCCTTGGAGGTTTCGGAGACTCAGGCAGAAAAAACCATGGGAAACCTTCTGGATTTAATCTTGCTTTCAGCAGGAGGTTGGATTAGAGACTTCCAGAGGTTCCTTCCCACCAGCACTTCTAGGAGCTGATGCTGCTGTATTGCTTTACAAGTTAATTAACTATTTAGTTTAGGTTTTGTGCATGATAATAACACAGAACACTTAAATAGTCCAGAACACCTTTACGGGAGTATCCGACCGATGGGTTACAAAGCCAAGATCCTGCTCCAGGCTCCATGGAGCGGGTAAGGTGTGTGGCTGGCCAGCTAAACACTGTGCAGGATGCAAGCAGAATTATGTCCCCTGGAAGCTGTCCTGAAAGTGGGCACAGTCCTGGGATCACAGTAGAAATTCAGACATGTACACTGCCTGCTTGCCAGAAGCTGAACGATGTCTGATCAGCTGCCCCATTCCCAGTGATGAACCTCTCAGCTTAGGAGGAGCCTACCTTTAATGAAGGCACGTTAATATCATTAAATGAAGAGCAGCTGCAACAACTGACAATTATTTGGACAGGTGTTTGTAGATGTGTTTTTGCCTGCTTTTGTCAGATTTTAGTGTTCCAGGTAGCTATGTCTCCCATTCCCACTGCTGCTCCCTGGACACAAAACTGTGCATCCCATCCTCCTAACACCTAAACGGGCCTTTATTTCTTAGCTCCTACCATGGTCCTGCTTTGCACAGCAGCTGATAATTTCCAGGCTCTGTCTTTAGTACTTTTGCAGTGTCTGAGGACAATCTTGCCTGCTGTCTTCAGACAAAAATAAAAGGAACTTGCATCCCTCAGAGTGTGTGAGCATCATCTTTCCTGTCATGTAGCTTGGCAAGCGTACCACCCATGGAGGTCTTATTGCTAGGGGAAGCTGGAGCTTCCTGGAGCTAAAAAGCTACTGGAGCTTCGCTTTTGATCCCTGTAGATCCACCTCTGTTCCATAACAAGATAAAAAGCCAGCTGGAGCAACCCCCAGCCAGTGCAGTCCTTCTGTACCCATCCCACAGTGTTCCTAGTCCAGAGAGAGTGGTGAGGGCTCCTCAGGCCTTCCTTGGTGACTGCTGTGGCTTAAATTTCTCTGTCACAGTGTCATCACAGCCACATGTTCCCCTCCTGGGGTTACTCCCTCAGTTATCCTGGTATCCTGTTTGTGGGCTAAGTGGTAAATCACAGCTAAGCTGCTGTAAAAATAACCTTTTTGGGGGGGGTGGGTAATCTCTCTTTACATCAGTGCCACCTTCATAGATTGCCCCTTTTGTTTTGTTATCACATTTTTGATGGAAAGTGCATGCAGGAATGAGTAGGTTTTCTGTGTATTGGAGTAGCGCTGTCTCCAAGATCGCAAGAATGTATATGTATCAGAACTGGAATGTGCAGCATATTGTGTCCTGCTCATACTTTTGCAACCAGTGGCTGATGATCAATTACTAGTGTTTCTCAAAGACCATCTTTATTTTAAAGGAAGACTCTCCTAAAATGCAATGCAGGTGGTGCAGTAACTACTGCTGACCTGCAGAGCAGCTTCATCCGACCTATGCTCTCTGTGGTCTGTGATCTGGGGAATAAGCATGATAGGATGAGGGTGACTTGCCAGAGAGTTTGGGAGTGTGGGGGACAGTGCCATCCAGTGGACCTGCCACAGCTGACCATGTAGCATTACAACATAGCATGTCCATTCATGATCTGAGTTGAGGCACTGGGTTGTGTATGATGCTTTCCTGGTCCCACCGCAAACAAACCCGGGCTGTTCAGGAAAGCACAAGTACCAGATTATATCCCTAAAAACACCTTCCCTGAGGCCTTGGGTACCTGGCAGTGCCCATCACTTGGGTCTCCCAACTGTGAGGATGCAGGAGGACAACTATTCTGGAAGAACCATACATAGGGGACTAGCCCATCACACCCCATCTCCCCCAGCTCTCTGGGATGGAAGTGCTCCAGGTGATGGAGGGGAAGCAAAAATCCAAGTTAACACTCACTTGTGTGGTTAGTGTCACTGCGGGGTGATGGGAGCTCCCCCTGCAAGCGGACACACTTGCACCCCACAAGCCTCATCTCAGGAGCACAGGGCAAGAGCAGTTTGGGGAGAAAAAGGCTCCAAGAGTGGTAGGGTGAGTAGGTAGGGCAGAGGAAAATAGCGAACACCCTTCCCAATTGTTTGGAAAGATTTCTCCTGGAAAAGCCCCGCTAAAGGAGGCTTTGCTCCTTGCGTGATCCTTGGGGGCACAGTACCACCTGCTGGCAATGAGACGGTAGCATAGCGAGAGATGGGACACAGGGAGAAAACCCAGCCCTGGCAGTTTGATCTTTTCCAGAATTAGAGCAGGACTCACGTTTGCTATTCATTCAGTCCAGTTTTAAATATTTAGGTTGCACATTTAGACCTCAAAGTGGAGCCATCCTTGTGAGGGAGAGATTTTCCTCTCAGACAGTCAGAACCACTAATGTTCAGGCTGCAACATTTTTCCATCTGCAAAAAGAAGGCAATGCAGATCCCCAAACAGAGCCCAGTTTACCAAATCTGTGTGAAGGGTTTATATAGGTAGGTTTTTATAGCTTTTTTCTTTTGTTTCTTACTAAGCTGTAGCTTAAATAGTAATGTTTTCAACCCCTCCCCTCTTCTTCACCAGGGTTTGCATCAATGCTTCCTACCTTCCCTCTCAGCCCCAATTTTTTTTCTGTTCTGTTCTTTTCTATTAATCTCAACACAGTGTTTAGCCTCTAAGTCTCCTAGGCTCTACCCCACTTACATTTATTTGCCTAAGAAATAGCAAATGATTGATTTGAGGCTGTTAGTAGTTCGTTCCTGCTCTCAGAACCCTCAAGTCTAGCAGCCACGTTCACTCTTTGTTTCTTCTTAATCACTTTCTTGCTCCTGTGCATTGCTGTTTGTCTTCTCCTTGGTTATTTCACAGAGCAGTTTCTGGAGTGTGCAGCTGATGATTGAAAAAAGAAAGCTCTGTGCACTTAGCTACTAGCCCACACAATGTGGCCAGGAAACTGTGGTTTAAAGCAAACCCAGAGGATTTAAAACACAACTCCTGAAAGTATTTGCTAAGCTACGTGGGTTCAAATATGATCTAGGACTTGATCCCACACTTGGAACGTGGTCCCACTGGTTGAGGATGGGTAAGGGGCAGCACAGTCCCTGCTTGGCTGCACTCCCTGGATTTTGTTTTCCTAAACGTGACTCATCTATCAAAATGCACCTGACTGATGAGATGTGTGTTAAGTGCTTTGGAAATAACAATTTGTGCATACCTGCAAAATTATCTTATGCCAGTGCAGCACCTGGGAGTTGCAGACACACCTGGGTTAACTGGAAAAAGGACCAAACTGAAGACTATGGAGTTGAATTCAAGACACTTTGGGTAAGGTTCTGCTCACCTAAGTTCAGATGCTGACAGTGCAGGGCTCAGTCTGAGCAGGGGGTCTAATGCCTAGTCCATGCTGTGGCTAAAGGGTTTGGCTACAAGGCCACATGTGGGTCTGAGACTAGATGTTCTCAGGGGAAGCTCCATGAGATGGTGTGAGCTCAGCTAACAGCTAAATGCTGACAAAAGGAGAGGCCTGCTCTCCACATCTATTCTGCCTCTCCACCAAGGGCTGCGTACCCATACATCCCACCTGGAACCAGCTTGGTGCCCACAGAGCTCTCCATGGACTAGTTGAGCTCACTGATTACTCAGAATATGGCAAAAAAGAGCTTGTGTAAAATAGTGGTCAGGACTGCTGCTGGGAGCAGAAGGGGGATGAAGAAAGGAGGGACGGGTGATTCCTCTTCAGGCAGCAGTGAGCTGTTAGACTGGCTCAGTTTGTCACTTGTTGGCATCCTCAGATTCCCCTGTTGGAGCTCAGCAACTCTACGTGGACTGCTTGAATATTAATTATGATCAGGATTTCTTTTCCATCCAAGATACCTCCTTGGAGGCCTCTCTGATCTGTTTGCATTTTCCTAGGACCTTAGCAAGACTGACAGTGTTTTGGCATGACCAAGGATGGGTGACCTCCCCTCTACTCTCCTGTTTCCTCCAGGGTGCAAGGGCTATCTTGACCCTGCTCTTCTCTCCTATCTTGAGCAATCATAGAATCATGGAATAATTTGGGTTGGAAGGGACCTTTAAAGGTCATCTAGTCCAACCTCCCTGCAATGAGCAGGGACATCTTCAAGTAAAGCAGGTTGCTCAGAGCCCCATCCAAGCTGACCTTGAATTTTTCCCGGGATGGGGCATCTACCACCTCTCTGGGCAACCTATGCCAGTGTTTCACCACCCTTATTGTAAAAAATTTTTTCCTTATAACTAGTCTGAATCTACCCTTTTTTAGTTTAAAACCATTACTCCTTGTCCCATTGCAACAGGCCCTACTAAAAAGAATCATACAGCTGTGCAGTCTCTGCTGAGCCCTCATTTTGACTCTGCATGCTTCATTGTTGGACTTCAGTCTCATCAGCCTTCCTGGATGGCCCAACACACCATTTTATCTGGACAAGTAACACCAAGATGGCTCAGTTCAAACTGATTCTGAAGAACATCTGATCACTCCATCTCCTTGTCCTGGATTGCTGCACAGACATAGAGTGGCAGGACCTTTCACTGGCAAAGGAAGGTGGAAACCCAGGATTTCAGTTTATATCAGGTCCAGACTAGCATTTAGGTTGGAAAATCCACCATAGCGTGCTGAAGGTGGGTGTGCTCACAGTGCAGTTCATAGCACCCCCCACACAGCTTCTTTTTGTGGTGAGAGGCAGACTCTGGTGAACATGTACTTCAAGACTGCAAGCTATCCTTCAGGTCCTCTAGAGACTCCCACTTATGCTTCTCACTTTTATCTCTATCCATCTCACCTGAGGGCCCACAGGGCCATTGGATTCCTCATCAGTGTCTGCCTGCTCTGGCTAAGCTTCTGTCCATGGGACAAGTAGGTGCATGTGGCTACTACCCACCACCGTAGGTGATTGTGGATCCAACTACTGGACCCTGACCCTGTTGCCTCTCCAGACAAGACTACACCAGGAAGCTCCTACCAGCTACTTGGATGCCATCAGGGAGCAGTGGGCATTTCCAGAAGAGTTTTGCATATTTCTGATCCTTTCACATGTCCCTTGCTTCCACTTTTGCCATCTTTGTAATTTGATTTTTCTTCTGATCTGTTTCCCAATTTTCCCAGTTTTCTGTTTAGATTTTCAGTTTGGCTCATGCCCAGTGGTGACACTGTGCAAAAGCAGATTCCTTGGGAAAAGTACAAGAACAGAATGTGCACGTAGAGACTCTTCTCTTGAAAAATTTCCCAGACGCCAAGAATTTTCAGCTTAGGGACTTCCCCAGCCCAAGGTAGTGTTGATGGTTTTAGTAACAGTGAGGTTTTTTTTCTTCCATAAATCTACATGGTTTCTCCTTAAACTGCATGCAAACATTTGGCTTCTGTGACATGGTGTAGATTGCAGACCCACATCTCCTGGTGACAATATCTTGGTTGTGTGAAGAATGGCATCCAGTGTGTTTTGCTTTGGTTTTTTTTTTTAAATGCCACCAGCTGGCTTAATTTGATGCCCCAATAATTGTAAGTTCTTGTCTAGCCTCTATCAGCCACTTGGTCTGGAAGATGTCTACTGTATCCCCATCATTTGTCTCTTCCAAACTGAAGAATCTCAGCCTACTCAGTAGCTCCTTTCACAGACGCCCTTCTCTGTCTCTGACCAGCCTTGACATAACTCTCCAAACCTTTCCTAGTTCTATTGCACTCCTATGTGAGATGGGAGGGGGGGCTGACCTGTGCCTGGATCTCAACTTAAAGCGCCATGAAATCAGACTGCTCACAGACAAGAGTTGCTGTTTCTTGCCATTTCTACTGGCGTGAGGTATGGAAGAACATAAGTCATCCAGGTACATGATCAGTTGAGTGTTAGCAAAGCTGCAGAGCAATGCTTAGGTCAAGAAGTACAGAAGCAGTCAGTGCTCCAGAATATTACCTGTGATGAGCTGAGTATTTATTGGATTGATGAACCCAGAGGTCTTTTCCAAGCTTAATGATTCTAAGTCTTCCCAGGGGCCAGGAAGAACTTCCCAGCTGAGTCCCAGTTGGACTCAATGATCTTTATGGGTCCCTTCCAACTCGAGATATTCTATGATTCTATGATTCTATTTATTCCTTAGCTTAGAGCTGGTGGAAAAAGCACCATTTTCACAGGATAACGCAACACAATGGGACATGGGAGGAGAGATCTGTCTTATGATAGGAGCATGTCTACAATGTGAATGTCTACATATGAGCTAATTCACCAGTTTCTCTTTATGGACAAGGAGTTTCCAATATACAAGTGCTTAATTAAGTACAGACTTCTATAAAAATATCATCTCATATCTCCTGGATGGTCATCATAGAGAACAGAACATCAGGAATTACTGCTAGAGACCAAGGCAGGAAACATCTAGAATACATGCTATTCTGCTCTCCTCATTGACAATGAAGATCCAGGAGAATCAGAGCAGGTACTGGGAAATGTGATGATGATAATCAAAGGTACTGAATGATGGCGTTACTAAGGGTGGTCTAGGACTCTTCAGCTGGAAGACCTGGGTTCTATCAAAAGGATGAATGCAATTCTTACTCGGGCAGTTGCCAAGCTGCCCATGGTTGTAATTCCTAACAACCATGGAAAGGATCACTTGCAACTCAATACGTGCCATGGCCTGGGGTTAGGATGTTTGCTGCAGTCCAAGTATGTCTACTCACACTGCTGTGAGAGAGAAGGAATTGAATTCAGCAGAAGCAAGAAGATCATGCAACAAGCTGAGCCAAAGGTACATCAGGAGAAGACTTTGAGGGCAGGCATGCCATATGACACCCCAAACTCTGAGGATGTCAGAATATAAGGGAATCAGCTGACATGCCTTGTTCTTAATTTTTGTCTTTTGTTACAGTAAACATCCTGCCTAGTCTCCGTGAAATGCTGTGGCTAAGCTAGTGTTATTAGCATTAACTGCAGTGTTAAGATTATGAAGTACTGCAGAAGATGTGACCTGTCTCTTGGGATGCATGAAATTCCTATGGACATGACAGAAATGTGAAACATCACTTAGGTCTTGGAGATGGGACATATCAACTCGGTGCTCCACAGAAGCCAAGAGAAAATTGCATCTGAGTTAAAGGACATGGCTTGATGGTGGTCTCACTTCCCCATCCATCTCCTCTTCTTTGGTGTCTCGTTATACAGTCCCTAAGCAAGATGCTTGAAACCATTTGTGCTGGCCCATCTCAAAGCTTTCTTCTGCTGAGAAAGGAAGGGGCTTTTGTTTTGCAGGCTAAGTACACATGCACAAACCATGGTCATTTCATGGGGTCCTGGACACCCTCTCCAAAGCATGGGACCTGCTGCCAGGCTCTCTGATCAGGATAGGGTTGTGTGGACTAATTTACAACTTAGATGAAGAGTGGGGTGGGTTTTGCAAAGCCCCTGGATAGGAAAGTGTGTTTTTGCCAATACACATGGTCAATATCTGAGTATCAGAAATTCCTATGAAGACAAACTCCAGCATGTAGAAACATTGAGTGAGAATTTTTCTTTGGTTCTCATGCATCCCTCAAAATACCTTTTCTCCAAAATCTTTCAGTATATGCCTCTTTCTTGTGAATCAAATAAAGCCAGGTGGCAACTGAAATTCAAATAAAAGGTCCTTGAAATGCCATAGATAAAAAGCCTACGTAAACTGTAGGTATGAAATAACCACTAATAGAGATACTTGCTCAAATGACTATAGGACAGCGAATACAGCAAGAAGCAGTTGACTCAGAAAACTATCTGGTTTAGAAGAAATATGACCATTGTGCCTTGGCAAATGTCCCTAAAACTGCTTTCAAAACAGTACAGATCAAATCAGCTCTGAAATAAAATAATTTAACTGAAGAGAGATCTTACAATGACAAGTCCTGAAGCATCCCTACCAGGAACTGGGATAAAGCAACATGCCAGGACAGAAAACAACTGTTCTTTTTTCTCCAGTCTTTTATAGGTTTTACTGGCTTATGAACTCCATGACAAAGCCTAAGCCTTGGCCTTACACTGTGCAGTGGAACAAATGGAGGAGTTAGAACAGTCTTCTCACCTATATAGGTAGACCCTCTCAGATATTCTTGCTACCCTCCTACTTTCACCAGTTTTCCCTTCCCCTTATGTGTTACAACCTTCTCCTTTGAAGTCTTCAACACATCTAAGCCTCAGCCCTGCCTCTGGCAAAGCCTCTTCCATTCCTGCTGTCAGCACAAAGCATTACTTGACCCATGTGCTAAGCCACCCATATCACTCCCCTTGGGCTGCTTCATGCCCACCTCCACCATCAACTTGTCCTCCTCCAGGTCTGCCCAGTGTCTCTCCTCACACCTTCTTCCCTGCTTCAGACACCAACTTACTCTTCACTTTATCCTCCCTCTGACCCAGCTCATCGCTGATCAACCAAACTCTTGTAAGTTCATTGTATTTTTCCACAAGACCACCTCTACAAATGTACTCCTCACTCCTTGCATGATGCACCTTCCCTCCCCATGCTTGGCTATCCCACACCTCATGGCTTAGACAGAAATTATGGGTAGTGGCCTTGCTACAGTGGCTCCCCAATAAGCCAAGAAGGAAGAGAGGTCTGGGGGGTAAGATGACTGCTCATGTTGTCCCCCATGCTGTCCCTTTGACACCTCCTGCTGAAGACTTAATCTCCAGTTGACCTGCTACTGTGGCTTGAGATGAGAAAAGCAATAGGCACAGCTAGGGTTGTCCTTCCTTAGCCCACCACCTCTCTCAGGTTTCTCTTTGCTAGCAGAAGGGGACAGGACCAAGAAGGACAGGATGCCTACAAGAAAGACCCTCTCCAGGGCATCAGAGCATGCTCAGCTTGCCCAGAACATCGACCTTTCCACCTGACAGCTCTTCACTGCGGACATTACCTCAGTAGGACCGTAATGTGCACAGTCAGCTGTGACTTTTTGGCCCCAACTGTAACACCATGAAGCGTGGCTGCTCCCTCCATCTGCCCTATAGTTCCCACCTCCTCCCCAGATACTTACATACCGTTTGAAATTCCCTCCTTCACACCAGCCAGAAGGCAAATATCTTCTGCCAACTAACTTTCCCAATATAAATAGATACTGTCAAAGATGTGAAAATCTGACTTAGTTGTAGCCTCCAAACTGTATAGGAAGATGCCTTCCTCACATCAGAGACAGTTTCCAGGAGGCACAAGAAAGGTGTTTGTGTCCTCTTCCCCACCACTGCTTGCCTACCTCCCTTGGCAGCCCTCAGTAAGCTGGTCTTTCCTTATGTATTCTCTGTCTAGGATTGAAAGATTCATACATCAACAGATAAGAGTCTTCTGCTGGCACTTCATCACCTGGATCCTGGCCAGTCCTTTTCATCCTTCCTCAGCAGGTCCCTGTGGGGTTGCATAGTCCTGTGGGGTCTATGCCTCTTTCCTTCCTCCACTAGGCTTCATGGCATGCCTGGGAAGCTGTCCTCGTGTGTTGGACTTCCAAGAACTGCCAGAACTACTAGAAGCACCTCATCTGCCACAGCTTTGTCCAGGAGCCGCCACCACCCCTCCTACCCACTCTGAGGCACCCACCTGGCAGAGGTGCTGCATGAACTCTGGTCTGCCCACTAGGGTTCACAAAGTGGACTTCCCTAAGCCAGTTCTGACGCAGGACAGGGAACAAACATCCAGGGAGCTCCTCTGATACAGTGAGAGCTACAGGCAGTGCTGAGCACCTCGGCGTGGCTTAATGGTGTCACAGCTTCTCCAAGAGTCTGGAAGAAGGGACCTTGGCTGCTTTAGTACTCAAGGGTTTGGGACTCTAGTGCACCAGAGCACTTGAATTTGGAGAGCAAATCCCAGCAGGAGGACTGCAGAGGCTGCACTGTAGCCTTCTTTACCAAAGACATCAAGACTTGATTGTGACGCTGGTGAGCATGGCATGGTGTTCTCCATGTGTTTCCACTCTCAGATTTGGAGGCAGGTGGCTGCCTTCTTCCTGAACTGCTCCCATGGTCTGGTGGTGTTTGGCTGGGGACATCCGGGCACTGTGGCTGAAGACTGCGTCTGAAGAATGTTCCCAGATGCAGAATTACATTCTCTGGTATGCTCTCAGCAAATACTGATATCCATGCTTCCTTGATGCCTAGGCTTGTACCCTCTGAATGCTGTCATGGTAGCAAGAAATGAGTCAAGAAATGAGAGGGTTATCAAAAGCAAGCCCAAACTCCCCATCATACAATTTGGTGAAAAATGGCGTCAAAAGACATTCTTATGCAAACACCCCTAAACAGAGGTAACAAAATCAGCAAGTGTCTGTGTCATACCTAATGAGCCCTGCCAAGAGCAGAAAAGGAGAAAAGCTTCTCAGAAGAGTAGGCAAAATGGAACTTTGCTGCTCCTTGAATATTTGGGCGACAAGGTTAAGATACGAGGCTGCAGCAGAGCAGGTTCAAAGGGAAGGCCATGGGGAGTCAGTAGTGTCCTACGACAGTGAGGAGTACTATATGTTGGGGAGATCTGTAAGGGGTGAGGACAGTTGGGTTACCCTTCTTCACCCCATTTTTCATGGTATCCGAGACTCCCATCTTACCCCCTTCATGAAGCCACATATTTTTCTGACATGCAGCCACATACCTTCCTCTACTTCCCCTCCTAAACAACAATCCGGTTCAACCTCCTGTGCCTCCATGGTTGAAGGGGTATGGCCCAACTCAAGACAGAGCATGGGAGGAGAACAGGGCTTTCTCTTCTTACTGTAGCAGGACTGGTGTGAGATTGTGACTGTTAATGTTGTCCCAATTTACCTTAATCCCTCTCCTAAAATCACAAGTCCTTGCAGCAGGGTTAGGCAGGCAGGAGGTGGGACAGCCCATCGCTGTCATCCAGGCAGAGGCACAGTTATAAAGATGCTCTGCCCTGGGAAGGTGCCATGAGAAGCCCCTATGTAGGGGAAAAAAAAAAAAAAAGGGCATAAGTACATACTGGAGAACAATACTGGTCTCAGTAGTAGAGAACAGGTCTCAGTAGTACCCTCCCCATCATGAGACATTTGAGGATACTGCTGCAGGGATGGGAGCAATTACAAATTCAGCTGGAGTTCTTTAAGTGTCACTAGGAAGTGCTGCATTTCACAGCCTTGCACACACATTTACACTGTTTGCAAAGCAAACTTCCCAGATATACAACCTTATGGAGGAGGGTGTGAAATGCAGCAATGCACCAGCAGCTTGGCAAAGTCGCCATTCTCATTTATTGCCTGGGTAGATTGGTTTCTTATGTCTATCTGCCTATCTAGAGCCCTACCACATACGTGTCTCCATAGTCCTGTGATTTTATGGGAGTGTTTTCAGACAAATGTTTCTTAACATTTGTCCCAACGGCCACTGTTGGGTTCTGGAAATTTGTTGCTGAGTTCCTCAATGAAAGTTCGTGCAATGGCACTTGGGAGGATCAGGCTGGGTGTTAAACAATGCTTCCCCTGGAGGGTTGTGCATCCATAGGACAAGTGCCCAGAGACGTGTGGGGATCTGCATCCTTGAAGGTCTGCAGGACTTGGCTGGACACAGTCACAGCCATCCTTATTTAGATTTGACAGCAACTTGTCTTGGGACAGAAATTTGGTCTACAGGCCTCCAAAGGGTCCTTCCCACCAACATTTCTATGAGATGTCTGCTTGTACAATGCATGTTTCCTTATACGTGTCTGTGGGAGTGTGCTCCAGGTCACGCGTTGGGATCTACCTATCATGTCCCCAAGCATTAGAGCCACTGGCAGTGAGCCCAAGCAGAAGCAGGAATGTGCTGGATGAGCGCCGGGTGCCCGGGCACAGCAGGTGCCTCATCTTTTCCTTAACTCCTCAGTCTACTTCCCTGCACCAACAGCTGCCCGCAGCCGTGCCGCACCGCCAAAGGCAGCAGCGAGGCTTGGAAGCGGGGTGTTCGCCTCCCCGCCGCATGCACCGTTA